>NC_045617.1:92256369-92556369 GCF_009829155.1 Mustela erminea
ACATGGCACAGGGCAGAGCCACAATTTGCAGGCTTTTGCTCTCAGTGACATCATGGATCGGGTTCGCAGTAGGGTCGCCATCATCCCCACTGGTCTCCCACCACCATAGAGACCAGAGCTCCTACCTTTTCTCCCTGTAAGCCTTCGACCCACATCCCATATCAAGGAAGTGCCCATGGTGCGATCCTTCACCTACTTGACAGTTTCTGAATATAATTAGGGGAAAACCATAGGAAATTGTAGGTTTTGTAGGTCAGAAAGGCCAACTATCAACAATGCCATATGGTGTAATCAAATTTTGACATGTTTATATAAAGTGGATAATCCATAAGCTTTTGGAAGTGTTTTAGATTTTTCTAAGAAGTCCTTCCTCTAGGACTCCCTCTCAGCCAGATGGGCCCTGTGTCAGAGGATCATGGTTTTTGGTTGACTGTGCTTCTGGGAATTGATGAGGTTTTGTTAGTTCAAGCTGAGGTACCCTGAACTAGGGGGATGTGCTCAGTGTGAAAAGTATTTTGAAGACACCCTGTGCTTGTCAGACAATCTGACTGGGATAAATACAGCATAAAAATGTCAAAGTAAATACAACTACATGAAAAGATCTAATAGCAAGCAGAACACGATGTGAGTAGGTGAGGCCCTGTTTCTACTATAATCACTCCTGTCTAAACCCAGGCTCCCTCCTTCTGGATTGGAAACCTACTGACCAATTTCATTTGGACTGAAAAATATCCAGTTTAAGAAAAAATAACTCAGATAGTAGATGACCATGATATTAACCCCCCAAAACGAAGAGGAAGAATAAGAATAAGAGCAGGAGAGAGTGGGAAAGAAAGGCGGGGGAGGGGGAGGAGGAAGTAAATCTCTACAACCACAAGATAGAGCTACTTTGATTATTTCAGTGAAGATGCTTCTGGGCTTTTTTTCCAAATGGGTAATACTTTGAAAATGCAAATATTCTTAGGAAGGCGAGGGGGAAAATATGAACCCATCATAATTTACTGGGACTAATTTATATCAAATGTTTTTGGAATCAGAAGTAACGTTAGAAGTATTTTAGACCTCTTCTCAACCAGGGATGATTTTACCCCCAGGAGATGTTTGTTATGTCTGGAGAAATGTTTGGTGGTCACAGCTTAGGGGTGCTCCTGGAATTCGGTAAGTAGAGCCCAGGGACGCCATTAAACATCCTACAGTGCATAGGACCAACCCCACGACAAAGAATAATTGGCCCCAAATATCAGTAGTTAAGATCTGATGAGAAAGTTTATTTTACACCAATTCCCTTCCTTTTGGAATAAGATGCCTAGGGCTTGGAGATGATTCGCAAAGTTACTCAGCCAACTGGTGGCAGGAGAGGGGTATGAATCTTGCCTCCTGCTCCTTGTCCAAGAGCACTGGACAGGAGTCTTTTCACTGCACTGGAATGAAAGATTTTTCTCCCAATATCTTGTCGAGACCAGCAGTGTGACTTGAGAAAATGTGAATTTTGATAGCTAACGGGGAATTCAGGAAAACATAAGGGGATAACTCTCAAACAGAGCTCTGGGAGGAAAGACAAATGCGAGTAGCAGGAGGTGAGAGTCTTTAAGCAGGAGAAATGAAATAACCAGAGAGTGTAGTGGGGGTGAGGGAAACCAATTCTAGAGGAGTCGCAAAAGGGGCAGGGGGATCTACCCCTCCAAATAGTGCTTAGCAGTTTAATATGAATATTTTTCAGGTGACTAACTCGTCCCAATTTGCCTGGGACTCTTTTTAAGTTTGAAAGTCCCATGCTCTGGGAACCCCCTCAGTTCCAGGCAAACCAAGTATGTTGGTCACTCTAGATCCCATTCCTTCACATGAACAGATTGATGAAAGTTTTTCTGCCAGATTGCATAGTAGTTTGGTGAATTGGATGAATATGATGCAGAGTACATGGGATCTCTTCTGTACATTTTTGCAATTTCTTGTGAACATATAATTATTTCAAAAAAATTTTTTAAATACTTTACCGAATGTGGTCTGAAAGGATAATTGACCTTCTCTCAACTGAGAGGGCCAGATGGAACACCCAGAGTAGAGAGTCATAGGATATCATACCCACTGTGGACAACAACTTCATAGGTCATGAGGGAGTCATCTGGTCACAGTACAAATGGCATGGTTGCATTTAGGCACAGTGAGAGGGTTACTTAATCCTGAAATAGTCCAGATCTTCTTGTGGTGGTAAATAGTGCAGTTTGGGCTATAAGCAAGGCAGGATGTTTTATATAAGAAAAAAAAAACTGGAGGAGAAACTTCCATTGAGACAGAGGTTCCTTCAACCATACATTAATTCCAGTGCTAAATACTCTGCCAAGTGATGAAGAATTCTTTTCCCTTGAAGGTTTTTTTGTTTTTTTGTTTTTGTTTTTGTTTTTGGTTTTGGTTTTTTTCTTTCCTTGAAGGGTTTTTAGTTCAGAGAAAGAACTAAAGAAGTGTGTGGAACAAAAATGCTTCATGTTAACTTGAACAATGTAAAATAGACTTCTTTCATAAAAGGGAGAAGGGGATATTTATTGAATACCTTCCATGTTCACATTATTGTGTTCAAGTTAGATAGCTCAGTATCTTCAGGCAGATAAATCTTCTGCTTTGCAGAAGAACCTGGGATTTCCAGTGTTGGGAAATCTTTTATTTTAAAAAGTGGAATTTCCATTTTTTAAGGGGTACATCCATAAGTAAAGAAGTGACCTGATGAGCCCAGGATCCTGAATATTGGATGGACCTCTTTGACCAGAAGGCATCTCAATCCATTCCAAATTTCTTATCTTTTTAGGTCAAATCCTGGAGAAATTTTTTTAATTCTCTACTGGGGGTCAAGGGTATAGAACTCTTCCACATGGCCAGGGAAGGGAATAATCTACAGGGTTTGATATAGCCATGTTCCTGACTCGTAAAAGTATCCTAATTTCTTTGCCTGAGGCCTACAACTATTTTCTCAGGGTTAGAGGGCCTTTCATTTTACTGTTAGAGGTCATCCTTCCTGAGACCAGAAACTCTCGAGATGAATTCTCTTTTAGCTGCATTAATGCTACTGTATGTTTTACCAAAAGCAGAAGAAAAGTAGAGTGGGTACTAGGCCATAGCAAGTGGGTCAAGAGAGAAAGGAAACAGATGGGAATGGGAAAAGGAGGAAGGAAAGCATAAATAGCTAAAACAGAAACTAGAAGTCATGGAGGCAAACCGTGGCCTCTTCTTTTCATTGAGAATTGTTCATGGTAAGGAAATCAGAGCTGCCATCTTGTTTTGAGATGAGTCCCTCTCTAGGGTTTTGTCTTTAGGCTTTAGCACAGACAGAGCTGGACGAATCAGTAGGGGAATCTTTAAAAAAATATATACCTACCCCCCAAGCTCCACCTCCAGAGATTCTGATACAATTGGTGTTAGACAGAACTCAAGCACCCATATATCCTTGAAGCCCCCAGGGGAGAGCCATAATTGAGAACCACTATTCAGCATCGACCTCTAAGTTTTACAAGTGGAGAAATTAAGTCCCAGAGACACTAGATAACTGACAGAGGTTCACCCACCTAGACGCAGAGGTGGTTCCAGCACTCAGGTCTCCTTCCTGCTCCCCATTTAATAATTTTCCAACACTGCATTTCAAATGCCTCACATATGAATTATAAGACCAGGCACCTATAGATGTCAAAGAAGTGTCACTACTTTCCCTGATGGACTTCTTAGGAAAAAAAAAAACCCAAAAACCAACAACAACAAAAAAACTTAACATGGTACCTGGCACAAAGCAGCACTTAATATATATTTGCTGAAAGAAGGAACATGGATGGCACCTGTTTAATTTTCTCCCCCACGCCCACCAGAAACATTACAATAACGCATTCTTAGACTCTAACTTGAAATAGAATGCCTTTCACATTCAGTCCCTTCTTAGGGTTCATACCTTTTTGTGACTCAATCTATGAGCCTGTGATTGAGTGGATCATAGAATTCAAGGGGATTTCCATTAAAGTAATGAAGTAGCAGTTGGCTTTTCAGCTTCAAATTCTTTCCCTTGTTAAAGAAAGTGAAACATTATCTTGAGTAGGGGCGGCTATTTAAATCCCGCTGAATGGATTTTCAATAGAAGTGATTGAAAAAAAACATTTTTAATTTTTCAGAGGAATTTGTTCCATTCTGTCTTGTGTTTCATTATAAACAGTTTCTTTTAAGCAGAAATTATTCTTTGTGCCATAAATGTGTGGTGAATGCCTCCCAACCATATTTCCACACAGACCGCACGTCTTTGCCAATTTTTTTGTATGTAGAGCCCCCACTGATGATGGCTCAGAACTGAAACCTGATCTAATGCTACTAAACTTCTGGATTGAGAAGGGTCTTAAAATCAACTTTGGCAGTTTAGACAGAAATTAACCCAGGGCCTCTGATTTCTCTCTTTCACTAGGATTGTTGATGATGCAAGACACAGGCCACTTCATGGTGGACAGTAAACCTTTGAGGGCAGGGATCAGTTATGTTTTCCTCACTCTGCTGTCCTACTCACACAGTCAGCTCTCTACATGCAGTCTCAATGGAGGTGACTGTGCCCCCCTTACTCCCTCAGGGGGAAATGACTCTTGGGGGAGGGACACGAGAAAAACCTGAGAAATGGCTAATTGCCCTTCAAAGGGCCAGTCCATAAGCAGATATACAGTATACCTGTGGCATTAAATATCTAAAAATGCTCCTTAAGCAAGTCATAATTTAAAAAAAAAAATTGAGGAACACTGCTCTAAACATATTTATTGACTGACTGAATGAATGTAGTATATGGCTAGAGAAGGTGTTTCAGGGCTCCATTTTCTAGAGCTGGACAGGGAACCTGCACAAACACTCCTGTACGTGGAGACATAGCCAACTGCAATAACATTTTGACTTGGGTTTGAACTGTTCTCTACATGTCCTACTATGATTGCGACCTGAGATTCAAAGTGAAGCTACAGGCACCAGGGAAGACACTCTGGTCCTTCACCTAGGTGAGTGTGAAAATGGAAAATTCCATCAGGGAATAACCTGAAGGTAATGAAACTGGTTCGAGAGTAGTAGTGGCAAGGAGCAAGGCAAAGTATTTCATAGGGAAGGACCCACAAACTCTCTCTTACAGAACATCTGATCAGCCACGGCTCTGCCACTTAACCAGTTTTTTAAAGTCATGAATCTCAGTGTCCTCATTTCTGAAATGGTGACAATAGTAGGTGTCATCACCACATCCTAGTGTTCTGGTTGGTATCAGATGGGATCACATATGTGGCCACACAGACTATAAGTTGTTAATTCCAGTGTATTACTGAACGTTATTTTCTAATGGACTTTCTATGAAGAACCAAGCAGGGATTTGAAGAAATAAGATGCAAGTCCTGGAAGATTTCACATGACATCTCCTACACCCCAACTTGGATGCAAAGGGAGCTCAAAAGTGAGGCCTCAGATGGAGCCACTACTTTCTAGAAAAAAAAATATTGTACAATTGAATCAGTGGGGCACAAGGGAGACAGTTAACAGACTCTGCTATGAAAGAAAACTATTGAAAACTATAAGTAAATATTAATTGTCCTTAGTAAAAGTGTATAAGAAGTTGAACCACCTTAGAGTGGTTCCCTTGAAAGTATTCCCTGTTCCAGACATTTTCCCCCATCTCTGTCCTTGGGTCTCTGTCGTTTTGCAAGAGCTCCTTCTTCTTTCTACTTCCATTGTGTAAATTTTACTGTTTGGGGAAGTGCCTTTCTATCCACAGGAGTTTCGCTAACCACAGGATCCATCCCTTACCTAGACAGGAGCTTTCGCCTAACCTGGAGTCATTTGAGGAATAATCTCCCATCTTGGGAGGTTACTGGAGAGAATGTAGGATGATAGGTCATTCCATGGAAGCCCTTGACATTCTAAGACCTTCAGACCAATCCACTGGGAACGTGGACTCAATAATTCTGGTCCCTATAGAGCTCTCCACACCAAAGTAAGGGGCAGTTACACTTTCTTATTTTTCCAGTTTTCTGGAGTATAGTGGAAAAAAATACATACCTTTCCATGAGCACACCCACATGCGCGCATGCACGCACACACATGAAGCAGGCTCCTGAAGACAAATTACTTTTCAAAAAATTCCAGTTTCAACCCACAAAAAAAGACAGAAACACTTTTTTTTTAACCACACCATCATCTGGTAGGTTGCTTCTTTCATAGCAGAGTTCATGATTCAAGTATTAAAACAGAGTAGTTTGTTTTTTCATTCATCTTTGACTTTTAAAAGTAGTCCCAAACTTTCTGAGAAGAAGGAATTTGAAGCATCAGAATTATCATTTGCAATAGTTAAATTAAATTCCTGGACAGATGCCGTCCTTCTGCCTGATTCCTGTAGAGAGTGGGACTAGTTTATTTCTTCTACTTGAGCTTATTTTCCCTTCCTTCCAACATGTTTCCTCCTGCTCCCTTATGTTTCAGTGCCTTTGCCTATGCTGTTCCCCTGATTAGGAATGCCCTTGGAATGATTGATTCATTCAATCATTGATTGAATCAATGATTGATTCATTCAATCATTTGGATTCATCAATCCAAATGATTGATTCATTACACAGAGTGAGTGAAGACTCACTCTCTCTGTGAAATGTTCCCTGTCTTCTCTGGCCCACGCTGTCCTCTTTCTCTGAACTTCCACTATGTTCCACAAAATGGATTAAAGAATTGTTCTACATAATTTTTGTCTGTTACCAGTATTATATTTGTGGGTACATATAGTAAGTGCTTTATACATATTTATTGACTGAATGAATCACACCAGATGGCTAGAAGTGAGAGACTGTTCTTAGGTAATTGATGAAAGCTGGTGTTTCCTCAGCCTCTCTGGGAGAAAGAAAATTATTATGATTCTTTTCAACTTACCTAGCTTCTATAAATCTCAGCCTTGGTATAAAATAGAGGTAATGGAACAACCATTTTGTCCATTTTGGGGGAGAATCAGGAAGGAGATAGGAAAAATGGCGAGCTTGGTGCCTGGCACATGGCAGATGCAATCAATAGTAACTGTCATTACTATTATGGTTGTTTATTGTTATTCTCTGCAGTATCTATCTGGGCATGTTGATTGACTATTTCATCCTGAACAATAAGGCTATTCAATGTCCGGTAACATCCTTCATTGGTCTGACTGTTTCTGTATGATATGTTCAGGGTGCAAGAAATCTGTTGAGAGAAAGAAGTTAGAGGGGAAACAGGAAGGTCCAGAAAGAGTGTCATATCCAAGCTTCGTAGCCTGAGCGAGATAGAAATGAAAACTTTCCCACTAAATTTCCTGGGCTGGCCTGAGGTGTTGCACCTATACCTTAGCTCAGACTATGTGAGGAGTGTGATAAACCAGGCCTCTGAATCGTGGCTTTCATGAATAGCTAAGATAAAAATCTTACCATTCAATTTTTTATTTACAACTTAGAAATTCTAGATTGGTTGACATTGGCTCCATACTCTAAACCAACTGATGGGAAGAAAAAATCTGTTATTGATTTACTGGCTTTCTTTTTTCTTTTTTTTTTTTCCCCCCTCTTTCCTCTGAGCATTGACTAAAATTCTCTCCAAAACAAGTATTAGGGGCCTAACAGTCTTCAGGGAACTGAAGGGGGAGGTGCGGGGTAGGAGGAATTTGGATCTCCTTGTTGGCTTCTAGGGTTCTGTCCCTTCTTCAAAGTTTCACTCTGACAGACCACTCTTCTTCCCCATCCCCAGGGGGGTTCCAGAAGCAGGACTCAGCAAACTTGGATTCTCTTTCAACTGGGCTCCCTCCACAGCCCCTCCCATGAGCTATACACATCTTCATCAACTCCTTTCCTGGAAGGTCTCCTACATTTGCCATCCTATCCCCAGAGGGAAGGGTCTAGAGCTGGAACATTCCCATCAAGTAGGCAAAGTTACAGGGAAAAAGAAAGACTTTGATTCAGCCACAGAGAGAGCCTCATACTCTGTGTGAGGGCTAAGCCTGAAACAGGGCACCCCAAAACGAGTGCCAGACACTGTGTTAGGTAATCAGCATATGTCATCTTATCTATGTTTCATAACAAACCTGGATGATGGAATTTACAATCTTGAATAAATTAGGCTCGGAGAGCCCAAGAAGCTTGCACAGTATCATAGGGCTAGTAAGTGGTGGAGTTGAAAAAAGCATTTCCCCTGTGCTTTGATATGTCATGGGAGTGGGTTGCTTGGGCTTCCTGGCCTCAGTAGGTACATATGGGTCACTACAGAGAATTATACTCAAATAAGCTGGCAAAGGAGCAGGCCCTGGGAGGTAGAGGCCTGTTCCTTGTCTTCCACTACCAGTCCCTCAAAAACCTGGCCTGGGTCCAGGCCCAGTTCACTCCCACTGTTGATAAAGAGTTGCAGAACCAACAAGATGCAAGGGGAGAGACATGAACTTTGCCTCTCCATTGGGGAATATGGCAGTAAATGTGTGGTCATAATTAATCCACACCAGGTTTCCAGAACAACTGGATCCCAAGAGGGTCTGGGGAGCTGAGTTCTTTTTTTTTTTTTTTTTTTAAGACTTTATTTATGTATTTACTTATTTGAGAAAGAGATAGCAAGTGAGAGAGAGCACAAGCAAGGAGAAAGGCAGAGGGAGAGGCAGACTCCCCACTGAGATGGGAACCAGATGCAGGACTCAATCCCAGGACCCTGGGATCATGACCTGAGCTGAAGGCAGAAGCTTAACAGGCTGAGCCACCCAGGTGCCCCAGGAACTGAGTTTCTTACTCTACTCCATTTTCATGTTGTACTTAGTGTTCTGCAAAACATCTCAGGAAGTACTATTTCATTTAGCTCTCTTTTCTAAACACAGCAGCAGAAGAGATTCTTTTTAAGACTCAAGTCAGATTATATCATACTTCTGCTAAAAACTCTCCAGTGGTATCCATCCTACTCACAATCTAAGTCAAAAGCCTTGCAAGGTCCTAGCCCAGCTGGTCCCACCTCCTAGGTCCTCAGAATTACTACGCTCCTACCCTTGTTCCCTCCATTGCTCTGGCCTTGCTATTTTTTAATGTGCAGGCTCACATTTGCCCCAGGACCTTTGCACTTGCCATTCCCACCACCTGGAATGTTCCTCCCCTAAATGTGCTCTGGATTTGCTTCTTTACATCCTTTGGGTGTAAGTCTCAGTAGCAGCTTCTTATAGATGCCCTCCCTGATCTCTCTCCAACACTCCCCATTCTCCTTCATGCTTTACTTTTTGCCAAGAAACTTATCACCATTAGAAATTCTGTATGTTTAGTTTACTCACTTATTTATCTGTTTTCCCACAGTGAAGCTTTAGGGAGAAGGAGACTTTTACTTGTTTTGCTTATGACCGCACCACTCCTTCTTCCCCCGGGGCCACATTAGTACCTGACCCTGACTGTCGATCCACACATATTTAAATTCAGTAGGAAATACTGAATGAAAGCATGAATTCTTATACCAATATTTTTAAGTCAAGGTAAGTGTTGCATTTTCAGTTTTACAGATGAAGAAACAGAATCCCAGGAGTTTCCGTGACTGAGGCCATGGTCCTGTCTGAGGTCACACAGATGGTGGTAGAGCCATCTAGAACCCAGGACCATGATCTTAGTCCGAGCTCTTTGGGATAGTCAATTGCTGAGTTCCCATGGGGCTATTTCCATGCAGGGACATGAACGACTCTGATATGGATTTAGGACAGGCCCGATTGACAAACACACAGGCTTTCACTGCAGTGAGAAGAGGGTACGATACTGTTGTCATTTCCTGGACAGTGAAATATGTATCTCTGCCTGCTGGGTTCAGAGCAGTAGTAATTACGAGAGTCTGGAAGGAAGTGAGAAAAGCATCAGGGACATTTAACAACCTTCACTGACCTGCAAATTATTATTTACTGTAACACAGAGCATTTCCTCTGTGAAGGCAAAGACACAGAACATATTATACATACATATATATAAATATATATGCTTGGATCCCCATAGCACTCTCCGGAAGCAGACAGAGAACAGAAAGAGTGAATGGGCAAATCAGAATGGACTTAGCCTTAGGAGATGAAAGGAATGAACTCTCACTATATCTTACTGAACTCCTCCCAGAAACTCTCCAAAGATGATAATAGAAAATCCGAGAATCACACTGTGAACTCTTCAGAGGCTGGGTCAGGTCTTATGGTTCATGCATCTCCTGTTGGCTCAGTGCACTGTTTTGCGATGGGAGTTGTGGAGAAGTGGGTCTAAACTGACTGCCATGACTGAAAGAGGCTTTGATTCTCAGCTCTTCCAAATTTGTTCCCAGGGCACAGAGCATTCCTGGCCTGGGGCTGACTGAGCTCTCCACCTCCACTGACAGGGAGCTCATTACCAGGTATAGCAGTCTTTTTGTCTTATTATACTTCCTCAGTTGAACTACAGTCTGCCTCCTGTGAGGCCCACACCCTTCACTTGCAGTTCTGGGCTCTGGCATGAAAGAGAGTAAGTCTACTAAGTTAGCATCAGCTAAGTGCTCGTACCTACAACAAACGTGTTCTCAGTGTCTCACAGGCTCTAAAAGGCAGAACTTGGCAACCATTAGTTCTTCAAAGCAGGAGTTTCCTGGAAGTCCTCCCAGGGTGTGTGTGTGTGTGTGTGTGTGTGTGTGTGTGTGAGAGAGAGAGAGAGAGAGAGACAAGTTGGGACTGGGTTTCTAGTGCGATGGTGCATAGCATGGCATTCAAGCATGGCTGCCTGGGCTCTGTTCCAGGCTCTGTTACACAGCTGTGTAGCTCAGGTGTAACACTCAGCATCTGTGTGCCTAGTTTCTCCATCTGTAGAATGGAAATAATAATAGTGACACCTTCATAGGGTTGTTGTGAAGATCAAATGAGCTAATAGTGTCTGTGAAGTTTTAGCACAGTATCTACCCAGCCCATTGGTAGGACTTGATACCTGTGAGCTCTTATATGCTGTTCCATCCTTTCGTAGGACTCCCCCCGACCAGGCTGATCCCAAGAGACTTTACTTCAGCTGGACAACCCCCCTTCTTGGGGGTTGTGGCCTGGGACACTTTCACAGGGGACTAGGGAAATCTGAAACTCTTCAAGGTCCAAAAGAGTGATTCAAAGTGTGAGTCTGAATGTGGACCAACTCAACACCTGAGCGTGGTCAGTGAGACAGGGATATATGTGGGGGAAAAGCCTGCCCTGTATCCTCTCATACCACTTGCCCCTTAACTCACCCACGTGGAACATTGGTTGGAGGTGTCAGCACATCACATCTTTCTCAAATGCTTTAAACGTGACATTCTCAGGGCACCTGGGTGGCTCAGAAGGTTAAGCATCTGCCTCTGGCTCAGGTCATGATCTCTGGGTCCTGAGATCTAGCCTGAGTAGGGCTCCTTGCTCAGCGGGGAGTCATCTTCTCCCTCTGTCTCTCTCCCTGTTCATGTTCTCTCTCTCTCTACCTCTCTGTCTCAAATGAATCAATAAAATATTTTTAAAAAATAAACATGACATTCTCTACCCCTCAACTCATGACAAGCCGTCTGAGCTGGCCGAGTGTGTAGCATTTACTTACATGCACATGAACAGAAACATGCTCCCCATGCTCTCCATCCGCCCTGAACTACCAAAGGCTATGGGGTGTAGATCTGTTTCTCTGGCCGCACCTCTGGGCCAGTGCCCCGGATGTAACTCCCTGGCTCTATCAGTATCTGGTTTCGGTGATTCCTACCAGACGCTTGGATAATTCCCCTGTACAGCTGGGCCTTGAGCTCATTTAAACCTCATCCGTTCCCTCCCTATTAGGACAGGGATTTTAGCACATTTACACTATCTGTCCTTTTCTCTGCATTTGTGTACAAGATACGTTATCTTCATAATCTCATGGTTACTTTCATAGTTTTCAGTAACACACTTAAATCTTCATTTTGTGATTTGTCAACTTTTAGGCAGTACCTACTGTCCTGCTACTAGAATAGAAGTGCCCCAGGGGTGAGACTGTCTGTCCCTTTGCCTCCTCGCTGCCTGCCCGGGGCCAGGACCATCCTGGTAGGTAAGCACTTGCTTGTTACTTGTTGCATGGAAGACAGTAACATGAGCCAAGAACACACCTGTTCTTCCTTCCACTCCCAGCCTTCCCCACGTCCTTCTCTGAATGGTAGTATTCATTTTACCTTTTCAAGATTTTTAAGATTTGTATTCTAAGTCTTCCAGGTTGTGTCTGTATGTTGGTTTGAAAATCTTTGAAAAGCAATACACAACATATAAAATTCAGTGATTATGAAAATATTAGATTCAGCAGAACCAAAGGGTATGACTGAATCTCCACCATTTATCAAGGGGAACTTGGGTAGAGAACGTTCCAGAAGCTAAAGCCAAATGGATTTTTTTTTTTTTAACACCAGCAAATGCCATCGCAACCAGTTGTTGTCTATAGAGGAGGGTTAGGGACCCCAAAACTCAGAAAGGTCTTTAAATAGTGACTCTAGGGGCACCTGGGTGGCTCAGTTGGTTAAACATCTGACTCTTGATGTTCGCTGTGGTCATGATCTCAGAGTCAGGAGATGGAGCCCTACATCGGGCTGCATGCTGGGCATGGAGTCTATTTAAGATTCTCTCTCTCCCTCTCCCTCTGCCCCTCCCCTCCCCTATTCAAAATAATAGTAGTAGTAGTAATAATAATAATAATAATACCTGGGTGGCTCAGTGGGTTGAAGCCTCTGCCTTCGGCTCAAGTCATGATCTCAGGGTCCTGGGATTGAGCCCCGCATCAGGCTCTCTGCTCAGCGGCGAGCCTGCTTCCTCCTCTCTCTCTGCCTGCCTCTCTGCCTACTTGTGATCTCTGTCTGTCAAATAAATAAAATCTTTAAAAAAAATTAAATAAAATAAAATAATAATAAAACAAATTAATAGTGACTCTGTAGCCCACCCCTATTATTTATAACTGTGGCTCTAATTTGGGAGGCTCCAGGGTAGGACGCCTCCTTCCCCTGCCTCGTTCTCTTCTGTATGTGTTTTGGGGTGTAGATCATTCTGCTCTGCTTTCTCTGTCAATATGATCTCATCTTCCTCATGTTCTAGGCATTTGTGAAATCTTCTAGATTGCTGCTGGGATCCTTTCCTCTTTGTTACATACTTATTCTTTTACGTTCAGTTACTGTTATTTCAATGAAATGTGGGAGGGAGTAGAGGTAAAGTAGACCCAAGCTACCATTTTGAACTTCAGTATTTATTTTACTTTTGAGATTCATAAATATTTCTTCAGTGAAGATGCACAAGACCTTCTGGTGTTCAGGTAAGGTAGGTTGTTATGAGTGGGTGTTTGATGGGATGAGAGAACCAACCCCTGCCTCCTAACAGAGCCATTCCGTGTCCTTAGAGATAAATGAATATTCCCATCGGGACTACCTTGACCAGTTCACGTGAGCATGAGATGAGAATAGAGAAAAAAGTACGGGGCTGAGAGGAAAAGTGACAGAAGCATTTAATAATTTATTGTAAAGTGCCAATCATTTGTATACCTGGAGAATCATTTTGCAGGCAAAACAATCAAGACTCATTGAGCTCACATTATGAAGCACAGAAGTGTTGGGTTGGTGATAAGCTGAAGGAAGCCTTAAACCTAATTCTGTCTTTTACAGCTTCTGCAAAGTGGGTACAATAAAATGGGCTCGGTGGGTGTGGTGAACATTGAGCCAAGTGCCACATGGAGAGCACCCAGCCGAGTGTGGGTTCTTAGGGCCTGTGGATCCCCATTCCTCAGAGGCCGTGAGATGGCCCAGCGCAGAAGAAAGAGGAAGGATCTTTCCACCAGCTCTGTGTGGTTTATTGCATCAGTTTTGTATCATTATTCTGTCTTTCTGTCTGTTTTCATCTGTTCCTCTCCCTGTCTCTTCTCCTCTCCCACCCCAACCCTCAGAGCTAGTAAAATCTTTAAGCATGCTTTGAAAGAAAATTGCATGGTATCTGCCACAGGAATGTGCTACCATTTCATGGTGGCCGTCCACAGCTCTCTCCCCAGACCCCAGATGGAGAATCCCAGCTGGGCAGAAGAGCCTTTAGCAGGTCGGCGGGGGAGGTTGGGTGTTTCCCGGATGCTCTTTTGCCCTCTCAGTCATTTCCCTGAAGATAAAGTCATCCCCCAGTTATGGGACAAACGAGACCTCCAGTCCAACATGGTCGCCATCCTTCCATGGCCGGACGCTGTGGCCATGTCCTACTGAGCTCCTCCTCCTCACTGGACTTCTGGAAGTGTCAGCTGGAAAATCCTTGTCAGGCCCTGAGGGAAACACACTATGGAATCACCAAGACCCGGCAGAGGATGGTTTTAAAAGTGCTTTGTTTTTTTTCTACAACAGTACCTTCAGGAAGTCTCACTCATATTGTTCTTTGCTGTCAGGGGGTCCAGCAAGATTTCCCAGGTCCATGTGACCTCCAGGAAAACAGGCAGGTCTCTTTCCTACCAAAGTCTGATGAGCTCTGCCTTGTGCCCACCTCTTGTCAACAGACATTTTTCCTAGTTGTAAGGCAGATGCAACATGAGTTCCCCAGACTCCCTGAGGTCAAGCCTGTCCGCCAGGGAGGGATTGGAAGCACCAACCTCATTAGCTATGTGACTCTGAGTAGATTACCTAACCTCTGTGTACCTCCATTCCCCAACCTCAAAGTGGAGTTAACAGTAGAACTTTTCTCAGAGGGCTGGAAGGGGAATTCAGTGAGTTGGTTTATACATGAACAGCCCTAGGACAGTGGTTTTCAACTTTATGTGCTCGCAACTCCTGGAGGGCTTGTTGGTCCCACTCCAGTCTGTCCCTTTAGTTTGCATTTCTAACAGGTTCTCAGGGATACATAGGCAGCTTAACTGAGAAGCCCCATTTTAGAACAATGCCTGACACGGGATTAGTGCTGTATGATTTATTTGTTTCTTATTATTTACGTGGAAGATTAAAAAAAGGAATGCCACAGTATCTTTGGAATATATGGCCTGATTAAATAGTACTTTTAGAAGATTCTGGATATCGAGGGGATTAGTGAGCCCTCCTACAGAGCTGGCAGGCCTATAGAGGAATTAGGAGGTTGTGGGGACCAGAGACAAGGAAGGCAGCCTGGAGGCATCTCAGGAGCCAGGAGCCCTGCTGGCCTCCCTCTGCTGCGGGATTTATGGGTAAAAAATGAGACAGGAGCTGGGGAGCCAGATAAGGCCTGCTTTGCCTCACTCCCCAAGTATTTGGAGCTCAGCGTGGTACCAGGTGCTGTTGGAAGTCATGACGCTAAAGGCTGGACTCCTGGCTTCAATGATCTCAGTTACAGAGCCAAGTCCTACACACACCAAACGATCATAGGTGCTTATGGTTGGACACAGTGCCACTGGACATGCTGTAGGAGGTGACCCTGGGTCGCAGTGCTAGAGAGGGTGTGCCATACTGACCCGTGTCGAAAGCTCACTCCTCAGGATTCCAGTTGTAAGGCCTTGGAGAAGATGCTCTTCCCAACTAAGGCTGGTTGAACCTTGGGGATCGCCTCTGTGATGGACAGGACTGCCTCCTCCCAGGGTCCCGGTGACAACATGATGTACTGTGAAGACCTGTGTGGTCCCCACACGGTGGCCTCGCTGCTCCCAGCTGGTCCTCGGGCATGTGGCAGGTGTGCCCTTCTTCTGGAGGAATGCATGCACTCCTGAGCACAGCTCATGGTGTCCGGCTGGTGCAGGCTCAGCATGGGGGACTGCCCTTCTCCTTTGGGATGAGGACTGGCCTGATAAGAGAGGACCAGCAGAAGGGACGGCAAATGCTCTGGATCTCAAGGGCCGGCAGGAAGAGGAGGAGAGGTGAAGGAGGGTATTTCTGATGTGGCCGAGGGCATAAGACAAGGTGGGGAAGCAAGGAACACCATGAAGTCTAGGGAAGCAAGGAGGTGGGAGGGCTGAGGAGAAAGCCTGCTGGCTCATGAGTGCAGTGGGGGAGGGGGGACCCCTTGGTCTATGCTTTCAACACATTCATTTCCCCACCACTGCCTTCTCATTAAAAAAACAAAACAAAACAAAACAAACAAACAAACAAAAAAAAACCACCAAGAGGCAAAGAGCACAGATCACAGTTTCTTCTTGTTTCCCTTTCAACTAAGAATGCATTTTGATGAAGTCGATTAACATAAAGGAACATTTCTTCATGTTCACCGATCATGTCTTAGTGTCTTAGATCATTCCATGCGTAGCGGGCTTTCCACAATTTGGCTTTCATTTAACATTCCAACTTCATTTCCATTTCTTCCCCTATAAGACGTTGGTGGCTCCCTAAACCAGGGTCTTCCCTGGAAAACTCCTATTCATCCTTCAGGACCCAGTCAGTGCCTGCTTCCCCACCCAGACCAAAGAAGAGGAGGTCACTCCTGTTGTAGCCCACATTTCCTCAGCCTCCAGGCTGGGAGAAGAAACACAATTCAGCCAAGCTCACTTCTCTAGCCCTGGCCCCACCTGTGACTATGGGAGCCTCAGCCACTGTTCACACGCTTCCGTCTCTAGTTTTCCTTCGGGTCTCTAGAAGGGGTCATCTGTGTGCTGTTGTGTGCAGCTGTCGGTCTCTTCCTGGTATTTGTCGGATCCCTTCTCTGCTGACATGGAGCAGGCTGCCAGGTCCCCCAGCTGCTGTCAGCGTGCTTGGGGTCACGGAGGCCGCAGCTCAACGCTGCCTCCTGCTGCTGCCCGTGGAAGGCTGCGCTCTTGTTCCCGCCACCCCACGCCCCTGGGTCTGGCTCCCAGAGCTGTCCTTGTAGTAGCACTCCCGAAAGGGGACCACGTGAGGTCAGAACTCCAGTAGGCTCTAAAGAGCTCACACTCCCCGCGCCTTTCCTGCGTGTCAGGAGCCGTGCTAAACACTTCCACTGAATCTGCATTTTAGTCTTCCTACGTGCCCCAGATGTGAGCACGGATATGGTCCCCATTCTACAGATGGGGACTGCAACAGCAGAGGCTCGGGGAGACCAAGTAGCTTGCTGAAGTCTTCATAGCTGGGAAAGGGTGGTCACGAGTTTAAACCCAGGTCAGTCTGGCTTCATGTACCCCACCGCTTCAGCGTGCACACCAGCACCCATGGGATGGAGCAGTTCCGGACTCGGATCTTGCCAGTCCCCTTGGCAGTCTATCAGCTGGATCTCCCCTTGTACCCCACCACAGCGCCTGGCTCGTAGAAGCTCAGAAATTCTTAGATGAGTGAAGGGATAAATAACTAGACTCCTATTCTAATCGGACCCTCTCTCCCTCAACTGATGGGCCTGGGAAGGGTCTCCATATCCTTCCTCAACCTTCAGAATCAGGTCACTGATACCACTTTCATGGGGTTTTCATAAAGCAAACTGAGAGGTCAATGTCTAGGAAATGGAACTCCAGTCCCACAGGGTTCAGTGACAACAGCGCCCTCCTCGTTGGGTTTGGCCCCCACCTGCTCACGCAAGCCATAGCCCTCTGCAGAGCCCTGCCCAATCCGATGGCCAATCCGATGGGGGAGGGGGAGTCCTCGGAGTATATGCCGCATGTGCCAGCAGCGGTCACCACACAGCCTCCTCTCTTACCCTCCTGTACCCCTCGAGGCCCTCACGACGATGTCCTCTCTGTGCATAGCCCTCTGAGCTGCCTCAGCCTGCCGCCTGCAGCTCCCACAAGAACACTGTCCCTCATGTTGAGGGCCATCTCCTCCGAAGGCAGCCAGCGCTCACAGGGCCGGGGCCATGCTGTGTTCTGCTTAGATGCGGGAGGACCGTACTCTGGGGCTCGATCAGGTGATGCCAGGCGTGCCCGTGACCTCCCAGGTCCTTTAAAAATCCTCTCCTGCAGCTTCACATGGCAACCTCTGTGTCCACAGCGCCCAGCCGCATAACTGGGACTGGCGGTTGTGTGTCTGTGTGTGTGTGTGTGTGTGTGTGTGTGTGTGTACACATGTGCGCACTCATGTGACTCCATGCTGTCCTCTGCCCCCCTCCTTGCTCCCCACACTACACGGCACACTGCTCTTTGCTCTTCTTCTCGCACGATGCTAACCAAGCCCTGAATATAGACATTTCCTGGTCTTGGCTCCTCACCCTCCTCCCCACTCATCAGGCAAATCCAGCCACATATGGATTCATTTTAAGGATTATCTGGGACCCCCTCCCCTGGTCATCCCCTAGCTACAGACCTAAGAGGACCAGCTCCTCAGTCCAGACATCAGGTGAGCCAGCCTCTTGGGGGCGGGGGGGGGGGTGGTTGAGTTTTATCAACAGCTCTGGCATTTCCAGATTTAAAGCCTGGATTTACTATGAAGCTGATGAGGGCTTAGGTTTCAGGACCTCCCTCCCTGATTTGCATGGAAGAGGCCCCAGTGCTCATATGTCTTTCTAAAATTGGTAAAAGTAAGCTATTTTAAGGCAGTCAGTTAACTGCTAGTTTTTCTTACCTCAGCACCTCCTCCCTTCCTGTTAGGTGACATTGGAGGGGCCATGGGCATCTTGGGAGGATCTGGATAAAGGGCAATTAGGCTGGGGTTCTACAAGTACAGTTTCCTTGGGGTACATCAATGTGGTTTGTCACCATTTCCATGCATGGTTAGGTTACTGCAAACCCTCCTAATGTGGGAATGATAGGGACACTCCTCCCACCCAAGCGATAGACTTGCCCCACGTCATGGCACAAAGATGCAGGTTCAGTGTCATCTTTCATCATGATGGTGTCCTAAGTCACAGGCACGGGTTGTATGAGGCAACAGAGGAGAAGAAAAATATTCATGTGCAGAACCAGAAACCATGCTGTGGAAAGTTCTCCACGTCATTTGTCCAAAACTTTTGAGTGGAGGATTTAGGCATCTCACCAAGGCCTAATCAAAACCACCACCCAAAACACTGAAAATCGAAAAGCAAATTTTTATCAATTTCATGCTGGAAGGAAGACTGAATTGCCTTTCCTTCCCATGTATAGAAAAAATACTTCATCATGATCATCTCTAGAAGCGATGCAGCAAAAAGAAATACAAACAAAAACATAGGGGAATAAAACCAAGTAGTATGGGGGCATGTCTGAAATTTAATTGATAAAAACGCCGTGGGCATCTTTTTGAATTTTGTAGTATTTTGGTATTTGATGGCTTTTTAAAACTTTTGTAGTATCTTGTGGTGTCTCTTCTCATTTTAAATAAAAATTCACATCTTTAACACATAATTGCAACAGAACTCACTATTTTTAACATACTCTTTTTTTCTTAAATAAGTTATAATTAGCTTCAGGCTAGTTCTAATTGTATTAGCCTGAATGGAGCGGTAATGGCTTCAGGCCCCGTATAATCTGCATCTGCCCTGGACATGGAGTTAGTGTTTTGACCTCCACCCCCTTCTTGTCTGAATGTCCGCAGTGCTGAGGTGAGGTGGGAAGAGAAACCTGTGCCCCTGTCAGATTCAGCCATGGCAGCCATTTGACAGTGTCTTTCTAGGCTTTTTCTCTTTGGGTCCTCTTACTCTTCACCTGTTTTCTTAGCTGTGGTGACTCAGGACTTGCTGCCCAGCCCAGCCTCCGTCAAGACTCCAAAACCAGTTTCCACTTGCCTTCTGCTCTGCCAGTCTCCCCTCCTGTCCCTGGCCAGGTGCCTACAGGCCCCATTCACAGGGTAATGGAGGAATCTTTCCTTCCTTTGCAGTCCATTCCTCTCCAGGGAGTCTCAAGATGTGCTCAGGGTAGACAAGGCCCTATTACTCAACCAAAATCCCATTTGGAATCCTCATTGCCCTCGGTTCTGGAAAGAGAGACCCAGAAACATCACACATTATCTGAGTCTACAAGACCAGGGTTTGTGAGGGGTGAGGGAGAGGTGTCTCCACTACTTTTCAAGTCGGTGATACTTGTTTTTGAGGTCTCAACACAGACATAGAAAGGCATGAGGACATCCCCGTGTCCTTCTTCCCCACCAATGTACAGCTTTTCCGGCTATTTGTCTACATCACTCCCACTAGGGGTAAGGAGCACCTTATTTGTAGGTAGAAGTTATGATAATATCTCTACTACTAATTCTTCAAGTGTCCCAAAGCAGCTCACTTCTCTCTTGGCTTTCATCTCCTCATTTGTAGAATGAGTTGACTAAGTTACATGATTACCACAGTCCCCCAAGTAATAAATCATCACGTGCTATGAATCATCATGCTTGCAAATTTCTAATTATACAGAGCTTAACTACTCATCTTTGCAGAACTAGAACTTATGCTCCCTCAGCTCAATGTTGAGAAGAAATCATAAGAAAACTGGTTAGGCGTTAAGAAAAGGGGTTGGGGGAAAAAGAGCAACAACCTCCAAGTTTCAGTACAATCTTTTATACCAACTACAGCTCTAATGTTCTAGGGTCATCATAGTTAATCATCTAAAGCTCTATTATGTTTATTATATTTTAGTAACGAAGGTAGGCAATCGGTGGACACATTTTAGAAAGATTAACACCTTTAAGGTAGAATTGTGCTGTCGTTATTTTTGTTCTTGTTTTAACTGGGGAAAAAAAGCGGTTCTCAGGGTTCTCTGTCCTCTCAAAGGCTGTGGTTAGGCAGTATCTTGTCATCTCTGAGTGTGTATGGACTCTCTATCCTCTGCCATGGTTAGCAAAAGCCCTACCCTTCACTTTCTCAGTTAAAAAAAAAATGTCTGAAAAAAGGGAGGAAATCCCAGGTTATTGGAAGCTACCAAGGACTCCTTCGATGTGACTGAGGACACAGGCTGGGGAGAGAGACCAACATGGCTTCCAACACTGGCTTTACCACTTAGAGGCTCTAGGAACTTCCAGAAAGAATGAGAACACTGGGGACAGTTTGGAATGGTAAAGACAGAAATGCCCAGGGGTCCTCCAGGTCCATTCAGGGAAGAGGGACATTTTGGCAGGGGTGACAGTTTCTTCAAGGCCATGTTCCTGTATTTGTTGAGTCAGTACTCTGTGACTAGCCTCCTTCAGATTCTTTGGGTCGTTTCCCAGGTGTCTGGAGAAGAGCATTCCAGACAGGGATGGGAGGCACAAGAGCATGCCAATCCCAGGAGAGGGTCAACTTCATTGCTACTTTATAGGTTAGCCTTTGGTTTATACATCAGCCCCCTATGAGTTGGGTTATCAAACACCTGCCTAAAAGAAATTGATCTTTCATTTCTGGGTATGTACAAGCCAAATCTAAATGCTGGATCCACCAGGCTGAGGACCAGTGTGTGGACTGCAGAAACTTCATCAAGCTACTGCTTCCCTAATTGCTGACCAGCCTGCCCTGATGACACACCCTCCCTCTTCCCAAGCTTCTTCTTAACTGTAACAGATCTCAGGAAATTTTGTAGATAGATGAGAATCATTACTGTGCTTTGGAATATTCAACTTAAACAATACAAAGAGTTTCCCTTTTTTCTTTTTGTTTCTTTTCTTTTCTTTTCTTTCCTTCCTACCTTCCTTCCTTCCTTCCTTTCTTTCTTTCTTTACCATATTTGGTAGCCTGGCTTATCACTCCCTCCTGTTCCCTGGCAGCTGCCATGTAAGCTAGTGGTTTGTTGTAGAGCACTGGATCTCTGGGGTTGATGATTTGTCACTTGGGTCTATGTGGCAAAAGAGGTGGATTCCAAGAAACACATGTTTTAAGAAATTCAGGAAGGAGCAAGGAAGTGGATATGATCATTGGCTAATTGGTTTGTTAGGCCAAAAATGCCTTTTGGTGCTCACCACAGCCCCAAAGCCAACTCTTAAGCAGCGGTGACCTCCCTTGAGGTCGCTGTGTGAATGGCTACGATAAATGGCTGGTTTTGGAAGGTTAGGGATTTTTCTCTCTTTGCTTGTTCTTTTTTCTTTTCTTTTCTTTTCTTTTTTTTTTTTTTTTCACCCCTTTGGTTGTTTGGGATCTTATTGAAAAATCACAAACCAGAAAGAAAACAGCTGCCAAGATCAGTGGTGAACATTTCAAGAGTCAGGTTACTGTGGCCTGTGGTTCTCAGCTCCGCTGAAGAAAATTCAGGTTGCTCTAGTGATCTCCCAGTACATTTCCCCTAAAATACCCACTGACCCTTGGTTTACCGAGAAGCAGGAGGTGGAAATGGGCAGAAGGTTCAGTCTAAATAACGTGGCAACATAAATACATATCATTTCTCCACACCCCGCCCCCAACCTGACAGTTGTGTCTATACAGGACTAACACTGAGTCAGATGCCTTGGAACAGAAGCAAATCCTAGAGGCTAAGGACATGGTTTGGGGGGAAATTGAACAATTTTGTAGGCTGGCTCCCAATGTACCTTAAACAAGTGATTCTGCGGCTGCTTGAGGTTAAGGCACTGGGTCAGCCTAGGATCGTTTGTGGACGAGCAGGAGGACCTTGTAGGGAGGGGAGCTGCTTTCAGAGAGTAAAGACCAGGGTAGTAAAAAAGCCTGAACTGAGAGCAAAAAGCCATGCTTTCTAAGTCTCGCTTTCCTTCTTGCTAAGCTGAGGGACCTCAGCAAACCAGCTTGCCTGCCTAGGTCCTCCTTTCCCCATGATCAGCTGATTGGCTCCATTTTTTTTTTTTTAAAGATTTAATTTATTTATTTGACAGATAGAGATCACAAGTAGACAGAAAGGCAGGCAGAGTGAGGGAGAGGGAAGCAGGCTCCCTGCTGAGCAGAGAGCCCCATGCGGAGGCTTTAACTCACTGAACCACCCAGGCATCCTTGCCTCCATTTTTTTTTTTTTTTTGATGACAAGCTTTTCTTCTACATTTCCCCAGACTCACCTCAAATATTCTTGCCGCCATGGATGCTTTCATTGTTACCCCGGGGTGAATCATAGGAAACCAATTTCACACTGTGATCAGACATGCTGCATTTTCCAATGGCGGTAGATTCTACAGTGGTAATATGATGAATTTCTATGAAATGGTGGCAAAAGAGCACCCAAAAGGGGAAAACCTGGAATTGTGGAGTGTTTAAAAAATAATTTCTTTTATAACCAGTGTCATAAACCATGACTAAAAATACAGTGTGCAGAGCAGAGCCATTGGGACAGCTTTGGAGATTAATTTAGAATCATTTGTATTTAACATCTTTTATTCAATTCAGAAGATTTTTTAATGCACTGAAAACGACGTCTTCTTAAGAACGCTGAAATTCCTTAATTATCATTTACACTACTAAATTGCCTAGATTTGCCTGTGTTCCCTCGGAGTGCATAAATTCTAAATTAGCGAGGTCTTAATTAATGAGATGTTATTATGTTTACTTTTGGAATGTGTTGAACTGTTTGATAATTCTGAATCACCCTAAGCTAGAGAAATAAATCTGATATGACCCAGGAGACTGCATCTGAAGCAGATATTCCTTTATCTAAAAACTCTAGGATACAGAGAGTTAAATTTAAACCAAAATGAGATTTCCTGAGGTCTCAAATGCTAATATGTACCGCATTAGCCTTGAGTTGGGTCGGGTCCTTCATAACAAAAGAGAACACTTGCCAAATCTAGTATCTTAAAACAGTAACGTAGACTCCAGCTTTCTGATTACATTCTTGGGATATTAAAATTCGGTTTGACCTAGATTCAAAGTGACTAGACACTTTTTTTTTCCCCCTGTAAATTTCAGGGAACTTCCATACAAAGGGAGAGGAACTGTATCTAAATCTCTCTTTTAAAGACACTCATAAAAATGCACTCAGCGCTAAAAGTTTCCACCCAAGGAAATGAACAAAACAAGTTGGATTCAAAGGCAACAACAGCCTTTGAACAGAAAAAAAAGAAAAGAAGAAAAGAAAATTCCACAATTAGGCTTCAACATGGAAATATGTTCTAAATAATTTAAGTAACTGTGGTCAAATGAAGAACAGAAAGGGCAAAGCGGCTCTGTGTTTGCAGGGCAAGTTTTCGGTTTCTTTCCCTGTGCTCATCAGTATCATAAACTGTTAGTGCTGGGAGAGCCATGAGCGATCTTCTATTCCAGGCCCCATTAACAGAAGAGGAGGCCCATCGAGGCAATGGAGTTGGCCAGTGACAGGCAGCCAAGTAATGGCAGACAGGGGACTCGAACTCAGCTCTCTCCCAGCTCCCACATTGTACAGCAATGCATCACGAATAGGCACTTACCAGGCCTTTGTGGGATTGAATGAATTTTACCCTTTGAATTCTTACTGGCCACCAAATCAATCAGAAGTCGTCCATTGCTTCTCAAGGCTGTCTTTTCTCCAGAACTTCTTCCCAATCTGATTTCGTGGATTCCAGAAAAGATTAGGGAGAAGGAAGTTGAGCTGGGAAGAGGCTTTTCTCCACACTCAAGTTTGGGCTAGGGAAGAAAGGGCAAAATAAAAAGAAAAGGGTCACTCAAAGTTATTATTAAACTCTGAGTTTCTGAAACAAATTCTTCTGTGTTTTAATAGGATAGGTAACTCAGTCCGTGTTCTCTGTTTTTGAAGGTGTTAAGAGTCGTCCTCTGTGGAACAGAGTGGGTGCTTGCTAAACATTGAATGAATAAGTAAACATGTGAGGGAAAGAGTGCTATGCGTTTTCTGTACAGCATCTTGCTGAAGTCACTCTAGCTCTCTGGAAGCAGACATCTTCCCCATTTCCTGAGGTTCAGAGGATGTAATAGCTGGACCATGGTGTTAAACAACCTCTTTATATACTTCATGCTTTCCCCGCCTGCTTCCTTGTGGAAGAATCCCAGTCTTCCCATCAACTTCTTGGTTCCCTTTATGAATTTTTTCATTTGGGGGGAAAAAGGAAAAAGATAAACCCCTAATACATGGCTGAAACCACAGATGAATTGGAAAAATCAAAATGGCTTTGGGTTGGCAGCTACCAAACATCATTGAACAAAAGAAGTGGCATGCCCATTTGGAAGGAGAGGAGGGTGAAAATGGGGGACAGCCCTAATGCTTTGTGATTTGTAACTGCTCTGCTTAATCCTGTTTCCAATTTAACAGTACACTCTAGGTCAATAAAGTCCTACATTCAAAGAGACTCTGCGGTGTCTACATAATGATACTCGTATTGAGTTCCTGAGTTTCCCTTTCTGAAGAACCCAGCATAACTCCATTTGCATGGTCTTCCAATGAGAGGAGAACAGCAACTCTATTCATCCCCATATATCTTGTGTCTGCCTCAGGGAATGACATCACCCACCTCTCCTTGAGTCTACTTCAACTAATGGAGAAGGTCAGAAACAGTGACTGGCATTACCTTTCCTGGATCTCACTCCATCTCTGAAATGAGCTTTTTATAAGGTAAATGATTCACTTACCAGGTAACATAAACAGAACAACATTGCCAAGTTAAAATGGAGTAAGTTTAGATTCAGAGTGATGCTGAGCAAAGAGCCAGGCTGCACCTAGAAGGCCCGTGTAGGACATGTGTGTGCCTAGATATCATGGTTTCTGTTAGCTTCAAAGGGGGAGGGTTTGCCGTGTGGCAAGTTTGTTCCACTGAAGCCCGAACTGTCCATCTCTGAAGAGCAGAAAGGCTGAGATGGGGAGATGGGAAGCTATCTGACGGTGGCTCACCTTCATTTTTTGAAATTCTGGAAATCACAGACTGAGAAAGAGCTGAGCCCCTCCAGGTGAATCCTGTCTTTCTAAACACAAGGAAACAGAGGCTCAGGAAAGCTTCAGGCCTTGGCGACAGTCCCAGAACAATTAACATCTGAGCCAAGTCTTAGACCCAAGTTTCCTTGATATCATGAGTCGGGGGTGAAGGTTTCTACCTTCTGGCATTCCAGGCAAAAATCATCCAGGAGAGTAGGAAACATGTCTGTCCTGTTCACTGGGCACATAGAAGATGCGCAAGAAATATTCGAAGAATAAAAAGAAAGATATCCAGATCTGAATACTGAGCAGACTCCAGATTATATCCCAAACCAGAACTCCAGAGTATACCCAGCTTGAGCCCTGAGCTGGTTCCCTGGAGGTAGGCTGGAAATTCTATCCTAGGCCTGGACTATGCATACACCCAAGAGAATCTAGAATCAAAATTATTGTGTTGATCACATATAAAGATCATCAACTTTTCTCTAACTCATGGTATTACAAAGATATTGAGTCCATAATGAGAAACTAGTGGAGAATTTGTGCTCAGTAGTTCTTAATGGTGGTGAAGATAATCATAGTGATGATGACAATGAACTTTGTGCCATATCAGATACAGGTCCTCAGCTTGAAGTTTGTTCTATGCTTTAGGAGCCTGTCTGACTCAACCATAGCCATTTTTTTTCATAAGTAGAAATAGCACAGATATATTCTTGAAAAAAGGTTGGGTCTCCACTCCAGGCTCCAGGCCTCCTTATAATGTGTGGGGAGTGTAGGTGCACAAAAAGTGAGAAGGCAGAGAATATTCCGAAGGATTTCCAAATGTGATGTGGTTGGAGCAGGAGGCATGTGTGGTTCTCCACAGCAGGACACACAGCAGGACAGAGTGACCTTGTTAAAATTGTGCAAACCTTTCATGGCTCCCCACCCTCTGTCCAGAAGGACACAAAACATGCAAACTCATTAGCTGGGTGTTCACAGGCATCTTTGGTCTTCCTGTGACTGGTTCCCACGATCCGCTCTAGCTGCTAGGGGACCTCTAGCTGGGACCTCCTCACCATTGCCTGCCCTCATCTGGCAACCCCCACCTTCACACTGACCTTTCCTCCCCAAATCCTCCCAATTGTTCCATTTCCAGTTTGTCTCTAACAACAGTGGGAAGGTCTCTCCTTCTTTTGAACTCTGAGTGGTGTTTTGTTTTGTTTTGTTTTTTTGTAAACTTGATAAGACCCTTAGGTGCTGCTGCCTCGCTTTGTGATCTCTGAGGTTACGGCTCGCACCAAAGGATAAACTCTGAGGTTAGGGAACGTTTCTTATGCATTTTCATTCTCTTTAGTGTTTTCCAGGGGGTAGGGTTCATATTTTCCTACGGCAGGAATGATGGAATGAATGAATGGTGGACGGGACAAGAAGCCCCAGCTCCTCGGACTGAAGAGCTTCCCGGCATAGGGTCTTAACAGCAAGGGATCCAGCAGTAGTCCCCCTGCTCCCCCACACGAGATTTTGGTGGGAAACAATGGTCATATTGCCAGGGGAGCACGCAATGTGCAGAAAGGTTTGCATCCCTGGGGAGAGCCCCAGTGAGAGAAGAAAGTGAGGTGCAGTATTTGGCGCCATGTGTCTGCTCAGCCCAGTGTTCTGAGATGGTCTGCATCAGCCCCTGGAGGCTCTTGAAGTACTTTCCTGGGCTGGAGCCTTGAGCTCACTGACTTTAAAGATTGCAAAGCCCAGGGCTCTCCCAGAAAGGTGCTCTTCCTACTCACAGCCAAATGACTGACCAGCCATTGTAGCAGCTTTGGGTGTGCATCTCTATGTGTGTGTGAGAAGAGATCACCTTGTGGAAGAAGGATTTGCAAAAGCTGGGATATTTGAACCACAGCTTGGCTACGTGATGAAGACTGGGGAGTGGCATGTATGGGGGCAGGGCTGTGCAGACATGTTTAGGCTCAGGGAGTAGCCTAGTTTGGCTACAGCTTCACACTGGAGAAGAGTGAAATGCAAGAGTGAGGTCGCATTAGAGATAACCTAGAAACCATATCAGAGGCCTTGAATCCCAAGGAAGGGAAGACGGAGCATGATGGCTGAAGGGCCTGGACTAGGGAAGGCAAAGAGGTTTCGACTCCTGTCCCAGCACTTTCAGCTCCCTATGTGATGGTTTATTTACAAAGTGGGGTGTGGTACTTTCCTTATAAAATCATCATGGAGGTTAAATTATACTGTGTATGTAAAATTACCTTTTGTGAAATGAATGGTAAACAAATTTGGCCAATGATTGCTCCTATTTTCCAAATGGATAGGAAGATGGGTTTTAATCACGATGGGGTTCTTGGGTGATATTCTAGATCAAGCCGTTGAGAACTTGGTTTGTGAGCATGAGATAAAAAATCTCCAGGAGCCAGCAGTGGTTCTTTGAGAACTCTTCTTGAGAGCACAACATCATTCCCTTTGTTGTGACGGTTGCCTGACTTACCCAGAAAATGCAACAGAAGAAGCATGTCTGGATTTCAGGGAGGCAAGTTGCAAGATTCTCCCTCATAACAGGCTGATGAATAAGACAGAAGAGTGTAAGCAGAACAATGCATTTGGCTGGTTTTAGAACATGGTGGACTCAAAGTGATGTCAATCTTCAGATGGTTTCTAAGTGGCACGATCTATTTCAACATAAGAAAAGAACTTAGAAGGTTTGCTTATTGAACATCCAATGGTGAAGGGCCTGGAAGCAAAATAAATGTTAAATAATAAGACCAAGGTTTTAAAAACTCTATTATTTAGAGATTGCTACAGCAGTTAGGTTTTGACAGTAAACACCGTTAATTTCATGATGAGTTTTCAGAACAGTCTTATCCATGCATCCAAATCACTAACACACTCCCTTCTCTCTCTCTCTCTCTGTCTCGGCTTCCTAAATTTCTATGAATATTCTGTTCCCTTGGCACTGAACCAGCACCATAGGAATGGAACAAAGACGGAGCCCTCCTTCTCAAAGACCGAGCTGTAAAATTAGCAAAGGAATAAAAAACAGCTGGCGAAACATGATAGCTGTTATTCCGAGCCCATGAACCTGAAAAGATAGTTTATTTTAGAAGACAAACAAAATCTGCCTTCTGTTTGATCTGGGGCAGCATCCGCCGTCAGAAGCAGTCCGTTCGCATTTAGTGACTCGGGAGGTTTGGGACAAGCAGTACAGGCGCTGTAAACAAAGCACAGAAAGGATCGGTTTCCATCTTAATTTGACAGTAAACAGTACTAATTTGACTGTGCAGCTGTTTATCGATACCCAGGGAAAAAAAAAGTTGCAATTCAATAGAGAGAACAGTAGCCAGTGTGTTGAGGCAGAATTGTTCATAAGATGGCAGGAGCCGGGCTGTCTTGAATCTCTTGATGTTAGAAGAACACAATGTAAATTGCCACACGATGTGGTTTTCATCTGGCAGCGTGGCCGGCCATGGGAGCCTATAGTTTTCAGCCTTCATAGAGGGCTCTCTGTAGTGGCTTCATCCTGACTTTCCAATGGATTCTCTGTCAATCATGTAATATTTTACAGGAAATGGGTCCAGCCCAAGGCAAAATTCTTTATTGGCTCACTCTCTCATTTTATAGATGTTTATTAAGGGCTTGCTATGTGCCAATGCTGAGCTGAATACTGGAGATAAAAAGATGAATATCCTTCATGCCTGCTTGACCTTTACTTTCTAGCTATGGAGAAATTTGCAAACAAGTAATTATGAAGCGATAAGGTAAACCCAATATAGAAGCGTACCTTGGCTAATCAAAGAATCTGGTTAGGTGAGTTCCCATGCGTATCATCTGTAAATTGGTCACACAGAATTTAACTTTAGTATTATCGATTGGACTTGAAAGCTATCACCTACATAGCTCATTCATTCATTCATTAATTCTCATTCATTATATTTTGGGTGAGTCTGACAAGAATTAATACACCAGACACCTTAGTGAGTGCTTCTCATGCATTATCTTATTCAGCCTCCCAACCACATTCTGAGATAGGTGTGATTGTCTCCATCCCTCAGCTCAAGAAAGAAGCTTCAGTATAGGGGTTGAATCTCTTGCCTGTGGCTATGCAACTACTCCAGGAATAGGATCCTAGTTTGGTGGACTCCAAATTTCATGCTGTCTGTAATAATGCTTCCTTTTAAGGTACTTCAAGGTTGTGAAGTACCAGTGGCTCTTCGTGGACATCAATGATCATTGCCAGATATTTTTGAAAAAGCATAGGTGTTCCAATGAATATAACATCTGCTCTAATATTTTTAAAAAAAATTTTTTTTAGATTTTATTTATTTATTTGACACAGAGAGAGAGATCACAAGTAGGCAGAGAGGCAGACAGAGACAGAGAGGGAAGCAGGCTCCCTGCTGAGCAGAGAGACCGATGTGGAGCTCTATCCCAGGACCCTGAGATCATGACCTGAGCCGAAGGCAGAGGCTTAACCCACTGAGCCACCCAGGCACCCCTCTAATAATTTATTACAATTTAAATCTCAAACCTGTTCCTATAATCTTAAATGTCACCTTAAGATGATGCTCAGGGCCTTCAGCTTAGAATAAACAGGATATTATGCTTCGGTTCTTTAAAACATATTTGCTGAGCCTACTATGTGCCAGGACTGAATTTGAGCTTTGTCATTACTGCTCTAAGTCCCATTAAGACATTGTCTCTGACATTATCCTGATTCTTTACCAGGAACTGTTGTCTGCCTCCCCCATACAAAATTTAAAACAAATACAATCCCACAGCATTTTAAACAATTTTGAAGACATTTGCCCTTTGTCATCGAATGAGAGAGAATAGTTAGAATGAACAGCTATTAGAAGGAAAAAAATCCGGTTGCATGTTCAGTTTGGTAAGAATATGCAATTTTACTACTTATATTTTAATTTATCTTCCTTTCAGATGCAATTAAATCTCTGTCATTAGGTCATATCTGGCCTGGCCAAAGAAAGCATTCTATTTAGAAAGTGGACCATGGGTGCTGCCAGCGTCTCTCCATTTCACTTAAAATAAAATAGAAGCATGGACTTGTGACTTGCAGACTATTTCGCCCAGTTGGTTTGCCTGTGTTCCGACGTGCAGTGGATTTTAAGCTTGGGAAATCTGAATGGCAAAGGAAAGTCCACAAGGACTTTATTATATGTTATTTCTTTAGGACACTTATCATTTGTTGAACAGGAGAAACACAGGGGAGACCCGGTTCTGAGCATTGTTCAAGGGAAAAGTGTGTGAAGCTCACTTAGACTCAGTTTTACACCAAGATTCTATTCCTTGTCACCAACCCAGGACTTGTCATCTGAGGGCACCCAACCACTTGGGGCTTTTCTGGAAACTTTGCTATTATTCTCCCACTTGTGCCGAGAATCTGGAACTTTCAGTATAGAGAATGGCTCCGTAGAGGCATAAAACTGTACGTTACGGTGCTCCATCACCTGGGGAATGTTAGGTGTCCTTGGGGGCAAGCAGTGCCATACCCTGAGCCTATGGCCAGAAACAAATAATAGGTGTGCTATTTCACAAGCAATTTCAGCAGCGGCACATCTTAGGATTAGTTCATTAAGAAGCTCAGTGACATCATCCAAAGATCCAGATGCTTCTATCCCACTCCTCTGCCGTCCTCAGAGAGCCAGCCTTACGCTCAGTCATGTCTCCTTATGGTCGCAAGACATCTGCAGCTGCAGGACCGTCCTATCCGGATGTGGCCACATCTGGGGGGAGGAGATACCATTTCTTCCTTATGCCTCTTTTTTTTTAATTTATTTTTTATTTTCAGCATAACAGTATTCATTATTTTTTCACCACACCCAGTGGTCCATGCAATCCGTGCCCTCTATAATACCCACCACCTGGTACCCTGACCTCCCACCCCCCGCCCCTTCAAAACTCTCAGATTGTTTTTCAGAGTCCATAGTCTCTCATGGTTCACCTCCCCTTCCAATTTTTAAAATCAAGGAATCCTTTCCCCTCTAAGCCCTCAGAGGATCTTGCCTCGCTTCTCTTGGTCAGAATTGTGTTACGTGACCCGACTTCCGCCAGTCACCATGGGGAATGGAGCCACCTTACGAGCTTAGGCCCATCAGAGCACCTGCCCTCAGGTGCGCTGCGGGGAGGGAGAGGTGGATCCCAGAACGAAGCTGAGGCTGTGTTATCCAGAAGTTGGGTGAGCTTTTGTTTCAGTGGGCAGCCCACAGCATTTGCTACAAGTGGTCAGGCCTGGCCTGTCTAACCTTCAGACAACCTTGTGTGGAAAGCAAGTCCAGCCTTACAACGTCCCACAGACAGAAGAGAAACCCAAGCATTTTTGTGTTTGTGCAAGGTCACCTGGAATTAAATGGCAGAGTGAAGAGACCAACCGCAGCCTTCAGTCCTTCCAAGCCCGTTGTGTTTGGCAATACTTCTGTCGTTGGTTTCAACATAATCGGTGACTCTCCACCCCACTGGTGCCTCCTCTGTCTGACTTCAACTGGGATCTGTCTTCTCCCCATGATGGATGTGAGGTCAATCCTCACAAAATGCTTTACTATGCCAGGCACTGGGCTCCGCCATTCATCGCACAAAATCCCTAATCACACATAGAGTCTGAGAAGATAGGGTTCAATTCCAAGCTATTGATTCTAAGATCATGTTCTTAACCATTACACTTCTCCTGTCTGTTGTCAGGGCTACCGTGGACTGGCCTGAGGTTAATTCAACAGATCACAAACCCGTGAGGGCTTTGGGATGGAAACTGATTTAGAAGAACAGACCACGGACACTTGGTCCATGTGCGACCACTCTCATGTGGAATGGTAGAAGAGCCCTAGTATTCAATTCAGTTATTCATAGTTACTAGCTTTTAGATCATAGTAATAAATAAATAAATAAATAAATTCCAACTGAGCCTCAGTTTTCTGATCTGTACAATGGAGATTAAAGTAATTCCTACCTCATAGCTTTGTTCTTGCCAAGATTAAGGAAGATTCTAAACGGAAATGCTCTGTAAGTTGTCAAACATTCTAATGATTATTAGTTAATAATTATTACGGGCATCACCAGCTTTCAAAGATGAGGGTGTTCTATTCTCGTAACTCGATTTCTCTGCCCTCTGAGATAGTTAGGGAGTCAAGAAATGAGAAGCTACAAAGTGATACTGACAGTCTAGTAGATGGCTGGGGACCATCAGCAGCTTCCTCCTGTCTCGGGCTCCTCGTCTCTGCAGTAGCTTTACTCTGCCCAGCCCCGTCCCTCCTCCCAGGCTATCTTCCTCACCTCTCCTGCTGGTCTCCACATGCCTCTGCTCTTGCCCTCAAAGCTGTTCAATGCTCTCCTTGTCTTATGATTTTTTTTCTCTTGGTGGCAGAGAAGGGTAAGGTTTCTCTGGGTAAGGGTAAGGTACATGACGCTAACACAAGCCATGGATGGACATCAATCCTAATACAGACACACTTTGTTACAGGGCACTGCCCTGTGTTGGCTGAGCATTTGCTCCTTGGAACTGACTGCAGGAGACATGGGCTGGAGAGGACAGAGCCCCAAGATGGGCCCGAAGGATATTACAGGTTAGAAGAATCTCAGTGACCACCTAAACCCTCCTGTTTCAGGTGTTAGTGGATGTGATCCAGAAAGAGAATCAATATTCAAACATGTTTCCCAAGAGTTAAACCCAGTTGAATAGGCTTCTTGATCCGTGGTTGAATTTTGGTCTTTGATGGGCTAATATACATCATAATTATCTAAGAAGGGATTTCGGCAGAATGATCCAGCTCTAGGATAACTTTTCACAGAGCATTGGGTTAAAGCAGTTTTCTAGCAGACACTGATTACTCCCATATTGTTTTATATTTGGGGAAACTGTGGTTCACAGAAGTTCAATGACTTACTCCAGGGTTCAAGCTGGCCAGAAGAAAGGGCAGGCTCCTAGCCCACCATGCTCTCTATAAAGTAGTTCTCAATCTTGAAGTATATCAGCATTACTTGCAAGGATCGTTGGGTCCCACTCCTTGATTTTCTCATCAGTGGGGTCTAGAGAGGGGCCCAAGAATTTGCATTTCTCATGCACTCCCAGGTGAGGTTCATGCTGCTTCCCTGGGGCTCAACTTTGAGAACCCCTTTGTTACATCCCTTTACTCTCTTGTTAGGTGCTCTGGCAGAAAGCAGATGTGTCAGGTTTCTAATCTAAGGAGAGGGGTGAATTCCTAGACATGGAAGCTGCTTTAGCCCTAAAGAAAGTAAGCATTTGGCCCCAAGATGTGATTCATGGGGCACTGGGAAACCAGCTCACCCTTCCCTGAAGTGCCCCACCCTTGCTGAAATTCTTCCCCTCCCCTTTGCCCTCCTACCTAGAACCTTACCAATCAGAGATTCATCACCATTTGTTGTTTGTTTGTCTTTGTCTTAGGTTGATCTTTTACAATATAAATGCTCCTAGAAGGGTTGAGAAAGATTGTCAGTCATTTACACGTGAGTAAGAGTTAGTTAAGTCAGATTCCCCCTTTGTACTCAGCTGACAATACTCTCATGGGAGAACAGGAATTTTGACGGGGCTGGAGAAACTGCAGGGAGAGCCCCTATTTTTGGAAATTGGAGGGGAAATTTAATATGGGTTGGGGGATGCCCAGTGAGTGAGTGTGCCCAGGAGCTGACATGCCACTTTGGGTTACTGCTCCTTCTTGCCTTGTTGCATTATCCTGAGTCTCACTAGCTACTGAACCAAGGTGGGGTGAAGGAGAGGAAAGGGAATGCAGATTTTCCTTTTGGGTCACAAAGGCTTGCCCTCATTCAAATGTGGGAATCTAAGGTGGTGGCATAGACCCGAATGACTCCCAGGGACCCTGTTGACTGAGAGGACTCCCTCTGGTGACAGAACGGCAGATCCGGTGAAGGAGTCTGACTGCTGGGTGGTCTGTGCCCTGCTGTGCCCTGTGTGCGTGGGAACATGTGCATGCTTCTTTGCTGAATTCGATTTCCCAAAGACTGTTGGTGTATTCTCTTGCACTGTAACAAAGACCATGCAGCCTCTGTCTCCAGCTTCCTCATTGTGTCGCCCTCTGGATCTTTTTCTCGTCTTCCTTTTGCCAGCCTCTTCATCTCTCTCTGTTTCTAGTCTCCATCTTTCTTTCCGCAGATGGAGATATGAAGAAACTTTTCTGGAAAGATTTAAATGGTCAGCTCCTGGACTACAGCTTTGCCGATTTTCAGGGAACACCATTTGCAGAGAATTCCATCAAAACGTCACCTCTCAAAGTCATGACTCTTGGGTGGCAGTGGCTGGTGCCTTTCAGAGTTCCTGCTGCTGAGTAGTAAGGAAGAATCAGGTTGAGGAAGAGTAGAGCCCCCTTCAGCAAGCCAATCCCAGGGAAAATTATAATTCCCTTTCAGCTTATCTTCTGCCAGTTCAGGACATGGGCAGCTCCTCGTAGGGTCAACCCTAGGTTGTAGATGATGGGAATTTCAGACCCCAGAACGCTGGTTGGGGAGATTTGTAGCTGCCCGTAGTTCTCAGAGTACCTCTCTCACACTGTGTCTCAGAGAGAGATCTCGGGATCGGTTACTGACCTTCAAACCTAGTCACTGAGCCTTCTAGATCCCCCCAAGGACCGTCTCAAAGCCATCTTCTCTCCCAGTTCCTGTCTTTTGTTCCCCAGTCTCGGACTGTGCACGGCAAGGACCAACAGCCGTGGAGAAGTGTGGAAATCATTTACTACAAGCCCCCAAGAGGAATGTTGAATTTCGGATCAAAGTTAGAATGGACCCGTCAGGCAGTATTTATCCGCCCCTTTCTGAGTTCTGATGACTGACATTGTTCTGTTTTTATTACTGGCCCTTGGAAGCAATTGTTTTAGAAAAATATTGTCTAGACCTGAAATTGAGTGAATATGACATTAATTACAGAGGCTTTCCCCTGAGTGTCTCTTTGCCAGCTGTGTTCTCTGCGCGGGAGCTGCTGGGGGCTCGCAGGGGATGAGATGGTGAAGGGCAGGAACCGCCAGCATAGAAAGGCTACAGGAGGCCAGGTTCTGGGCTCTGCCTTTATTTAACCCAGAATCCTTCAGTTTGCCCTCTAAACAACCCAGGGAAGGTGGTACCATTTACCCTGTTTGACAGATATGGAAACTGAGGCATGAGAAAGTCAGATATTATGTTCAGGGATGCACCAGGCAAAAAATAAAAATAAAAAAAGGTGCTATAAGGAATCATACAGGTCAACTGAGGTCTGAAATGTATGCTCTTTCCATCTCTGGCCCATTGTCAGTAGGTAGCTTGGAAGGTGAAATGCTCCCTGCAGTAATAAAGTCACTTAAAATGATATGTCCTTTGTATGGAACTGAAATGGGGCTCAAACTCAGGGTGGCTCTGCCTGACCTTTGTGTCATGGCACCACTGCGTCAGGGCAGGATGTGGAAGTACTATCCCTGCACACTACTCCCATCTTGGGAGGACTGGCAATCACGTAACCATGAAGAGGAATGGTTATGGTAGCTTCTGTCTTTTTATCTCTACCTATGTCCCACTAAACTCAAACTAGATTAATCCCCAACTCCGCAACTCAACTCATGTTCAGTTGGATTCACAAAAAATCCCCACATTCCTTCTAGCACCATCCAGCACATGCAGAACAGTGGTGGAGGGAAAGCAGGAATAGAAAGAGACAATGGTCTCTACATCTTTGTGCAAACATTGCAAAATCGTACAACCATGTGACCACATGACTGGGGCTCCTTCCAAGGACTTGTGCAAATGAGAGAGCCTGAAGTTTAAATTTCACTAACATCACAGGAAATCTTTTTCTCGTGTGTGTGTGTGGGTACTGGAAGCATCTCCACTACAGGCGTTAAGATGGGATTACTAATGAGAATACATCTTTCCCCACTCTGCGCTGGGGTTACAGGAGGGTTGAGAACCAGAACTTTGGAGTTTATGAAACGCCAATCTTGGTGCTCTGTGGCTGGTGTTCTTTCTAGTACAAGTGTTGGCAAACTTTTTCTATGAAGGATGAGAAAGTAAATATTTTACCCTTTGTGGGCCCTGTGGTCTCAATTGTAGCTACTCAACTCTGCCTTGTAGGGCTACAGCAGGCCTAGACATTGCGTAAATGAAGAGCATGGCCAAGTTCCCATGTAATTGTATTTAGAAAACTGGGGTGGTTTGCTGACCTCTGTTCTAGTCCATCTCCCTTAAGCTGATCATTTGCTGTATTGAAGACGGGGGTGCCCTCAAGGAGGGGGTGTAGCTTGAAAGTCTGCTCTGTTGGTTAAAGTCATTTCCAGTTGCCACCATCTTTTGGTGCCTTTGGGGCAGGAGGGATTTGAAGGAAGAAAGAGAGATGGCTTGTGAGAGGGACAAGATCGAGGATTATTTAGGTACGCAGATTTTTTTAAATTAACATATAATGTATTATTTGCCCCAGGGGTACAGGTTTGTGAATTGTCAGGTTTACACAATTCACAGCACTCACCATAGCAATACCCTCTCCAATGTCCATAACCCAGGCTCCCTCTCTTTAACCCCCACCCCCTAGCAACTCTTAGTTTGTTTTATGAGATTAAGAGTCTCTTATGGTTTGTCTCCCTCCTGATCCCATCTTGTTTCATTTTCTCCTCCCTACCCCGCATGACCCCCTGCCTTGCCTCTCAAATTCCTCGTATCAGAGAGATCATATGATAATTGTCTTTCTTTGACTTATTTCGCTCAGCATAATACCCTCTAGTTCCATCCACGTCATTGCAAATGTAAGATTTTCTTTCTTTTGATGGCTTCATAGTATTCCATTGTATATATATACATCTTCTTTATCCATTCATCTGTTGATGGACATCTAGGTTCTTTCCACAATTTGGCTATTGTAGACATTGCTGCTATAAACATTTGGGTGCACGTGCCCCTTCAGATCACTACATTTGTATGTTTAGGGTAAATACCCAGTAATGCAATTGCTGGGTCATAGGGTAGCTCCATTTTCAACTCTTTGAGGAAACTCCATACTGTTCTCCAGAGTGGTTGCACCAGCTTGCTTCCCACCAACAATGTAGGAGGGTTCCCCCAGGTATGCAGATTTTATTTGCTGCTTTCTCCACCCATTTTTAAGTCAAACATATTCTAACATATAGAAGTAGACACTTGGCTCTTTTAATCTAACTTGGGTCACCTGACTGGATGTAATTGAAACACTGGGTCCAATGAATCTGTTTTGTCTATAAGTTTTTGGGTGTTTCCATAATCCTTCCGGCGCCAAACCTTGTTATTCAGATCCACCAGTGTCTATTTCGACAGCCTACATGCTGGCATTACCAACATCTTACTTTTCCTGGGCTGGAATATTAGGATGATTAAGGTAAGGTTTCTGTATTTATCTTTTTGAAGAGAGGCCTTACAGGAAAAACACAGAAACTATTCTTTTTTTTTTTTTTTGCTTTGGAAACTTCAAACTATTTCACCAAATCACTATGATTATTGTATACTTCAGAGTTAAAATTAGGAATAAATTTTAGTATTACTTTCCCTCTCTTTTCTTCTCTTCCCTCTCATTTTAACTGAGTTATAAGAAAGGACTTGATTAAATAAAGTGGAAGGCATCATGTTGTAATTTAAAGCATTTTGGATTTCAGTTTTCCTCATATATACATGTCTTTATTATATTATATTTCCACTCCCCCAATTAGATGTTTAACATCAGTAACAGATGCATATATTGCGTCTAATGCATACTGAAGGGATAATGTCCAATATCAGTCCAGGGACCTAGCTAATGTTCGACATAAATAGTATAAAAATATTATATTTAACCCTTCATGTATGAAAAGTTCCATTTGTCAACGCTACCAAGAGAAATAAATGACGCTGCATTTTATTTCAGTCTTGGCACAAAGAGCAAGTTTTGGCCAATGGTGAGTTAATTCATTAGAGAAAGCTAGTGACTATAATTTTTACAAATGTGAAGTATTTTGGTTCTTGTTTTGATTGCAATTGATTCCCTGGAAATTATTTTAGAAGATGTTATATTTCTCCTAGGAACTGTGTAGGACCTATGAGAAAGGATGGGTCCAGAGTTGCACTTTTGCTAAGTGGTAAAGTTGGGACAGTCTGATCCTTGGTCCTTTATCCCAAGAATTTTCCTCATGGAAAGCAGGTTGGGATTCAGTGCTGGTTCTCTGGTAGCATGGGGGAGTGAAGGGTAAAGAGCAGAGCTTCGGAGTTCAGCCTGAACGAAGTTAGCATCCCATCCTTGGCACTCTGGTGGTGTGAATTTGGGCAGTAATTAATCTCTAGAATCTCTGTTGTTTTTTTCATGTGTGATTGGCAGTGGTAATACTCAATTCTTTTTGAGTTAAATGAGATTATTTTGTCAGAGCATTTGATAAGCTGTAACTTAACTAGTTAGGTTAGATATCTGGTTTGCACCTCACCTTCTGTAACAGTGCTTACTGACTTTGGATACACCTTTGGATTACTTGGCTTCCACTTATACTCTGACAAAACCCAAATCAATAAAATCTAATAAATAATTGAAAAAAATCAGAGTGCTTGTGTCTGAAATCATTTCACTGCTCCCACACCAAAAGTGGGCACGAGTGAGCCATAGGTCTTAGCCCACCCAACAATGTTTCATTTGTGTGTGGAAATTTGGTAGGAAGTGGGGGGGGATTGTATAATGATAGATTATATTTTCACAGCTCTTTCGTATTAGTTTTTATAGAGCTCTTCATAGATGTTACTGATTTTATTCTTTTGGCAATTCTGGAATATTTTTCAGTTTCAAAAAGATTCTCCCATTTACAAAAGTTCACACAGTTTTGAAGTGGCAGAACTGAGACTTGCTCCCAGATCTTCAGACTCCAACTCATTCCCAGTCTCTAAACTTGGTGTTAATCCACCGCCAGAAGATGCTCTATTACCTGTCTGGTGTTGCTTTCCTCCCAGCAGACTGGTGAAGGCACAAGGAGAGGGACGCCCCCTAGATCCGGGAGGAAGTTACCTGTGCCCATACCGCCAGTCGTGGGCAGCCTGGTGCTGTGGACAGCTGGGGGAGGGGACTCCGGCACTCCACTGCCTCCCGTCTTCCTCCTGAGAACCCAGGAGAAGTGGTTCGTGGGGTGTGGCTTTCCAGAGGAGAACAATTTCCCCCCAAACTGGAGGACTAACTAACATGGGATTGCCAACTTTTTATTTTACTGAATGAGGTCATAAGAAAAACAAAAACAAGAACAAAACATCAGTCATCAACAACCAATATCCTCTCAATGAAAACATTCAACACCACCTCCAAAAAGGCAGAACATAGGCTCAGAAAAAAGGATAGCTTTTCCATGGACAATCCCCTCTCTCCCTGTCTGCCTTCCTTTCTTCCTTCCACTCTCCTCCCTTTCCTTCTCTCTTTCACTTGTCCTCTTTTTCCTTCCCATCTCAGAGCTGTCCAGTCCACAAGCAGACCCAAGCTCTCTGTCATCCCTGGAAAGACAAGCCTCTTCATTTTGGTAGAGACCCCTGGATAGGAGTGAACGAAACCAACTGTGTGATTCTTGGAGTCTCTGAGGCCTGCGCATTTCCAAGGAATGTGAAGGATTAAAAATACTAGTGCACCATGATATAAGAAAGCATGCAGCAGAGCAGAGTCAGGCCACCAAAGTATTGAAATGGGCCCACAGAAAACAAAGGGGACCCACCTCTCCTTTTCCCAAAGGAGGTGCCAACAGCCCAACTGCCATAGAAAACATGAAGTCTGAGAACTGCCCATGTGTTTGACAGCCCTGGAGGGTTCCCTGAGGAACAGTCTGGGTGGGTCCTGTCAGGAGAGGGTGGAGGCTGTGTTGCTTGGAGAGGCTGCTCTGAGCTGGACATTCCACTTAGCAGTGGGGGGATTGGGTTTCTCTCATGCAATCACCGTTGAGCATGAATCACTTCATTTCCTTTATGTTGTCCCACCCTACTTACCCACACCCCTTCACACACACTTCAGCCTCCCCCAGAGTTCCCAGAAAATCCCCATCAAGCTCAGTTCTTTGATAATCTGAACTAACTCTTGGAGTGGTTCCTCTACCCATATGGGGAGCAGTGGACACAAGATCACAGATTCATTCAGTCTTCTGTGAAGACCGTTAACATGCTGTCCAGGGACCAGCATAGTCAGCGTTATCTGAGGGCTCATGAGAAGTGCCCTACCCCAGAACTGTGGAATCAGGATCAGCACTTTAACAAGATCCCCAGATGATTCACTTGTACGCTAGGGTCTGAGAAGTGCCACTCTAGGACTCTAGGGTTGACATGCCTCTGCCCATAGCTGAGATGTAGCTGATAGCTTTCAAAAAACAAGTCATAATTCCCATACTACTGTGGAGTGAGCACGAGTCAGAGAATCATTGAATTCAATCAGGAAACCTGCGAGATCCTAAAATTAGTTTCAAATAGAATAAAAGAGACTGCAGTATAGTCAGTGCAGGAAAGATCACTAAAAACAGAAACTTTAAATAAAACAGGAGTTAATATTCTATAGGACAACAAAAACTTTGATGTTATGACTTCTATTAGGCAGACAGTGTTTGCATTTCTATCAGATAAAAATTATATATAATACATCAATCTTCTGTAAATGAACATCTAACTTTACAAAATCTGGACTCTTAATATTAAGTAAGTCAGAAAAATCTATGTCCTCAAGGACAAAGCCAAATGGTTCTTATGAAGGCTTGTGAGACATGCTTTAGTATAACTCTGAATGGGAACTGGCTAATCCTTTGTGTCATTTCCAAATTTTGGATATTCTTTTTTTTTTATACTCCTTCTTCTTTTTTTTTAATTTTTAATTTCTTATAAACATATAATATATTTTTATCCCCAGGGGTACAAGTCTGTGAATCGCCAGGTTTACACACTTCACAGCACTCACCATAGCACATACCCTCCCCAATGTCCATAATCCCACCCCCCTTCTCTCAACCCCCCTCCTCTCAGCAACCCTCAGTTTGTTTTGTAAGATTAAGAGTCACTTATGGTTTGTCTCCCTTCCAATCCCATATTGTTTCATTTATTCTTCTCCTATCTCCTTAACCCCCCATGTTGCATCTCTACTTCCTCATATCAGGGAGATCATATGATAGTTGTCTTTCTCCGCTTGACTTATTTCACTAAGCATGATACCCTCTAGTTCCATCCACGTAGTTGCAAATGACAAGATTTCATTTCTTTTGATGGCTGCATAGTATTCCATTGTGTATATATACCAATGAATTTAACATGAAGTTTGACCAGAAGGATGTTGCCTACTTCCTTCTGCCACAAGAACACCTCTAATTTCCCAGCACACACATCCCATTCTACTAGGCTTCAACTCCCCTCATTGGAGATACTTTGGGATCAGAAAATAAGATTGAGGTGCTGCCTCCAGAAACAAGCATGAAGAACATGGGTTCTACCTGGGACAGAAATGGGAGAAATGAGAGACTTCTGTATTGTTCTTCCTTTAGCATCCTGGCATGGAATTCTTTAACTGATTGACCACTGATATTCCAGACAGAGTCCAACCCTAGAAGATGAGATGCAAAATGGGCAAGTATAGAAGATGGATTCAAGGAAAGAACAAGTTATTGGATACCAGGATAGAGGAGAAGTGACAGTAAGCAGTTCCTCACAAACAACAGGATCAGCCGGTCACTTAAGTCTGTCGCCTAAGGAGGGGAGACTGATGGAAGTCTCTAGGGGCCAAAAAGCAAGGGAGATACGGAATTCATCTTTAGACAGTTCATTCAGCCTTTATTGACCAACTGTTGTGTTCTTGGCATTGGGCTACTGGGATGAATAAAAATCAATCTACATTTCAGGTATGGTTCAGTCAAGGTGTTTTAACTTGAGTTTCATGAAGAGGCTTTGGGGGTCCTCTAAAGTTACAAGCATAACTTCATGTTTGTGTCAGTTTTTCTGGGGAGAGAGTCCCCAACTTCTGTCAGATTCCCAAAGTATCTGTGTCTCCACACAGTTAGAATCCAATTATCAAGTAGAAACAAAATTTTAAGAAGAGGGCACAGACTCACAAAATCTGCCTTATTAGCCCCAGAGGCCAACAAAATGGGAAAAATAGTCAACATAGAATAAAAGTAATGCCTATTTAGAAAGTTTCCTTAGGCAGAGTCCCACAGGCCTTCCAGTGTGAAATGGACCCACAGAACAATGGCAGCTTTCACAATGGCGGCTGTCCTGACCTGCCTTTCCAGTTTACTGTTTCTTCTCCCTGCAAGGTTTCCTTACTTCTTTCTGCTTCTCTGGGGACCTAGCCATACTCCAGGGCCCAGGTCCTCCAGAGAAACTTCCAGAATTCTCTAACTTGCAAAGGGCCCTTTCTCTTCTAAACTCCATGGCCTTTGCTCTGTCTTGCCTTATTAATGGTTCATGTCTTATTTTCTGTGCGTCATAAGGATTTTTAGAGCAGGGAAGGGAATGGAGAGGGTGTTACTCCTTTGTGTCCCAGCAACATTTGGGTCAGTGACAAGCTGCACTGTCCTTAAATGGTGTTGTGCTTTTGTTTTTTGGGGGGTTTTCGTTTTCGTTTTGTTTTGTTAATTTTGGGGGGCTTGGGCCTTCTGCATTGGAAAGGGGGCACTCTTCGTGGGCGTCTCCTGACAGGCATGGAAAATAGAGAAGGTCACATATACAAACCAAACAGCATGAGGCGGTAACAACTAGAAATCAATCCTGCCTTGTGCGTACAGCCCCCGTTTTACTCCATTTCTAACTTGAACCGTTTCCTTCGCAAATTGTTTGGCGCAGAAACATTTCAGTACCACTTGAGGGAGTGGAAAAGAAGATACGTTCAAGGAAAAAAATGGAGTTTGGTAGGGCCAAAACTGTAAAAAGAAATACAAACTATGGATTCCGGAGAAATAAACAAAGACAAGGAGCGACTTCTCCAGACAACACGGGCTCATCACGGTGCATGCATTGCCCACAACTATGTTTGCACAAATATATCAGGGGTATCAAGAATGTTATAATGATACTCCATCACCCATGGTTCTCGTTTTAACCACTGTAATAAGCAAAACATACAGAGCACATTGCTGGCTTTAAAGACTATAATTTTCTCTGAGGAGAAATATTGCAAAAAGGGAAAAAGGAGAGAGAGAGAGAAGAAAACATGATACTTTGTTCTGTTCCTAAAAAAAGCATTTTTCCCTTTCTTTGCTGCTCTTTCCTTTCATTAAACTGTCCTTAAGTGCTTTTAGAGAAAACTAAGTAGGCCACAATTCTGGGCTGCTGACTACATAATTATAAGTCTGGGAGGCTGTAGGGATGGCCAGAGAGAGGCCCAGTCCCCTTCCTGAAATCCAGAGACCCATGGGGATTGTGCCAGTTGTGGCTGGACTCCTCACGTTGAAATGATTTCTCATTTTGAAGGAAAATCAGGGACATTCTTATCCTTATTAGTCCTCTGAGAACTTGGGCCACTGCCAGATTTTATTGGAAAATTGCAACAAAAGAAATTAGAGATAGTGAGTTCTGCAGGGGTCTTATATTCGAAGGGTTACACTAGAGGCATATCGAAACCAGATTATTTCCAGATCAGTTCTGCTCCATGAACTAAAATATATTTTTTGCCCTTTAAATATTCACATTTCCTTCAATTGAGATTCATATTGTTCATGTCTGCGTGTGTGTACAATGTGTGTGTGTGTGCACGCGTGTGTGCGTGTGTGTGTGTGTGTGTGTGTGTGTGTAAGAACAAGTTATAAGATTACCACGGAGAAAGTTAGGATAGAGAGATGGGTGTGTATTCTGCCACCAAAGGGTTCGCTTCAACTGGGCAGGCATCATCTCATCTGCTGGGGCCCAGGAGATGGCTGGAAGGACCCCCTAAAAGAGACACAACGGGAGTCAGGACACACTACCCTCTGGAAGAAAGCACCGAGATTTAGTAGAAAGTAGTCATTGCAAAGGCCTCAGAACAAATGTGTCTGATGCTTGGATCTCTCCCTGGGGTCAATGTCGGAGCTTCCCTGGGGAGGCACAGCATGGGGAAGGAGTCTAGGCTTGGAGGTGCACGCACCTGGCATTGTGTTTTAGTTGGGTGGTTTGTGTTGTTGTGACCTGGGCAAACTGTCTATCTGGTTTCCAAGATGAAAAGATTATAGCAGAAAATCTAGTCACTTCTCATTCTGAAATGCAGAGAGTGCTCATCTCCTAGGCACATCCAGATAGCAAGGGGGGACTCAAAGTAGACATGTGTCCTCTCTCCATCTTAGCCCTCCCCCCACCCATTACTCCTGTACCACAGCATAAACCCTGACAGTTCTTAAGGGGATGCCCTCACGTTCCAGAACAAAAACAGTTGTGGGGAGGAAAGTCGGAAATGTGAACTAAGACAAATCATAACCTCACATAAACTCAACAAAGTGAAGTCACGTGCTACGTATGTCTTTATCCCCTGATAGTGTAAAGATCACAAGGATTAAAATCAGAAAGAGGAACTAAAAAGAAAGGAAAACCCTGTGCACAATCTCAGGAAAAGACCCACCACTGGGTTGTGTCTATCTCCCAGCCCCCAGCCTCCCCAATTTTGTCACTCAGCATCTCTGTAAGATAGGAACATTCACCCCAAGGGAGATCTTTCATTCTTCTCGTCATCAAGAAATACCTTCTCACCTCATTTGATCCTGAGTTTTGCGTTGTGATTAGCATCTCAAGGTTTCTGAACTCTGTCAAAGTTTCAAATTCTTCCCTCCAGAGCCCTTGGGGTTGGATGCACATTCTATGCAATTCTCATGAGACTCTAAATACCAGAGACATGGCCTCCATCATGAAGCATTTCAGCCATGTTGGCTCCACAGCATGGGCTGAATTTCAAGAGCCTTTGCGCCCAAGGACCTCGGCCCAGGCCTTGGGAGGCTGATTTAGGTCAAAGACACTGGTTTGGGCACTCTTGCTTTGCATGTGGTGTTTCCATGGGCTATCAAGAGTTTGAGGGACCAGCCTTAGCAAAGTTAAAAAATGTTCAGATGTGGACTTGATAAGTCATAGTGTTAATAGAGAAACGTAGGTGCTTAAAATAGAACAAGAATTAGGGAGCTCAGGGCAAACCTTCTCTCCTCTTCTCCTCCAACTGTGATTTTTGGAGATCATAAAATAGTTGATTCCATCCAGGAGCCTCAGCTAGAGACCTTGGCCTTTCATCTCCCTGGCCCAGAGTGAGCCTGGCATCCTGCCGGAGGCCTGGCACTGGGAAGCAAGCATCAGGCTTTCTTTCAAATAGATGGTTTGTTCATCTCTATGTCCCGGTTTCTCCCACACCAATTAGAGTTCGGGCAACACATTAAAATCCTTCAGAAAAGCAGTCCCTTTAGCATTGTTATCAAATGCTTTTTCCAAACCTCGGAAACTTCTTCTTGCTTTCTTTCTTGCTCTCTTTCCAAGAAGTGCTTTGCACCTGAGGCGCCCACTTTATAAATGTCAGGCTGGCTTCCCTGATCTCTCACAGATTGCTCCGTGCAAGGAGGATTGGGGCCATATTTTTTCCTGCTTGGCAGTGTTCCCTTGAGAGCTGTGGAATGATTCTCCCCATGGATTACAAGGGGCGCATGGAGTTATCTTGTTTGTGGTCATAAGCTGCAGAGGGGCAGACAGAGCCTGCAGACTGTGCACAGAGAAAGCAATCAGTAAATACCTATTGGATGCATAAAAATCAATTAATAACCCCCTTTTATACTTCCTTTTGCATTAGCAACATTGAGGTGTGGGAGATGTAGCTAAAGGGCACCATATTTTATCATACACTTCTCTTTGCAAACTTTCTGTTGGCTGGAACTGGAGTCCACCTCTAACAGAATTATTGGTGAGTGTTGTCTCTTTGGTAGAGACATCTACCCACCTATGCCTTTCTGGCACTTTCTGCCACAGCCTTCCCCCCAGTGATGGAGGGGCTCCTCTAGAGCCTTCCAAGGCAGAGCATGGTCACCACCACAAGTCTGCCACCATGTCTGACTTTGTGTTTCTACTTAAAACTGTTCTGTGACCATCAGCCAAATCTTGATAAAGTATATCACTTGGGTTCTCCCTCCTGGGATAATATATTTGCATTTAATAGGAGCTCTTAGGAGATCCTGTGCTCTCAACGTCTAGAGGTGTTTTCAGAGTGACGATTTAGGCAATGGGAATTTAACCACAGGTATTATAATAATTTATCTCTCCTTTTGGACTAAAATCCACTTGAGGGCAGTCTCCTATTTTATTCATTTAGGATGCCTGGAAACACCTATCTCTACCAGTCATCAGTAATATTTCATAAATAAATATTTCAAGAATAAATAACATTTCACACCTACCTAATATAATAACTTAAGAGATGATATATATGAATTAATATATATGTATTGATATATCCTGTCCCTATGACATATTTGAATCTTCTACAGTTCTGTTCAATGGTTTTAATCGCTTTTGTTGACAGATAAAATGTTTAATATAGAAGTTTCCAGTGATCCCCATCTCTTAATATTCATAGCCTTGTATAATCCCCTTCTCTTGAGTAACTTGCTTCTGGCCAACAGAATATGGCAACATTGATTAGGTTATGTGACCAGACTCTACTTCCATGACTAGGTTACAAAAGACTGTCACTTCCCTTAAGGTAGCAGACACCTCTGTTGGCTTTGATGATGAAGGAAGTCGCCATGTTGGAGAGGTCCAAATGTCCAGGAAGTGAGAGCAGCCTTTGGCCCTTTGGCTAGTAGCCAATAAGGAACCAAGACCCTCAGTCCAACAACTTGGAAGGAACTGAATTCTGCCAACAAACACAGAGGCTCAGAGGCAAATTCTTCCCTGGTGGAACTTTTAGATTAGACCTTAATTCCAGCAGCCATCTTGATTGTAACCTTGGGAGAGATTCTGAAGCAGAAGATCCTGCTGAGCTCGGCTCCCACTCCTGACCCACAGGAGCTATGAGATAATAAATGTGTGCTGTTTTTTAGCTGCTAAATTTGTGGTAATTTGTTATGCAGCAACAGAAAACTCATTTAGAGGTCTTTTATCCCGGTTGTCCTCCAACTTGTCACACATCCCCAGTGACATTTTAAATGAAATCAGCCCTGGGAAAAACGCCCAAGATTGGGAGTGATGGTCGGATCTTGGAGAGTTGCCCTTCCCATTTTGTCTCCTCCTTCAGCAGGAACACTTCAAGAAAATTTAGAGCGTTGGCCAAACTTCTCAGTCTCTAAAATCCTCTATGGTTCTGATGGACAGAGGCTGAGCCACAGCCAAGAGAGCCTTCCCTTGTGTCTCCCTGTCTAAGTTGAACTTCATGTCCCTCTGCAGGGGACATGAGAGCCTTCCCCTGTGCCTCCCTGTCTAAATTGAACTTCAGGCCCCCCCTGTGGGCTGCTTTGGTCCTTAAAGCAGTGCTTCTCCCTGTCCTAGGCCTTGTGCCTTATGCCTGAAGGAAATGCCAACCCCTCCAGCAGTGGATACCAATCCATTTTCTTCCATAAATCACCTGGGAAGTGGGTGGAAGTGGGAAGCAGATTTGAGGCTTACAGATAGAGAACCTGATTCAGGGAGTCTGAAATGAGGTCTAGGATTCCTAATTTTTAATATGCTCCCATGGAATTCTGATGGTTTGTAGTGAAGCCCCTTGAGAAATTCTGATCCAGAGTCTCTGACACATTTCTCAGTTTCCTAAAAGCACACCCTTGACATCAAGATGTCCATGTTTTAATGACTAACCAACAGTATTAGATCATCCTTGTGACCTTGAACGTTTTAACCTCTCTAAACTTCAGTGACCATAATTGTCATCTGATTGACTGATCTAGATAGATCTCCATTAGTCTTATAATCTAGGCCCTAAGCAGTGAAAGGGATAGTTGAATTTTAAATAAAGTAAGAGCACACAAATGGCATTTACTGTGCATCAGGCACAAAGTCATTCCACATGAACACTCTTAGCTCCTAAAATAATCTCATGAGGAATGTACCACTATTATCTCATTTTACAGATGAGGAGACTGAGGCCCAGGAAGACCAAGTGATGTGCCCAAGGTCATAAGCCTAGTGGATATTGTGGGCAGCAATCAAATATTGTCAGCGTGGCTCCAGAGTCCATGCTTTCAGGGGCCACGCTAGCCCACCTCTTTCACAGGTTAAGTGTTCACGAGTTTACAAAATGGCAATATTAGGGTGGACTACACTTATTGGAGATGAATATGAGTTACAATTATCCTTTATTGTGGAATAGGATCACTGTTGGCAGGAGGTATGGGAGGAAGCAATTATAAACACAGGGAACACCCAGAGAAGAATTGTGGAAGTAGGCCTGAGAGTGGCGGGTTTTCTCATCTGGGCCACTGACAGCTAAAGGCTGAGGATCCCGTTGCGCGGGGCTAAATGTATCCTAACCGATCAAGGTTCTACCAGGAAGCCAGGGTCTTTAGTGAAATAACACCAATAAGAGTTAACAACAGTATGTGCTTCCACACAAGTTATTTCATTGCATCAGAAATGAAAAAAAAAAAAAAAAACAGGGCGCCTGGGTGGCTCAGTCAGTTAAGCATCTGCCTTCGGCTCAGGTCATGATCCCAGGGTCCTGGAATTGAGCCTCTCATCAAGCTCCCAGCTCAGCAGGAAGCCTGCTTCTCCCTCTCCCACTCCTCCTGCTTCTGTTCCTCTCTCGCTGTGTGTGTCTCTCTCTCTGTCAAATAAATAAATAAAATAAAATATTTTTTTAAAAAAAGAAAAAGAAATGAAAAGTCACCAGCTTGGGAGTTGGAGAAACTATCCTCTCCAGCCTCTGTTTCCCCATCTGTAAACTTTGCAAAATACCATCACCTCCCTCAAGTCATGAGGATTAAAATGAAATCATATTTTCATTCCATTCAGCTCAGCATCCAGCACTGACCACCTCTAGAAAGCAGATAGGAAGGCAGTGATCACGACAGCAAATAATTATTGAGCTCCTACTGCATGCCTGCCTCCTTTCAGTGTATTCTTTCATTTCACCCTCTTGGAGAGAGGTATGGTTAAAAGCACCGCTTAGGATTCTGAGTCAGCAGAGCTCCTGGGGAGCAGGCATGGGGAGGGCAGGTGGAATTATCTTTCTTCCCAGTTGATAATTCAGGAAGCAGTACAGGAAATGGAAGTGGCTTGCTGAAGATTACATGATGTCAGAACTGGGAACTTCAGGTTTTCTCCATCTAAAATCCTGAGTCTGGGCCATGGCATGTCAGTGGCCTCTCTCAGTGTCTTGGTGTCTCATGCCCAGGGGTGATCATTTGCCTTCTGCTGGCCTTTCTTGTTAACAAACGCAATAGCCTCTGGTTGTTATTAAAAATATTCGCGGCCACAGACTCTGAAAGAGAAGCTGTCATGCCTTGCATGGCTCGGGAGAGGGCTGTGGCTCCCACCGGATGTGCCCAGAACACCCATCCAAAGGCCTGGATGGACCTGATTTAATGAGGTCGCTAGCTAGCTCTCCATGGTAGTGAGAAGGAGCCTTGTTGGGAGAAGATTTGCATCCTCCGGGAGCTCTTTGCAGGGTGATGGACCAAACTGTCAGCAGTGGGAGGTCTTTGGGAAAGATCTGGGACTCTTCTTATGTGGAAAAATCCTCTAAGCAGGTACACGATCTTTTCCACTTCCCTACGGGGACCACCCACGCGCTGTGTACACTGGAATGGGGAGGGGAAGTGACCATGTGTTTTTACTTAGGTGTGGGTCGCTCAATTGTGTAAGTGTCACTGCCTACATTGTTTTAGCCCCTCACAGCCCCCGGATCCGAGCAGTGGCTCTGACTCCTTCATTCTGGTTTTGATCATGCAAGTTGAAAATGAATCCACAGAGGTTAGAGGAGGACCAAGTCATCAGCGCACCTTCCTTATCTCCAGAGGGCCCAGTGTGTTTCTCGAGCTCATGCAGCCCGTTGGGGCTAGAACCCCGGGCAGCCGTAGAACCTGGAGCAGCCGCAGGCCAGGGTGGAAACAGCCATCCGGGCCAAAGAGGACCCAGTCCCGATTCTGTTTTCTCCAGAAAACAGAGTGGCAGTGGCAGGGTGACCTCCTGCATTCAGGAGTATACTTCACATCATTCTTTCTGTCATCCCGCTGGGTCCCTACATCAGCCTACAGCGTTCATGCTACTTTTCTATCCACTGTACAGATGGCTGTGGCCCAAGGTCACAGAGCACATGGGGGTAGATTTGTGGGTGTTTTTTTCTTCTCACACTGCTCAAGGCTAGTCTGGATCTGTTTGAAGAGATCCAACGTGTCCAGGACTGTCCTCTATGGTGGGCCTTACTGCGGCGGGAACCCTCCCTTCTTAGCTTTATTTTCAAAGACTTGAGGGATTCTGGAACTACATTGCAGGTGTCTCATTTTCACTCATGTTTTGTCCATGCCCCTTCCCTGACACCCTGTGTCCCTTATTTGGAGACAGCTGAGTTTGGCGGTACGATGTGAGGGCTGATGGAAACCCCTAGCCCCGAACCCCTTCCTCAGCTGGAGTCTGTTGTTACTAGCTAAAACCCGAAGCCCAGCTCTTGACTCCAGGCCCCTCTAAATGCAGACCTTCTTTGTGGAGACAGTGCACCCCATAATTCTTGATAGTTCAGCTTCTGTAATTTGTATCTGGAGGTTTCCCAGCTCCTTGCCTGGAAAACTAACACTAGGAGAACATTTGGGTCCCAGGCAGTGAGAGAGGAACTGGATCTTGGGGAGAATGAGGGATCACTGGGAAAGTCAAAGAGCTGAACTTGGACTTCAACCACAGCCCCACTGGGGGGTCACTTCAGCTGAGCGTGAGTCTGCACTCAGAGCTCCTTGGCACAGAGTGTGGGCGAGGCCAAGGCAGGACTCACCCAGCTACACAGAGAGGAGCGACACAGCAGAGCAGGGGGACCTGCTGTGCAGCGGGTGTTGGCAGAGGCAACCAGGGAGGGTGTCTGTGGGTGGCACGAGCACCCGACTCTGGTATTTCCATTTCTGCCTGATGAGGCCAAGTGAGCCCAGCCTTCCCAGGGCAATTCCAGCACAGCTCATTTGTGCCTGTTTTACAATGGTGTTGATAAAATCCCCATGGAGCCCCGGAGCATGTGTGAGGAGTTCCCACCAGAAATCTAAACAACGCCCTGGCGTTGCTGACAGCTTAATAATGTGACAAAGTTCAACTCGTTCAATGACAGGGACAAGAATGCAGCTGGGCTGGTCTGACCTAGAGCTTTACACATAACCCCCCTCCCAACGCTGACCTAGCATTTGACAAATAACCTTTTCTTAGCCTCCTCGAAGGTACCAGACAGAACCAAGTGCCATGAAGGGGCCACATGCCACCGTTAAAATGTTAAATGGAGTGGCAAGGGCCACCAGAGTCCCTGGGGACTGACATTTATCTTTATTATTATTATTAATAATAATGCATGTATTGCTTTTTGGTGCATTCCAGGGTTTTTTGCACTCCTAAATCACGCGGCTATACATCAGCAGGCCCGATAAATCACCCAATGAACCCAAATTCAATGCAGCTGTCAGGCCAGATCCGAGGGAAGCGGAGTTAGCTTAATTGAGCTACAGCAGGGAACCAACGGGCGTTGCCCAGAAAAATCAGAATAATAGCAGTGTTGCTGGTGACATTTTAAGAACTAGACGTGAACTGCTAGCTTCAGCTTTAATTTTATAAGAGGGAATGGGGGGGAACGGGTGCAGGGAGAAATCCAGACTTCAACAAATATTTAAGCTTTTTTTTTTTTTTTTTTTTTTCCTCAAAGCCAGTACAGACAATGAGTTCCACATTTCGAAATTTCGGTAGAAGGAATTCCACTTTTTCTCATTTCTCTAGCTTCTTCTCATTTCTTGTGCCTGCTCACCTCCTCCACTCCATGCCCCTTCCCTATAAAAAGAAAGCTGAAAGCAAAGGAACAACGGGATTTGAGTTGGAGCCAACTGAATGGGCCAAGAGGTTACATATGGAGCTAACAAATCATGGAACCGTGAAGGATATTACTGATTTAAAGTTATGTATGTTAAAGCCCAAATCTTAACAGCATTCATAAAGGTAAAGGTAAGTAATGGAGAGGCTTAACCGGCAGAAAATAAGCTTTTTCCCGGCTGCCCTGCCTCCCCCATCAGACTTGCAGTGTGTCTCAGCCAGAGAAGGATACCCAGCCACAGAGTCTCCCTGTCAGCTGACAAAAGGAAAGGCCTTACCCTTACCAACCTAGGAAGGACAAGTTCAGCTGGATCCTGCATTTATATACGAGGCCTCAGTTACCATGATTTGGTTTATTTTTGTGTGCACAAGTGTGTGTATTTCTTCTTCAGATGTTTTGGGATTACCAGAAAAACCATTCCCTTTTCCCTCTTAATTTTTAAAACTGTGTGTAATTTCAGGGAAATTTGATCCATGTGTTTCAGATTCATTTGCACATAATCATGAAAAACCTTTCTGGAAAGAGCGATTTTCCTTCCCTAGGAGACTTTGGTGCCCTTCTTAAATAAGCCCCAGGAGTGCCCTTCTACCCCAGGTCACCCTCTCCCAATGCAGAGGGCTGTGTTTGGCCAAAGGAAAACCAGCCTGACCACTGAGGGCATGGGGTCTGGTGTGAAATGTTGAACACGTGAATTTGGACTGGGTTTTGGCAGAGGGAAAATGATTTCCCCTGGCCCCAGTGTTTACACAGAGAAAGAAGTCTTTCTTACACACACACACACACACACACACACACACACACACAAATATGTGAAGATGCACAGATCTGCTGGGGAACATGTCCTGTGGAGCTCGGCCTATGAGGGTTAGCCTCCAGTTCACAGGTTCCGAAAAGGCAATTGCTGCTTTACTTTGAGGTTCTTTGGGAAAATGCTGTCGCCCAGAGACTCCCAACTACCAAAAACACCCCGGAACCCTCTTGGATGGGTTTCAAAGGCCGTAGCCTGTCTGCGTCCAGGACACGCATTTCCCCGCCCTCCATCCACAACAACCCAGCCACTGTACTGAAGCCACAATGGCATTCCTTCAATCCAAAACAAACATGTCATTACCAATCTCAGATTAATTGATGCCATTTGTGTGTCCTGCCTGTTGGGTTTCAGCTGGAGCCAGCCCAACAGCAATGGCCACCGCCCTTGCAAACCTCAAGGAGCTCGCAGCTTTGGCCCTTGGCAGAATTCCCTTAGCTGTTCTTTGTCACCCCTGTGACTCCAAGCCTTTTCTTCTTCCCACTCTGAGGCTTTGGGTAATTTTGAGTTTCTAGTGGAATGAGGTTATCTGTAGAGCGGAGTTTTGCTTTGAGTTAATGTCTCTTCTGTATTTCATGAATTTTAAGAAACACATTTGTTTTAACACCCCTGAAATCAGGATATTCCTTACAACTGATAATGAGAAAACATGATGATGAAGTAATGGAAAGCATTTCCCTTTTTAGGGGTACATGTGATAATGGTGGGTCTATTCTGGGTCCCAAAGAGATATATGATCACTTCTCAAAACACAGATAAACTTTTACCTCTCTCGCTCATTCTCTCTCCATTCATTCTGCCGTAAGCATATACTGACCACACGCCTGATTGCACAGCGAGGGGATCGGAACCGTGTTGGAATGACCTCTCCCTTTCAGAAAGTTATAATTTAGTTCTAGACATAAGTGAATACATGACCAACCTCTGCAAAGTGCTAAATTAGTGGTGTGGCCAGAAAGTGGCCAAGAAGAGCAAGCTGGAGCCACAGAGCTGGATGGAGAGACTGAGCCAGGGACCAGGCAGCCTCTTTGCTGGCTTGGCTCTGCACTCCCACCTGTAGAATGAGGGACTTGTAGCATATCAGAGCATCCCAGCATGTGTCCCCTAGAGTCAATGGGAATGCTGTGGGAGAAGAGGGTTCCACCGTCAGGGGTTGGGCCATTGAAAGATGTCGCCATATTCTTTTCTCAGAGACTCCCAATACATATTAGCTTATTATGAGCTCTGAGAAGTTGTACCATGAAAGACGTGTTTAAATTTTGTTTAACTCAGTGTTTCCCAAATATATTTGTTCCTGGAATCCTTTTTTTTTTTTTTTTCCAGTCAATGTAGCTAGCACTGTAATAAACCTTAAGAAAGCTGCAAGTCTATTCCAACTCCAACATTCCAGGAATTCATGAGACAATGTGTAGCTGTGGTACATGGGAAGAAGGCGCTTGAGCTGTGCTCGTAGTGTGATGGGCTCCTGGCACAGGGGCAGAATGTACTTAATAAATAGGGTTTAATAAATATAGTATAACTTAACCATAACAGTATATGGTATAATAAATAGAGGATATGGGGTGCTGGGTGCCAGGAACTCAGAGAGAAGTAAAACACTGCCCCGACCTCAAGTGGCTCTTACCAATGGAGAAGGCTGGATTTTTCCAAATGTTTAGAAGAAAATGTATATCTGGCTTGTCAGTTGTCATTGGAGGTAGAAAGAAAGGGCCTTAAGGAGGCAAAGCATGCCTGGAGGAAAGCAGTGACGGCTCCCCGCAGGGAGAACCATCAGAACCGGATCTCAAAAAAGAGGGGTGACGATCTGGGTGCCTGAAACAGGAGCAGAAGAAGAGCATTCAAGGCGGGGGTGGGGGGGGGGACATAAATACAAAAAAAAAAAAAAAAAGGCAGGAGGATGTTTTCGTAGCTTGTAGTAGCTTGAGGGCAAGATACATGGTGATGAGGGCTGACTAGTTGGTTTGGGAACAGACCATGAAGGGTCCAACTCAGCAAGTAGCAACAACAAAAGAGGAGACGTAATTACCTCCCATAATAAGGAGTCTGGAGGTCCATAATGAGAGGGTCTAGGACTGGCTCAGAAGCACAGGGATGCCTCCAGGGGCCTGTGCTCCTTCCATCCTTCTCCTTGGCCATTCCTCACCATGTTGGCTTATCATCCACATGCTGTTGTCTCATGTCAACAGACGCTGCCACGGAATCGGGCATACTCCTGGTGGATCATACACCTTATCCTTAAACATAGGCATTTGGAGGTGTCTTTTAGGCAAGGGAATTGGGCTTTTTTGCAAAGAGAAGTGATATGATCAGACAGGTGTTTTTGTAAGACGACTTGGTTGCCAAGTAAAGGCAAGAGGGGAAGAAGAGGAACTGGAGGCAGGAGACAATACAGAATTGAAATTATCCAGGTAAAAAAGTCTTGCATGCTAACACCAAATCCCTAGCAGGACTCCAAAGAAGGAGGCAATAGGGGGAAAAAAATGCTTTTCTTTTGGTATGTAAGGCAACTCTAGGCAGCCTCAAAGACTCACCTTTTCTCGCATTGGCTAGAACTTGGTCACATGACTACCAGCAGCACAACGGAGGCTGAGAAGTCCAGTTCCTGGCAAAGGCAAATGCAGTAGGCATGAGACCATTCAGGATTCAGTCACTGCAGCTGGGCTGTGGCTCAGATGAGAAATGAGCCTTTTAATTCATGAAGCACTAAGATTTGGCAGTTACTGGTTACAGCCATGAGACTAACTTTTGTAATACATGGGAATCCCAATGCTTAATAGTTATGGCTTGATGAATGAGGAATGAAATCAAAAACTGAGCTATGGCAACTGCAATTTTGGGGAGAGGGCGTATGTTGGGGACCAGGTACCCTTCACCGTTTCATCTTTTCAGAGGTTGATGATTTATAACTACCCAATATGTGACGAGCTGTCAAAAGTACATGTCCTGTGTATCTCATGAAATAAGTTTTCAATAATTTCAACTTTCTCATTAAAGGTTAAAAATAAAACAATTCAGTTGAGAATTCTTTTTTTTTTTTTTAAATTTTATTTATTTATCAGAGGGAGAGAGGGGGAGAGAGCGAGCACAGGCAGACAGAATGGCAGGCAGAGGCAGAGGGAGAAGCAGGCTCCCTGCTGAGCAAGGAGCCCGATGTGGGACTCGATCCCAGGACGCTGGGATCATGACCTGAGCCGAAGGCAGCTGCTTAACCAACTGAGCCACCCAGGCGTCCCACCGTTGAGAATTCTAATTGAGACACTTACTGTCCCACCCTTGCCCCACTATCTATTTCAAGTGCTAGCCTTCCCTAAATATGTTAGTAATGTTGCACCCATGATGTCAACAGAAAATCACTTTTTTCCCCAAAGAAGCAGGTCTGATGGAGAGGGTGGGGTCTGGTCTGTCCCTCAAAGTGGAAGCGTATGGAAAATGCTTCCCTGTTGTGGATACAGATCTGACAGAGGGACGATGAAAAGATGGGAGGGAACTGCAACTCTCCAGTTGCTGCCTCTCGATTTAATTAAAAAAAAAAAAAAAAAAAAACCTGAGGCTGATGAAATGAGGTCAGAGAAATCCAGGGAGGAAAGGGTCCTCTCATTCTAGAGGTCTTAAAAGCTAAGGGAACACCACATTTATAGGATATCTACAGTAGACTTTGGGGAATATATATTCAATAGGGTTCAAGAAAAATAAATATGATGCCATGTCAAGAAGTTCCAAATGTAGAGATAGCCCAAGCGGAATGGGAGGCCCTCAAAATTCTGAAAACATGAGCTTTGTGAAGAAGCAGAACTCCCCATCCGAAGTAACCAATATGGCACAGGAAATTTTTCACAGATTTCCATTGGATGAAAACAGGGGGACATAACTGAAGATGAATGTTGAAGACGGGATCAGTTGGCCAGAATAGAATCTGGAAGATTAGCTCCCAATGAATGCAGCCTTTTTTTTTTTTTTTAAGATTTTATTTATTTGGCAGACAGAGATCACAAGTAGGCAGAGAGGCAGGCAGAGAGAGAGGAGGAAGCAGGCTCCCCTCAGAGCAGAGAGCCCGATGCGGGGCTCGATCCCAGGACATTGGGATCATGACCTGAGCCGAAGGCAGAGGCTTTAACCCACTGAGCCACCCAGGTGCCCCTTGAATTCAGCCTTTTAAGCTAAGTACCATAAGAGCTTTCCTGGGCCTCTTCAGAGTAGGCCCTGAAATGGGCTGATCTTCCACAAAGCATGGAGAAACCAATTTCTCAATATTTCTCTCAGGGCCAGCCCACAGTCCTGATGCTGCCCAGGCTTCTATCTCTGCATCTGGGTCAGTAACGGAAGATGAACCCCAGGGAAGACACTTGCCTAACCCTCTATCCTTGGGTGTGCTCTGAGCCGACCCCCTCCCCATCCTTGTCCATGTAAGTCACACCTGCACAGACCCCTTTCATCAGCCCAACTTCAAGTGGCAATTTAAACCTTTTAAGGCCACCTGTCGAGCACCCACTCACTAGATTTCCTTTTATCACCGGCTTGAGGGGAGTAACTGGATAACATAATTATGAGGCAGGAGAATGGGGTGTTTTGATTTGTGTTCTTTGAGGATTAGCCAAGTGCCCCACTGCCAAATCCGTGATCACCTGAGAGGAAATCTGAAGGGAGAACCTGCCAAATCAGTCTTCCAGGTGCTCTTTAGGCAAAGGGCTTTGAAAATGGCCTTTTCTGCCTTCTTCTCATCACTGCAGAGCTCCAAGGCATTTGGGGTGGACAAAGCTGGTGGGTGCCTTCTTCCACAATGAGGTAGAAATAAGCAAAGGAAAACATTTTCCAAATACCTGGAGCTGGAACAAGACAAGAAGCCCATTGGATGTGGGAATATGTGCAAAGTAATGATATGGAGCCAGACCTCTGATCTCCTGAGCATTCTCGGGAGCTGTGCCCCCTTTGGTGTGAAGACTCTTGAGTGCTTACTGGCAATGCCAGGGAGGTGGCAGGAAAAGGCAACTTGGTCTCAGACTTCAGGGTGTGTGATGCGGAAATCCCATCTTTGCTGCCACAGACAGCCTCTCTGAAGATGCTTGAGTGACATTCCAGTTTGGGGTGAGAATATGTGGAAACATCAAGAAGGGACATAGGCGGGACATTTTCAGAAGTGAACAAATACACAGTATACTAGTTTCCAGGGCTTCCATAATAAGGTTACCATAACCTGGGTGGCTTAAAACAACAGAAATCTATCTCTCCTGGTTCTGGAAACCAGAAGTCCAGAAAGTGTTGGCGTGGCCATGTTTTTCTAACGCCTCTGGAGGAGAATCCTTCCTTATCTTTTTCAGCTTCTAGTGGCTCCAGCTATGACAACATAATATCAACTCTCTGCTTCTGTCTTCACATGGTCCTTTTCCTTTGGTGTCTATCTGCATTCAAATTTTCATCTTCTTATAAGGGTGCCCCTCATTTGGATTAGGGCCCACCCTGATCCTGTAGGACCTCATCTTAACCTGAATCCCTCTGCAAAGACCCTATTTCCAGATAAGGTTACATTCAGAGGTACTATGGGTCAGGACTCCAACATTTCTTCTTGGGGGGACATAATTCAACCCCTCACACATGGGTAGATGAAAAAGCAAAGTTACCATTGGTATAACTTATCCCATGAGTAGCTGGAATGCTGTAGAGTCTTGGACCTCTGTTACTTCAACTTCGGGTTCACCATCTAAGAAGCAATGGCTTTTTAATATTTGCTCTAATTCTAAAGAGAGATGATCTGTGATATGTAATATATATAATAAACTTAAAGGTAATAAAATTATAATACAAATTTAGAAGGTGGTTCTAAGCCTGAGGGGAAGGGAAGCCTTTGGGGACCTACTTGTTACAGGAAGGCTTTAGGAGAGAAGGGTAAAAAATATTGGGAGGAAGGAGGAAAATGATCCACTGACTAATAGAATCCCCCCAGTACCTCCTGCTTATTATAGTATGACTTGTTGAAGGTTGCAGTCAAAGACGAACTGAAAGGCAGGGCCAGAATATAGTAGGTAGTCCTAAAATTCCCAGAAGGTCCAAGGGGTGTGTGGTGGGAGGGGACATTCTGGATATTCCCAGAAATTGCAGTTCAAAGAAGCCAACTGAAGTGAGAGTAGTTCCAGAGGGTTCAGCTGGGGGTGGGGGGACCCACGAGGCTTGAAGCTCAAGGCAGTATGTGCTCCATCTCCCCTGTGGGCTCTCACCTGAGCTTGGCAAACCCAGGCTGCTGGGGAGTCTCCACAGCCATGTGTTGTCTCTTCACCCAATGCGGGATCTGTGTGTCATATGGGAATTTTCTATCAATTACACTTCTTAATTCAATTCTGTAGGAAGGATCTGTTAACTGGCACATCTAATATTTCTAGGGTTTCAGGAAAGTGATGATGGGAGAAATATTAAATTAACCAACTGGGGATGAAAACTCATGAAAAATCACACTGAGGTTGTGCCACAAGCTGGGTGGGACACGGAAGGGATGAGTTCAGACGAGAAGCATCATGGACACTTAGAACTTTGTCTCAAGAGCCTATGGAAGTCCTAAATGGCCTATTTTTTTTTAAATTACCCCAAAAGTTCACAGGAACCTGTCATAAACAGATTTTGATACATATTACATACTTTCCAAAATAGGGACAGAATACAACACCACAGCATCTCTTCACAATGCTTAAGTAATAAAATATATAAAAACATGTACAGAGAAAAATCTCTTTCTTACCTTGTTCCCTTACATTCAATTCCCATCCTACCCAGTAAGGAATATTATTATTAATTTTTTTGTTTATCCTTTCAAGGCATTGTCAAAAATTTGCCAGCCAGGGACACCTGGGTGGCTCAGTGGGTTAAGCCTCTGTCTTCCACTCAGGTCATGATATCAGGGTCCTGTGATCCAGCCCCACAATGGGCTCTCTGTTTGGCAGGGAGTCTGCTTCTCCCTTTCCCTCTTCCTCTGTGTTCACTCCTTCTCAAATAAATAAATAAATAAATAAATAAATAAATAATCTTATTTTTTTTAAAAATGGTCAGTCAACAGAGATTTGTATTCCATTTTCCTTTATTTATGGATTTATTTATGTATGCATTTATTTACTTATCTAGCTATCTATTCATAGAGAGAGCATAAGAAGGGGGAGGGGTAGCAGGAGAGGGAGAGATATAGTCTTAAGCAGCCTCCATACTCAGAGCAGAGCCTGATTCAGGAATCTGAATCTCCCAAACGCTGAAGGTCATAATCTGTGCTGAAATCAAGAGTCCATCACTTAACCAACTGAGCCACCCAGGCACCCCTCACTTGTTTTCTTTACCCAACTGGTGACACACTTTATGCATGTTTCTATATTTATTTATATGAATGTAAAATTAAGTATGTGCATACTTATTAATCACTGCCTTGTTTGCAGTAGCAAAAATTTAGAAGTAAGTTTGGTATCCAGCAGAAGGGGATTGGTTAAGTTATGGAATAGCTACACTACAGGATAGTATGCAGCTGTAAAAAATGTGGATAAACATTTTGTGCTTATATGGAAAGATCTGGAGGGTATATTAAGTAAAAAATGTAAGATACAGGACAATGTATGCAGTATGTGCTATTGGGGTAAGAATGGAGGGTATAAGAATATATATTTTCATTTTCTTGCAACTGAATAAAGAACAATCCAGAAGGATGCACAAGAAGCTAATAAAATCTTTACTTATAGACGATGAAGGAAGTATAATGATGAGGGATGGGGTGGTGAGATTTTTCAGTATTTAATTTGTTATACTACTTCAAGTGCTGAACCACACAAATGCATTAAATGAAAATAATAATTAATTAATTAAATGCATATACCTGGAATCTGCTAATCATACCATCAGGAACTTATTTTACAAATGTTTTCTCATATTTGTTCAAAAATACCACCAAGAATGTTCATGGCAGCCTTATTTCAATGGCAGAAGACTGGAAATGACCTTATTGTCTATTAAATGTAGACTGGTCAAGTGAATTAAGTTATACAGTGAAACACTGTGCAGATGTTATAGAAAATGTGAAATATATTGATATAGGAAGCTCCTTAAGATAGATTTAGTAAGAAATGCAGAATAAAAAGTCAAGCTCCCATTTTTTAATAAAATAAATCTGATACAATATATGCACGCACATGTCCTATAGTCTTCCAAAAAACATCATGTGCAATATAACGTGTGTGTGTGTGTGTGTGTGTGTGTGTGTGTGTGTGTGTGCGCATCAAAAATTTCTGGAAGTTAATATAAGGAATTGTTAACACTGGTGTCCTCTCGGATGTGGGTGAGAGTATTTGCCATAGGAAAGTCATCTTCTTCTCATTGTAATGCTTCTTGAAATGCATGACTTTTCTTTGACTGTGCATGATTTTTTTTCCAATTCAAAAATATTTACAAATTCATCAGTAAATAAACGTACAGAGGTGTCTGGGTGGCTCAGTGGGTTAAGCATCTGCCTTCGGTTCAGGTCATGATCTCAGGGTCCTGGAATCAAGACCCGCATCGGGCTCTCTGCTTTCAGCAGGGAGCCTGCTTCCCGCCCCACCCCCGCCTGCCACTCTGTCTATTTGTGATCTCTCTGTCTGTCAAATAAATAAATAAAATCTTTAAATAAATAAATAAATAAAAGGTAAACACATATCCATACAATGAAAATTGTACACCTATGAAACAAACAACTGAGGAAGCCCTTTATGTACTTAAATACAACAGTCTCTGAGAGACATTGTTAAAGAGTTTGTATTTTTAATTTTAGATGTCCTAAGGAGTCGCATACTATGTGTACCTTGTTCATAATTTTACCCGGTCACAGAGCTTTGTGTTACTTTGGGTTTGATCGTATTACAGCTCCGCCTTTCAGACTGAGGAACGTTATTTTTTGTTTCAGTTCTTCTTCCTCTTCCTTCCTTCTTCCTAAGACCTTCTGTTGGTCTTTTGGATTGAAATCCCAACTCCTAATGGCTAGTGAACATGAGCAACTTGCTTAATGGCTACAGACCTCTGATTCCCTTTCTGTAATTTTTTTTTTTCAAAAAAGGAGTACATTATGGGAATATTGCAAGAATTTGAGATAATTCCAATACATACTATTTAGCACATGAGGTCCCAAGGATACGCATTTAACATAGAGACTATTGTGACCATTAATATTCCTTGGGATATGTCCATCCAAACTGCAGACAGGAGTGATCATACCCTGGTTTTGCACTAGGAAGTACAAAGCTTTGTGTGTCTTGGCCAATGCTGTTCTAGGAGATCCCAGTATTTGGCTGGCCTTTTTGCCCACAGTATGTACTTAGGCTAGTATATCAGAGAATCAATATTCTGTGGATGCAGTTGGGGCTGTATTCTTACCTATATGGGGCATTTTACAACCCCTGGTAGGGAAGCTTATTGTCATCTTTTAGACATAAATTTTACCCAGTGGCTTCCCCCTCAGATGTCTCTTGCTGCCATTGGTTGCTCCCAGTCCTATTTGCGTTCAAGTCCATATTTATGAGAATATCTTTTAAAAGAGGAAGTGAAGATGTCCTTGTCGTCTCTTTTTATTTTTAGAGAGTTAAAAAGAAAACAACTGCCTCTCCATTTTCTCTCTCAGGGTAGCTCTGGGTCAAGTGGTCTCACTGATTATCTAGTTGGCTTTCTGCCTTGATGCATTTATAGACCCTTTTATTATTGACTTTGGAGCTCCTTGCAAGGTACTCCAAAAAAGCATTTTAAAATAGTCTCCAGTGGGCAATTTACATTTTAACTGCTCCTTTCATTACTCCCCTCAACACCCTCATATAGTTCCCCTTTCTAGAATTAAATAACCACATGATAGCTTTTGGGCTCCATGTCTCTCTTGGTTGTTGAACTTGGCCCCGTTGTGGTCTTAATTGTGCAATGGTTCAGTTAGAGTCTCATGATCTTTTACATTCATCACCTTTCTTCAACATTTGTTTTCAGATTATATCGCATCTTGATAAATCAAGAGCTGGATAATTAACGCCATCTTGGTTTGCTTTCTTTGAGAATCTCTCTGAGAATCGCTGGCACTATGAGAAGAGATGGTGTTCCAGGAGTTGTGTGAGGCATGAGAATAGGTTGGGGGCAACAGGAAAGAATGAAGATGATCATTTTCTGCAAGTCCTTTGGTTCCAGGTGAATGTAAAGTCTCTTTTCCCCCTTAATTAATCTAGAATTTAAGGGTGAAGATCTACCTGTCTCTTGGGTGTTACTTTAGAGGCCATAGTACTCTAAATATCATCACCCTTGAAATACAGACTTGGGATTTCAGGTTTTCTGGCTTCACTTTTCTATCACACTTTCATAAATCCCATGGCAGGCCCTGCCAACTCACAATTTTTCTTTCTCTTCACTTTATCCACATTCATCTTCCTGAAGGACAGGCCTGACCTTACTCTGAAGGCCAAAAGTTCAATGAATTTGTGGGAAAAAATTCTGGTAAAAAATAGCTCTTCACAAGTCCAGTGCTAATGTTTCCAAAGCTGGCCCTCTTGTGCACATACATACACAGCTTCCCATAATGTTCCTGACACCTCTGAGGCTATACTGGCCGGGTATCAACTGGGTTTGGTCTAGGGTGGCAATCCTTATGTTGCCAAAAGTAAGGATTTTTTTTTATTTTTAAATTTTCACATGTTTTATTCAAAGAAGGAATTCTACACCTGCCAAGGAGTCCTTCGGATGCCTGGGTTTTGCAGTCATTTAAGTGTCCGACTCTTGGTTTCGGCTCAGGTCATAGTTTCACAATCATGGGATCAAGCCCTGCATAAGGCTCTGTGCTCAGCAGGGAGTCTGCTTGAGTTTCTCCCTCTCTCCCTCTCCCTCTGCCCCTTCCCCTGCATTCTCTCTCTCTCTCTTTCTCAAATAAATAAATCAATCTTAAAATGTACATATATATAGGAATGATGTAGCAGATGAAAAGGGACATGGAAAGATGTTCATAATGTATGAGTAAGGGAAAAAATTGAAAAATAGTATACAGAGTGTTAGTTGACAATGACCAAAACAAATAAATGAGAAAAAAATCACCAGAAAAACTTGATTGGAAAAAGCTACAATTATTAGATTGATTTCAATCAAAAAGAACACCTCTTCAATAGAGTCTTCATATATTTCAGAAGAAGGGAGTTGGGGAGGATATCTACAAAGATTTAGAGCCAGAGCCCAGTGATTATAAGGTGGGTCTCACCAGGCAGGGAGGATTGGGCACTTTTGAACATAAAACTTTGGATTGGTGGGCACACCCTAACCCACCAGTTCCTAATATCTATGTATTTTCTGGTGATCAGTTTCTTTCCATTTAGGAGGGCTACCGTGAGACCTTCCAATGGACTGATGGTTCCAATTGGCTGAAATGTCATTTCCATTTATAAAATTCTTTATTATCTCTAAGTACTCTTCATCAGGAAACTCATCATCCCAAAAAAAGAGGCCTTAGTAATCCTGTTGGGGAAACAGTCCCAGAAAGTGGCTTTACTCAAGATCATATAGCAATGTAGTGATACATTTAGGATCAGAAGTCTGATCTCCAGTTTTCAACTCTGAGCTTCCCTGAGTCTGACACCCCAGGCACTTTCCCATAAGGTAAAATTTACTGGGAATTCTGGGGATCTTAGCTACTGGACATAAAAATGAAAGAGACACAATTCACAACCTTTGCAAGTATAATGAGACGCTCTTGTTTCCAAGTTTAGTTTTGGCAGGTTTTCTGGAACAGGGCTCCGTTCTCAAGACCAGATACAGGCATGACCACTCGCGCACCCCTTGGTCTCATCACAACACAATTAAGGAAACCAAGATGCAGAGAGATGAAGTCTCCTGTGCCCACCGCCCTTGGTCAACCTGCAGAGCAAACAATGGAAACATGGAACACGTCTTGCTTGAGCAATCTGATGACGGAACTGGCTATTAAAAACAAAAACAGCAATAATGACAACAAATTTGGCTCATCCACCACTTGGATACCTTCAGTCACTCATACAACAAACAAACAAATCCCCTCAAATAATCCAGGATGTATAACAGAACAGGAAAAGCAGACTTAGAGCCAGGATCACAGTGGGCTAATTCAGAAGCTCAGTGGTCCTATCAGGAGATGGACCCTCTCCACTCTTGGTGCCTTTTGCAGTACTTTGCCTCATGCTTGTCCTTCATGGTCTCTGGGGTGGGTGGGAGTGGGGCGAGGGCAGCATTTCCAGGCCTCAAACCCACATCCAGAGGCAGTGACTTAAGGAGACACTTGTTCAGAAGATCTTTCTCAGAAGTTCCTAAACAAATCTCTTCTCACAATACTGGGTGAAAGTTGGTCAAGAACCCACTCCCAAACCAACCACAGCCAGGAGGACAGGGTCAGACCATTCATTCATGCTTCGCCCCTTGGAACTGGGGTGGGAACCACTTTTACCTGAATCCTGTGAGGGTGGGGACTAGGGAGGAGTGGGGAGGAGAACCCCTCGCCCAATCAGAGCTCTGCCAGAGGAACACAGGGGTGGTCGGGATGGAGGGAGACCATGGACAGCATCTGCTACAACCTGCTGTGAACTACAGGCCACCTCTCCTGTCAGGACTTCATCTGATATCAATGTTGGCTTCAGGTAAAACTTACTGAAGACTCTGGAGACCTTAATCTAGAGTTGATGTTCTAGGGGTGGGAATTTCGGCCAGTAACACTGATAGGGTCAGGCCACTGTCAACAAAGAGGGAGTTTTGGGTGCAGGTAGACTAGTATTTTAAAGTACACCTTAAATCATACCTGGACTGTCACTTTTGGCTTACCCTGGGTATAATGATACAGTTAGGAAATTGAAGTGAGAACCTTGAATGAACATCAGTCCATTTTTTTTTTTAACCCAGCTCATGTTCTATAATAGAATTTAGCCCTGCTAAAATAAAAATGGATTTTTGGATGACTGGGTCACAAGCTTCTTGTTTTTCCTTTTCTTCTTCTTTTTCTTTTTCTTTGTTTCTGATTTTTAAGAATAATGAACATATTTTCTTTTATAATGGGAAAACAGAATAACTTTTATGGGGGGGGGTAGTTCATACTTGTCATTTAAATAGCATAGGAAATCCGCACCTCAAATAAGCAGTCTGATGATTGCCTTTGTAATACTCGAAAATAAACCAACTTTATTTGAATCAGTTAATACCAATACCAGTCAGGACTGGAAAACAAATTTATAACTCCTTCAGATTCATGAAGAGAACATTCAGCAGTATCTTCATCGAAAGGCAACTTAAATTTATTAAGGCTTGAAAGCAAGTCCTGCTATCTTGTCACCACAGTTAAAGGTCTTGAGAACATCAAGTAACCATCATTTGAAGTGTCCTTATAAAATGTAATGTTTGTTCTTTTATAAAAAGCTAGGCATCTTTTGCTAAATCAGTTAACCCCCAGCTTTTAGAATGGGACAAACACGAGGTCTTGAAAGTAAGACAAATTTCCAAACATCAGCTGGATATTGTATATTTTAAGTGTATGCACAATCATTATTGTGAAATCTCTAACTATACATAAAATATTGGATATATATTAGATAACTGGATTCTTTAAACTATGTTTTAAAAGAAAAACAGATTGCTTTTATAGAAACAAATATTAGCCCAAACCTTATAATTAGGCAATGTTTCATTTTATTTTTGGTTGGTGAGGGGAGCATTGGATCTAATGCTGCAAGTAACATTAAATAAAATGAGGCACACTTTTGATCATACCTCCTGATGAAAGGAAAGTATCCTGAAACTAAGCCGGGAGAAGAATATTGGCAAAGGTAAAGGAAAATGCATTCATGAAGGGGACACATGTTACTTGGTTTGAATGCTAAAAAGCACTGGGTAGAAGACAATGGGTCTCTTTGCAGAAAGGGCTCCAAGGCCAAAGACATGACAATGTCTGTCCTCCTAACTTTAGAACCAGGATGCTTCTTCACACGCACACTTCTCTCTCCAATGCTCACGATTCTTTTTAATGGCATGTGAAAAAATAAGGAAGGGGTCCCTTAGGAATCCTTGAGCTTCAGTTTAATAATGAGGTGATACTTCATCTTTCCGAGGAGAGAGAGACAACGGCATCTTGACTCACTCTGCTACTTAAATGGCTTCTGGACACAAGGAATAGCGGACGATCACAGAAGTAACTACTGGATTCCTGCTGCCTCTAGACCGATTTAATTTTAGACACAGACCCTTCACTGGTTTCTCACAATGGAAAACTCTTAAGAGATGGACCTGTACCTTCCTGACTCTCCGCCCTGCCCCCAACTTTAATTCTATTTGTCTAAGCCTTACTGATTCCTGGGATTCTGAGACCTTCAGGGTCAATTCCAGGCTCGATCCATCCTGCAACAATGTGCAGATGCTTGGTGTTGTCTTTGTGCAGAATGACTAGTAGTCACGGGTGCTGTGAAGAGCTTCTGCCGTCTCATTGACATGGGCTGGAAAATGCAGCTGAGGAAATGTCACTCTTGGAGAAGGCTTTTTCTAATGAAAAGACCAAGATCCTTGCTGGTGCCCCCGGCAGGAGATGTGAACACCAGAGACTGGCATTTTCTGAGAAGCTGAAACCAGTCTGAGATTGTGCGGCTAAATAAAATTGGGTTTTTAGGGGTTCGTCGCCTGTGATTCTGAGCTGTCAGGCATTTCACTTCTGTCATTGGGAGATAAAGACACACAATACAAGGACCATGCTCTAGAACACTCAAGCTTTTATTATCCAGCTCATCATATAAGGTTATTTAAATCTTACCCAATACCTTCTCTCAGCGCCAACCTGAGAGGTAGCCCAATCTGATAGATGGGTAAATTCAACACAGTCATTCTGAGTTTGATTCTTCTTTCTGCCTCTGCCTCCCGCTATGCTATTCCACAAAAATAAAATAAAATAGTGACATGAAAGTCAAAGGAGAAAAATAAATCCGAAATAAAATAAGATCTCAACCCAAATCCTTTCTAATGCCACTGAAATGCTTTCTAAGGGATCAACACTCATTCAAGACCAAAGATGGGGTTACTTTGGATGAAGACCAAACCTTCAGGACTCCCTGAGTAGGTTCTGGAGACACCTAAGGACCTCATCATACTGAGGCCTGAAGATGATTTGCTGTATATGTGACAGGTTTGTGGCCAAAGCCCAGGGAGGCTGAAGGATCTAGAGAAAAAAATCTCTTTTGGAAAAAATAATTGGAAGGCTATATAATTGTTATTTTAGAATATTCTGCTAAATCTGGTAATAAGACATTAAAGCTTTCAGTCAAGAGTCGGTTGTATTGTCATAATCTTATATTAAAATCAAAAGATATTCTTGAATTAAGTACTCAGAAGTGCTTTCCATCTCTAACTCCATCCCCTGTTTTCCGTGGTTATAACTGATCATTTAACTGCCTCCCCCCACTGGTGCCTTAATATCGTTATTTATGCAAAACTAAGTAAACCACAGAAGGAACATCTAGAAACAACAATATTGATTCAGTTTGGCTTCTTTGTTTTTAAAGACTGTGTTTTAAGACCAGCCAATGGCTGAATTCTGACTCTCAAATCAGTCATTAGTATCAGACAACCCCTAGCCGGGAGCTGTGCCACCTGGGAGCCTGTTTTCTGTCCTGCTGCCTTTGCTCCACCGCAGTGCTTCTAGAACAGCACCACTGCGGGTCTCTGGAAAGTAAATTGCCTCTTCAGTCATTGTGACTGTGTTGCTAAAGTCAGGTCAGGGTTTCTGAGGACAACAGGATTTACACTAATTAAAAATCCTCTGGGATCATTCCAGACTTCATCTCCCAAGAGGCCAGTCTGGGGCTTTTCCCTACAGTAAAAAGAACTGTTTCCTCACCATGTTCCTTTTTAAACATGTCTAGGGACTCCGTTCCCAGGGAATCCCTGGGAAGGTTTCTTTAAGGGAAGGAATGAATCAATGCCTCTTGCCCTTGCAAAGCTCTCAGGCTAATAAAACATCCTACTGAGAAATTTCCTCTTCCTCACTGGGCTCAAGGGGCTCCTGCTTCCTCCCCTCTGCTAAGATCACTTCAGAGATCCCTGGAGACAAAGTTCTGTCTGGGGGTGGCTGGGCCAACGATGTACCAATGTTTCTATGGAAAGGACCATTGTTGCCTGACCTTCCTGAGCAACAAGCCATGTCCTGGGGCTTTTTGGCACTCGGGAACCTCACTCTACCCGCGGGCAGCCCGGATGGGAGAGCTGCTGAAGGGGACGGTCTATGATGTCTGGTTGTTCTCACAGGCCACCACTAGGACAGAGGGCTGATGATTAACTCGTTTTTCTTAGTTCCCTCTGCACAGGTTCCCCAGGCTCAAGCCAGATGAGCTTTGAAGGAGGTAAAACTGAAGGAGAGCAACTGAGGAGAGAAATATTAGCTAAAAAACTTTTCTTTTTCATCTCGCAGGTGAGTCAAATGGCAGGGGCATCTACTTTTCCTCAAGTTCAAGCCACATGGTTTCCCAGTCAGAAAGGCCCATGGACTTTCTTCCTAAGGTGTTCCATGATCATGCCATCTCTTACCCATCAGAGGCTATAGCCAGCTCAGCCAGGAGCCCCACCGGGCTGGCAGACCCACATTCGGGAACCACTTGAAGAGACTGGAAAGTCAGTTTTGGCCAATTCTTGGTTGGTAGTGACATGACATCAGCAGTTCAAGACTTTGTGAGATCATGAGAAAGAAGACCTGCACAAAGATTCCCAGGGAACCTTGAGCCTCATAAAGAACTTCCCTATCTTCACCCCCCACCCCCTGCTCTCCCCTCCCATCTGCTTTCTCACAGAACGAAATTCACTCATGGATCTGTCAAACCTGGGCATGTCACCTCCAACAAAACTACCACTAAGCAAGCAAACCCATGGCTGGTAGACCCCGTGGGCCTTTTGGCATTGACACTGTTCCCCTTCTCCTTCCCAGACACCCTGTTTTGTGACTGCATGCCAACTTCGCTTTCTCAAAAGGCCTGGACAGCACAGAACAGAGGTGGGTGTCCCCCCGATACATGAGAGCATCACGACCTTCTCACCCTGCAGACCAGAGACGGTCTGAAATGGTCCTCAGTGCCCTGTGTGACCGGAGCGTCAGAAAGCAGAGAGGGACTGAAGGTGTGTGTGCCAGCCGTCCAATCCACAGCCTGCCTGTCCTCCATTCACTCTCTCTGTCTCCCCCAAAGGGGGTGGCTCTCTTTCTAGCAAGATCTTTGATGGCATCTGTCCTTGGCCAAGGAGTTACCAACGAGGAGGGGGAAGGGGACAGGAGGTTGCATGTTGCTACCGCAGCCGAGCAGCGAATCTGGTATTGGCAGAGGGACCGGGGACAGTCCCCTAGGCAGGTTCTCCAGGGCTGACCCCAAACACACTGAAAGCCGGACCAGGCCCAAAGGCTGAGAGCTTGAGGGTGTTTATCACTGCCGCCTGCAGATGCCGGCAGGGATCAGATGGGGTTGGCTGGGACCTTCCTAAGAGACAGCAGGCTAGAGTCCACGGGGCCAGCAAGAGGTGGCCGGCGAACAAACGATGTTTCCCAAAGCGATGTGGAAGGGGAGTCAGTGAGGCTGGAGTTGGTTTCAGAGAAGCAGAGTCCTTGTGCTGCCAGTGGCAGGGCGAGGCGGCCGAGCTCAGGACCGGCTGAGGCGCTTGGCGACGTCGGCATAGGCGGACTCGATCTCCTGGTCGGCGGCGCAGGTGTTGGTGAACTCATCCCGCGCATAGGCGTTCTTCAGGTACCGCCACAGGCCCGTCATCTCGGCCGGGAAGTCATAGTTCCGGTACTTCTTGGCCACGATCTACAACACAGACAGCAGGACCGAGATGGCGGGAAGGCACAAGACAAGCCCGGGAGAAGGAGTTAGTGGTGGGACCGGGTATGCAAGCAGGGGGGACGGCGGGGGGCGGGGCGGAGGGGGGTGGAACCCCGCGTGCATCACACCCTGCCACCCCGCAGCAAAATGTGTATTGTGCAAGGTGGCAGGCACCTTCTTTCTATCTTTCTATCTTCTCTAATCTTATTTATTTCATAAGTAAATATAATTTTCCCTTTGACCTACTCATTCTTGTTTGAGGGACTTTCCTTGGGAAATCATCAGAAAGATTAGCTACCTATCTGTGATCATGGGATCAAGAGTAAAAAATGCAAGAGTGAAAAAAATGACAGAGAAAAGAAATGTCCAGCAATAGGTACATGAATTAATGCATTATCATAGGTAAATACAATGCCGTGCTGGAGAGCCTTTAGAAATGGTGCAGCAGAGGAAGTTTCAGCCATCTGGAAGACTCTCTTAGATCATTAAGTGGATGCCTGGGTGGCTCAGTGGGTTAAGCATCTGCCTTCGGCTCAGGTCATAGTCCCAGGGTCCTGGGATCCAGCGGCGCATTGCGGTCCCTGCTCAGTCGGGACTCATCCTCCGCCCTCTGCTCAAATAAATCTATCAAATTCTATCTCGAATAAATAAGTAAAATCATTTTTAAAAAAGATTGCTAAGTTTCAAGTACAGTGCAATAAAGTAATAAATTTTTTTAAAGTGTAGTATAATGCATTTGGAGAAATACGCGCAGAGACTAGAAGTATCTATACCAATATGTTACCAGTGGTTATGGCTGACTGACGGAATTATAAATTTTATCTCCTCATCCACTTTTTTTAACTAAGCACCCTTATTCATGGGGGAGAAAAAAAAGCATAAAAAGGAAGTTAGATGTTGGAATGTACATGCAGGTTCCATGCACGCTGTGGGAGTGAACAAATCGTGACTTCTCTTTGTAGTTTGCACACGTAGGGGCTGTGGCTGGGCATTCTGGGGAGGTGCTGTTTGTGCTGAAACAGTAGCATTGCAGTTAAGAACATGGGCTCTGGATCCCCACGGACTGAATCTGCCATTTTACTCCACCACTTAACAGCTGTGTGACCTTGGACTAGTTACTTAGCCTCCTTGAGCCCTCATTTCTTTATCTCTAAAATGAAGGTCATAATAAGACCTACATTGGAGGAACAGATTAATACACATAAAATTAATACACACAAAATGCTTAGAGGGATGGCTGGCTCATCCTGAGTGCTCAAGAAACATTATCTCCTATTATAATTCCCTGAGACCCATCTTTTGCCCATGTGCATGCAGAGAGGGTGACCTTTGTCTTTACATGGGGCCTCAAACTCAGAAGGGCTTGTGTTTGGTTCCAGGCTCTGCTGTCACTGGCTGGAAATTCTGAGTACTTTTTAATGGGGCTCCTTTATTGTAACTATACATTGGGGTCTGCACATCAGCTCCTCTTGCTTCTAGGCCTCTAGGGGCAGGGGTGGGAATAGCAAAGAGTAATATCTCCCCTAAGGTCCTGACTTCTGAATCTTTTTTTTTTTTTTAAAGATTTTATTTATTTATCAGAAAGAGAAAGGGAGCACAAGAAGGAAGAGTGTCAGGCAGAGGCAGAGAGAGAAGCAGGCTCCCCGCTGAACAAGGAGCCCGATGTGGGGCTCGATCCCAGGACCTTGGGATCATGCCCTGAACTGTGGTTTAACCAACTGAGCCACACAGGTGTCCCTGACTTCTGCCTCCTTTTCTTGTTTTCTTTTTAGAGAGGTCTTCAGACTGCTGGCCCTGGGATCCTCCCACTCAGAGAACCCCAAAGTTCAGCTACGCTGGGCTTTCATCTTCATTTTGGTACCAGTGATGGTCAGGGCTCCCTGGAAAGCTGTGCTGAGTGAACACAATGATGACCCTATTGTGTGAAAAGCTCAGCCTTATCGGTTTGACCACATTCCCAAGGAGCATGCATCTTCCCCCTCCCTTCTCCTGCATCAGTTTGGAAATTCTGTCCTAATAGTAAGCTCTATTCTATGCTGAATTGCAATTACTGTTTTAGTATCCTCTCTCTCTCTTCCCTAGGTTGTGAGCAGTATAAGGGCAGAAACTCAGCTTCTTCATTTCCATACTGCCTGCTCAACACTAAGGGTTTTGTAAATTTTTTTTTTTTTACGATTTTATTTATTTGAGTGAGAGAGAAAGAGAGTGAGCAAGAGAGAGAGAACAGCCAGGGGAGGGGGATGGGGGGGGGAGAGCAAGCTCCCCGCTGAGTAGGGAACCTCAATGACAATGCAGGGCTCCATCCCAGGACCCTGGGATCATGACATGAGCTGAAGGCAGATGCTTAACTGACTGAGCCACCCAGGTGCCCCTCAGTAGCACTGTTTATAAGAGTAGTGACACTAACAAGAATTGATTTACTATGTGCTCTGCTCCAGGATTTTCTGAGCACTGTGCAATCCTCTACAACTTCTAAATAACTCCATAAAGAAGAGTGTATTATATTCCCATTATAGAGATGAAGAAAGTAAGGCAAAGAGAAGTTAGATAAGTAAGGATTCAATAAACGGTTGTATTGCATCTTTACCATCTTCAGGTGTCCTAAATCAAAGTGCATCTAGAGTCAAATGTAAGAAACTCACCTAATTTTAGAGCCTGAAGATCCTTAACAACGAGGAGACTGAAACTGCCAAGTGCTTAAGTGGGTTCCACAAGATGACACGGGAAATTAATTAATTCAACCGGTATCTTTTGAGTAATCACTAATGTTTGTTACAGTCCTTGCTTTCCTCTTTTTATTTGGGGATAGTTGACACCTAATGTCACATTAGCTTCAGGTGCACACATAGTGATTGGACAGGTCTATATGCTCTCCTGTGCTCATCAGCCGTGTTGCTCCCATCTGTCACCAAAGGACGCTATTACAATATCATTGCCTCTACACCTTCTGCTGGGCCTGATGTTCCCATGACCGTCCTTCCTCTCTTTCTCTACATGGCCACCCAGCCCTGCACCAATGAGAAAGGTAGGGCTGTACTCAGAATCCCTTGTATGTGCCCCTTATCCAGCTATTGTTGCTTATCTCCAAACCACCCTCATGTCTATTTCTTTGGGACGTTGGGACGCGTGGGCGGGGAATCTGCAAATCACAGCTGTTCTGCCAGGGACTTCCCATTAGGCACTGCCAAGAGGGGGCGCTAGAGAGAGGGGGGGGTTGCGGAGAGAGACTGCAAAGCTGGAGGAAGGAGAAGGGCCGCCGCTTTCTGTCCTGGCCATCCTGTTCCTGTCAGACTCTCCTTTGCCCCAGTAGCAGCAGCTGAGTCCAGTTTTCTCATTCTGCCACCACTAGTGGAACCAGTGTCCTCACCCTGGCTGAGAGAGGCCAGCACACAACAGTGACCCCACAGCAGGGGATGGGGATCATCCCCTCAAATTAGCGCCCAGCAGCAGCTGAGTATGCCCCACCTCAGAGGTCCAAGGTTGACTTGACAAGGGCCCCTCATCGAAGTTTCCACATTTAGATCATTCCGACCTCTTCCGTTTGCCTCCCCTGCCGTTCAGTCGCAGCTGCCTCACTCAAGTAGAACCTGTGGTATATTTTGCCTTCCTAGTTTTCAGTACTTACTACTTCTTTCTATTAAATTCTCTCTGTTAAGAGAACTGGTTTGGGCTGGTCACCAAAAAGCCATCCTCACAACGTTGTCCAGCTTAGGTGTGACTAAGAGGCAAAGGGGATGGCATCTGAGTCTCTGGCAGAGCACTGGCCATGAGCAAATGCTGGGGACAACACCCATTGCCAGTCTTCTTGACCCCTCCCACTGTTCACTACAGGGTGAAGGTCCCTTGGGTTTGCCCATGAGCCTTTAAGAAGCAGCTGTCGTGGCTAAGAAGCAAGACCATGCAAGAGGGGCGGGTCACAAATGGACAGATGGAGCAGCCTCAAGTCTCTCCATGCTGGGATTTGTTTTCCTTTTTAAAGGATGCACTATGAGATTTAAAACAGCAGAAGGGCGATGTATGGGTATATACTTGTGCTTATGTCTCCTTTGCTGTTTGCTTCAGGGGCTGAAGTGGGTCCCTGTGCTAGGCACAGGTCCCAGGGGCCACTCGAGAAGGCCTGCCATTCCCCTCCCTGCCCGGATCTGCACGCCCCGAGCCTTGGCCACGTCTCTGGTTCTTTCCTCACATGTTGGCTTGCCTTGAGGGGAGAGGACTAGAAGGGAGCCAGACAGTCAGAGTTCAAACCAGGCTCTCAGGGAGAATGAAGATGAATCTGAATGAGAGCCAGGCAAGAGAGGCAGAGAGCGCGAGAGCGCGCGAGAGAGTGTGGGCAAGAATGAGCACAGGAGCTCTGACGTTCACAGGAACGTCCATGTTCATGGTCTGAATTTGCTCTTTCATATGAAAACAGTTAGCTCCCACAGCCCAGATTAGGTTTTGGCCTCAGGAGCCAAACTGGAGGCCTGACTTGGCTCCCCTTTCATTCTTTCTGCAGGACGGGGTTTTGCCAGGTCTCTGGGATCTGATAAGTTGGATCAGCAGAAATCCAAGGAGACAAAAGGCGAGGCCCGGTCTTTGTCCCCTCACAGGCCATCCTCCCTCTGATCCCAGCTCCTCCAAGTGAGGAACTCACTGAACTCCATCCAAGGACATGGGCGGAGCGTTGTTGTTTAGGGCTGGCGAGGGGGACTGGAGGAGCCAGGGGATGAAGCACAGGGCCTTGGGGGGGTTCATTTGATTACCTTATTCGACAGGAAATTCTTGAGTGAGTAGTCAGTATAAGTTTAAGTAAGACAGAAGAAAGAAGGAGGAAAGGAAGAGAGAAGAAAGAAGCTAGAAGGATTATACTTCATGTCTCTTCATTTAGGTATGAGAAAAATGAATTCCAGAAAGAGCCAGTGGCTTGCCCCAGCTCATGCTGTCGGTGGGTGGCAGATACCCAGCCAGGATGTGGGTCTCGTGACTTTCTGAATGGGGGTCTTTCCAAAACGTCACACTGACACACTGTGACTGAACTCGAATTATACCATCCCTGATGTGCCACTCGTTCCTCAGGAAAGGAGAATAAATGATGTTTCCGGGGGTGTGGTGGGGCATGCAGTCATTAAGAACTTCAGAAACATGGAGTTTGGCTGGACTTGCAAGTAACCATTGACTTGGCGCCAGACCCAAAGTGTCTTCATATTAACAGACTGCATTTTCCCAGCCTATCAGTAATGGCCCACGTGAATCCCACCCAAGTCTCAAGACGCCCAAGTCCAGCTCCAACCAAGTCCTGCGGGAACACTGGGGCTTGCACAGCTCAGATTTCAATTCAAGCTGGTTGTGCTCTGATTAGAGGGAAGCCCACATTTCTAGCTCAGGACTTCAGCGGGAAAACGAAAGGCAGATATCCAGCTGATGAATGATTGAATCTGATTCTTCTTAGTGAAGGGCAGAAGGAAAATGATATATTAAAGATGCAAGCGAGGTGATTGAATGGTCAATCAATGAATATTTATGAAAGGGCTACCTTGTGTCCACCATCGTGCTTGGAGAAGCCACTGTCTCCACAGAGCTTGCTATCTGACTGAGACATATGATATAAGCAGTCATATGTCTGACTGAAACATAGAAGTGTGTATAAAAGTATACACTAGAACAGTCTAGTGATATGGTCCTACTGTATGTTTCTCTAGGCTGGTAAGGGCCAGGAAAGGATGTAAGAAGAAGCAATAGTTTAAAGAATGAACATCAAGGCACGACCGTTGTCTTTGAATGGGGTGAAACAGAGCAGCCCTGTTCTCTGCTGCTCCAGAGAACAAAGGGAAGAAGGGAAGCTGTTTGGCTCAACATAAGAAAGGATGTTTTTAGAGGTGTCTGGGTGGCTCAGTCAGTTAAGCATCTGACTCTTGATTTAGGCTCATGTCATGACCTCTAGTTTGTAAGACGGAGCCCTACATAAGGCTGCGCACTGGGCATGGAGCCTGCTTGAGATTCTCTATCTCCCCTCCCCTCTCCCTTACCACCCCCTTTAAAAAAAATTTTAAAAAAAAGGAAGGATGTTTTAACGATCGGAGTCATCCAAAATGATAGGGCTGACTCGTTCGGCAGGGAGGTCTTCATCACCAGAAGCGTGCAGCGACAGCTACATGGAAATCTGTCACAGACGTGCAGAAAGTGGTCCAGTAGGGGTGGCAGACAGTTTAGGTAGACCTTGGAATTCCCTTCTTTCCCACTCTCATATCCTAGAATTCTTGTAGGACAGGATTACATTGCATGTCAACATTGATCAGGGAGGACAACCATGGCAAGAAAATGACATCACTTTCTTGCAGCCTCCACCCCTTCAACTGATAGATGAGGAAGAGGATACATGCCTGCCCTAGGGAGTTACTAGAGGGAATGAGAAGGCTTGCATATGAAGCAACTTGGCAGAGAAGTGAGGGTATGGCCACTGGAAAGCTTTGAGGCAGAGGCAAGGAAGAGGCGCTCTATATATCTATCTATAAACATACGCATACACATATAAATGTATGTGTAACCACACAGGCTACAACAATAGCAACTACTATGTATTGAGCCTTTATAATATGCCAGGCACCGTCATGCTGTATTTCTTCTCCCAGCCAAGAAGTAAAACTAAGACTAAGAAGTAAGTAATACATGCCTATTTTATGGAAGCCGAGAGTCTATACAGCCAGCAAGCAGTGGAGGCTGACTTTGGATTCCTATTCCTGTGACTTCAGAGCCCAGGCTCTGGACCAGCAGGTGGCACTGTCCTTGACTCATCTATGCAGGTGATGTGGACCTATGATGGAGTTGGATATGGCAAGCAACCTGCAGGTAGAGCCGTCTTACCTTGACCACATGGAGTTTGGGCAACAGATTGCAGTCGGCCAGGGTCAGCTCATCTCCATCTAGGAATTTGCGTCGGGACCTCTTGTCTTCGTCTCCGCAAGTGTTGGCGTCGATCTCCTCTGGGAGAGGGTTGTTTAGGTAATCGTCCAGTTTCTTCAGTGCCTTGGTCAGGCCTCTCTCAAGGGCTGGCATGAAACAGCAGAAGAAGAATCCTCAGTCAACCTTTCTGCCGCTGGAAACAACTAGTGGTCTTCAGAGTGAAGGAGCCTATCCTGAATTCTGTGCCCCCCATCACACAGCCAACTCCCACACACTGCAGAACACCTGCAAGTCACTAATACAATGCAGCAGAAGAGTGTCAAGTGGTCTGAAAAAGTAAACCTTAACCAAACAGTAAAGACTAAATAATCCTTTAAAAAAAAAAACATAAATATAAGAATGCAACCAATAGAATATATAGCAAAGTTTTTAGAGTGCTTATCTCCAATAGATACAATAAGAGTCAATTTTCGTATTCTATTTTGCTTCTAGATATTTTGCCAATATTCCACAATTAACCCCCATAATAATGCAGAAAGAAAGGGCTATTCATTTAGTAAATAATTGCTTAGAAATCCTAGGACAGAGAGATACGTGCCAGACTTGGTGGGAGCATTAACTATGGAAGCACCATCCGACCAGCATAAAAAGGGGAGGAGACAAGGCTTCCAGGAAGACACAACATAGCAAAGTAAACCTCCCTGCTTTGTGTTGCCCTTACAGGGCCAATGGATACCAGAAGGGTAATACTTCGTGTAATCTGGAGAAGGTTGTTCTAAACATCGGAGATGTCCAAGATGGAAGGGCTGGTCCACCAGGCAGAGAGCTCCACCATAAATGTACCGACACAGATGCGTGGAAACCAGTCATGGACACTGTTCAGAGAATGCACATGCAAAGGATGACAATGTGGCAAAGACTTCTACAGTCTTGCCCCAATAATTTCCTATCCAGTAATTCATTTAGATGCAAGAGTAGAACCAATCTGTCACTTGGAACCAATCCGTCGAAAATCTCACAGTCAATTCCAGACACAGAACCCTGACCACCCGAGCTCCAAGGACACCGATGGAGGAGATGGCAGGTCGGGTCCCCGGCCACTGCACCTGTATCATCACACCATCCCCAAGGCTGGGTTTTGTTTTGTTTTGTTTTGTTTTTTTCTTTTCCCCAGATTCTGGTGTAGAGTATGATGTGGAGGTAATAGGTAATAGAGTAAAATGATGTTCATTCTGGAAGATGAAAGAGGGATGTTGCCCCTGCGGGAAAAGCCCAGAGGATGGGACTCTTATTTACTTTTTCCCAAATGTGCCTTCTGTTAGCCTCCTCCCATAACCCAAGTTTGTCTTTTCATAGAAGGCCTTTGTTTGAGACAATGAAACAACACCAGCCCAAGATAAATCAATTGAACACTTACTGGAATGTTTGAAACAGGCTGGAGGTTGGACGTAGTTTCTCAATACTTCCTTCTCCCTGGTGTGGCATTTGAACTTGCACTTCATCATCTGCTTTGAGTTTCCCGTTTGGGAGAATAGAGGGAACAGGGCTGGGAAAAATGCTTGTATTCTCCTTAGTAATTGTCTAGACTAGGACGGGATTGCAAGCCTCAAGGACAATAGTAGAGGGCGGGTGCGGGACAATGGTTATTATGCTCCCCACTCCCACCCCCACCGAAGCGCTTGTGATCTATATTGGGTTTCTTTGCTTCCTTCAATCCCTCCACCCCTTCCAGTTATGGCGCTTATGACAAAATCTTGATTATAATGGAGAAAGGAAAAATCAGATAGAGTGCCTGTTGAAATCAGACCAACGGATATCAATCCAAGGGACAGAGACGGATAATGAAGGGAAATGAAACACTGCTGCTTGTAATTACAAAATGTCCGCTGGAGACCCGAGCAGGCCATTGCGTGAGTCTGTGCCCAAGTCCCCCAGTGCGGGAACGATTGTGACATTTGGTAAGAGGCCTAGAAGAGCAACCGGAGTTCCTTGGGAGGACAGTTCTGGATACATCTCAACTATGTCTCCTTGAGCTCTTGAGGTGCGAGGATAAAGTGTGGCAGCAGGCATGGCTGTCACCATACACCGTAGCTATGACATCCATGTGACATACCAAGAGGTTGTGTGCTGAGGATGTCCTCTGTGTGTCACGGTCATTGCTGGAGTCTGTGCAATTTTGATCAGGAATGTGTAGCAAGTAGTTGGTAGAGAGAAGAGGAGGAGAGGCAGCAGGGGAGGGGCTGCACGGCCTGGAACAAAGTGTGTGCTTAAATTTCAGCCCTGCCCCGGATGGATTTGTTGTGACGCTGCTCAAGTTTGAGCTTTGTTTCCCTTCATCCCATGGGCCCCTTCCAAAGCCTTGAATTAGATTTTTTTTAATTCCCTATTTATATTTATTCTATTGTCTTCAGACCCCACAAATCTTGGGAACATCCCTGATCCTGGAACTTACAACGAAGTGTAACCTTGGGCAAGCTCCTCACTGTCACTGGGTTTCAGTTTTCTCATCTCAACTGTGAGATGAAGATCCTCATCTTCCTGCGGCCATGGTGAGGACTGATTCAGATTATGCAGAGTAAAGTACCTCCTACCACGCCCGCCCCATATTAAGATGTCTTTATGATTGCTTTTGCTACTGCAGGACCAAACGTGACAGCTGTCTGCTCTCTGTCCCTGACCCCATATTCTCCATGAGTTATATTCCTCAAAAACCCAAGGGGCAGCATTGAATGGTTCTCAGATGCTCCAGTTCTGAGGCCCAGTCTTCAGAGAGGATAATCAACAGCCCAGAGCCTTGCCTCCCATCCTGATGTAACGTCCAGCCACACCCCTGTCCCTTATGCTCTGTCTGGATCATTCTTGGTGACGCTCTGTGTGAGACATGGCCGTGGTGGGGGGGGAGCGCGGGGGGGGGGGGGGGCAGATACAACACATCTGTGCTAACACACGGCCATTCTTCTCGACTAACAGATGCCAGCACCAGCACGTCTTCTGCCAGTTCTTTTCCTTCCTAGCTGCCAACTTCTTCCTCTGACCCTGGCTCGATCTGGCATGCATAGAATTTAATTATCTCTTTTGGCCGACAGCACCCAGGTCACGAAATCACTAGTGTTGAACTTTCTGCTCTGGTAAGAGTGAGGAGGTTGCGAAAGAAACCAGAGGGACAAGGAGATGTTAATCCCCTCAGTTTCCACGTTTGAAACCTTCCCTCCCGAAGATTTCCTCTTAGCAGCAGGATGGGGTGACCCTCAGACCCCAGCAAGCCTGAGGCCAGGGGACCCTAAGAGCCGGGAGCAGCAACGCCCCAGGCCCTTGACGGCTCCCTCTGTCCCTCACTGCTGCCTGCCCCTCTCTCCACCCGCCCTTCCCGTGAAGATTTATTCTGTACCACACGCAAATGCGCCGGGTAAAATATGTGATGAGGAAACAAGGGGAATAGTTCATAAATATTCTCAGCCATATGCAAACAATCTCAAATTTATTTTTCTCCTTTTTAAGGAGGAAAAAAAATCCACCCATTCCGTGATCACTTCCAGATTCATTGAGGCTGATATTACATAAGAACCAATATTGTTTTCTCGTCGTAGAGAAATAATGACTTGGAAACGGCAATTTGAGCTAAGAAAATAATATACTCTTACCAGGGCAGGGAGGCTGAATGAGGACCAGAGAGCCGAGACTCTGGCTCAGCCTCCAACAAGCTCTTGCAAGCACGGCTCAGCCCTGCTTTGCTGACATTCTTTGTGCGGCCGGGGTCTCAGCAAGCAGCCACACACACAGACTCTCTGGGGCTCAGAATTCACACAGAGCAGAACAGATGTCAAAGGCGCTCTTTGGAAGATGTCACAGGAGCAGCTCTGTGCGCCCAGGGTCCCGCACCTCAGCTCCTCACGTGTGTTTTCTCTCTGGCACGTGAACTTGCAGAGAGAGAGAGATAAGAACCAAGGGGCCGCTTCCGACCACCAGCTGCAGCCTGGATGGGCATCTCTTCAACTCTCCCATGGAGAAGACAATCGTGGCTATGGGGAGCTGGCCCCAGGCCAAGGACCTTCCGTCCCACTGTGTCTCTCACATGCTCAGATCCAGCACCAGCAAGAAATATACTAACTGAATTTCTCAAGTAGACTGGGGATGTTTACACAACCTATCATTTAAGTACACAGTGATGTTACTGAGATCGAATTATTATTTATACCCATTTAACAGATAAAGACATTGAGTCTTGGACTTTTTCAGGGCACAGATGCATGGGCAAGCCAACAGTTCCCCGGATATACACTGGTTCTGCTTTTAACTGCTGTTGTCTTCCTTATGAGCCCCAACCCCTGGGTGATGGGAGAAAGACAACTTTATTTTAGTCAGTTCTGGATTACAACTTAGTCTGATGTCATAAATGGTCCTCTAGAGAATTCTTGGTTTCTTTTGCATAAAAACCCTCAGTTTCTCATAAAGTCTCCATTTCCTCTGCTCTTCTGAGTAAATGGGAAGGGGGAATTGCTGTGACCTCATGGCCTTGGGGAGATAAGTGTACTGAGATCTAGTGGGTGGAAGGCTTTGGGAAGCTTCCACGGGTCCTATGTCTCTTCTCAGTTACCTCTTCTCCGGAAAACTTCCACTTCCTTCCAGAGTAAGCATAGGTGTGTTGACCCTAGGGTGGTGGTCAGAGGTAGGCTGTTTGGCTCCCTCCAAAGCCCTGGAAAGATACCCAAGCAAAGGGCCAAAGGGGGGTTTCCCAGATGCCTCTCTCTTTCCCTGATCCTTCTACCTGTCTCTTCTCCTTCATCCCCAAGTCCCCTGGGCCAGGAAGGGTACACTTTCCTTTTTATTTTCCTAGGTCAAACAGTCCATCAACCACAGACCAGCAAGCCTCCTGGCCCACAGCACAGACCTAAGGGCTATTTCTTCTCTATGAGCTGAGTCCTCTAGGCTTGGTTCTTAATGTGCTAAAACTGAGAGATAAAGAGATTTAGAGCATTTTAAGACAACAGCTTGGCCCGTAAGGCTACTATCTTGTTGAAAATGCTACTTTGAATCAGCAACTAAATAGTGAATGCTCTTTTTTCTTTGTTAGAATTCCTTCTACAGAATTCTTACCTGTCATGGGGCTGATGGATGCTTAGGACAGATCAGAATCAAGAAAGACAAAGAGAAAGTATTTTCAAAATATTAGCCGTATTATCCAAATAAGGAAGAAAACCAGGACTGTTTTCCCACTCCCCCTGCTTATAGTCCCTCTCTCGCTGTCACTCTCTGTCAAATAAATAAATAAAATCTTTAAAAATAAATAAATAAAAATAAAAACAGGACTGTTGGATTCCAAAACTTAAATTTCTTTTACTCTGCAAAGCCACCTCTCGGTGCTAAGAACTGACCCATGGCTCTTGGGGAGTCCGCTCAGCCTTCCGCCTTCCTTCCGTGCTATAGACCTTTCTCATAGGCTCTTATTTATCTAACAAGAGTGCGGCTATTAGGACACACGTCTCATCTCTTACCTTCCAGCTAATTCGATAAAATATTTGTGTTCTTCTCCTAGTAGTTTGATTTTAGCTGGAATTCTTGGCACTCTCAGTGACTGTCATTGGGTCTGGAAGGCGTTAGCTCTGAGTAGACAGCCTACCGGGACCCTTCACATCATTTCTCAGCAACAAATAACTTTGCCTCTACTCAAGGCCAATGCTGTCACATTGTCTGTGTGACAGTAGAATGTCTCATGAAAAGAGAGAAATTCACAGGAGTGTTTTCTATGAAGAAAGATGTATCTAAATATTGACAAATACGTGGAGGACTGGAGGAAGATTTTCCTTTTCATCTCCTTCGAGATCATGTCAATATAACAAAAAAAAAAAAAAAAGCATAACTGTGGTTTGAGGGAGGCCACAATGGAGATTTCTCTGGTCATCACATATTCTTGGAGAGAAAATACAAAGATGGCCACACCTGGTTGACATCTGATAGTTTTAAACACGAATGATAATGTGACAGGAACAAAAAAAAAAAAAATCAAGTAAGAAGAATGTAATATCATCTCTCTCTCACCTTTCTGGAGGAAGAAGCCTTTCTTCAGAAACAGAGAGGACATACTGCTTTACACAGATGCCCGAGGGCCAAAGATCCAAGAAAGAGGAAGAGGCTGGAGCAGCCGTAAGGCTCAGGAGAATTATAGGGGTAGGAGAAGAGGAGATATAGGTCAGGTGGACAGAAACATAAATGCTCTCATAACGAGGACCATTTTAAGGAGAGACAAAGATGTTCTAAGGTGGGATCGGGGAGGGGACATTTGGCTTTGTGCTGGGCAATGTAAATCCCTCCCCCATAAGAAACCTTCCATAAAGCTCTACATTCATCTCTCAAGCCTTAGGAGTTGGAGTCATGTGGCTTTTCTCTGTTGCAAAAGTCCTTAAAGACAGAAAATATAGCCCAACTATGGATGAGTTACATAAAGACAAATGGTTGACCACGTAAAGGCAAAATTATTAGCAGATGGGGAACTGGGCTTCATACCCTCAGACCCACATGACCCTTCTGGAACACACAGTAGGTAAGTGGCAGCTGATCTGCATGGTCCTTTTGTGACTCGAAGCATGTGCCCAGTCCTTCAACCACAGAGGCAGAAATGGCGGCAGGTTTATAGAAGATGGGAACGAAGCTTTGTTTCAGGTGTGGTGCACCCTATCTTCCTGTGCCTTGGCCCTCTGATTATGTTAACCCCTCACAGGTATCAACTGGGAAGGGGACAGAGATCCTGGGTTGGGGTGTCACATAGCCCTGCACTAGGCTTCCCTGACAGGTCCTGTGATCAGAGACACAGTTACAGAGTGGCACATCCACTCTGCTTTTCAAGAGATCTGAGGCCGAACCCTGCACCCGTTACGGTGGTTCACAGGTTGCTGTCAAACATCTTCTGCGGACTCTGGTACATAGAGGGACGAAACAGAAAATTAGCTCTGACGATTACAGCTGTCGACCTTCAGTTTACAAGAGGACGTGAGGGAAGGAAAGAATGAAGCCAGGTGTCTGAGGTGAAGCTTCTCCAAGCATCCAGGAGCTTCCCAGGTGCAAGGAGAATCCTAGACAGCTCGGAACAGAGAGTGCACTCGCATTTCCAACGTGCTGCGATCCCAAGTTGCCTAGAATCGTCTCTTTCGGATTTGGCATTGCTCTCTCCAAGCTATGGGAGTGTGTCAAACTTTCTTGGTCAGAGAGTTTGGAGAATTCATGCCCACCTTTGGCATGAGACCAAGAACACTAGTCTTGGCCTCACATCCAGAGACGAGGACGTTGTCAGAGGGACTCTAGCTGTGAAAGACCCAGGGGCTCCCATGTGGGAAGCCATTCCCAGGCCTCCGTTTCTAGGCACTGGTGAAAACAGGAAAGGTGGGAAGACAAACAGTGATTTAGGAGAAGGCAAAATGCAATGGCAACTTCCACAGGTTCCCTACTGTTCCCTCTTGCGGCATCAGCTGAGCTTGGCAGGATGGTGTAGCTCTTGCTGCCATGGGTATTATTTGTTTGTTCTAGAAAAGATCTCAGCCTTGACTGGGGAGTGAATTCAATGACAAAAGCCCATGGTTCTTTGCAGTAAGAAGGTACTGATCTTAAAACTATGGTGGACTGGAATATAGGACACTGTGGGAAGCCGCTTACCCCCCCTTTGGTGGAGAAATTCACCAAGCGAATGGGTCTATACTTCACTGAGATATTTGTGTGTGTGTGTGTGTGTGTGTGTGTGTGTGTGTGAACATATACATATATGTCACATATAGGCAGATGTTATATATACATATATGTGTATATATTTGTACATATATGTATGTGTATATAAAAGCACGTGCATTGAAAAATATATATGTATGTGTGTATATATATGTACATACACACACACATATCATATATATATATATCTTTTTTTTTAAAGACACATCTTTGGCAATCATTTGGCTGTGTTTAACATACCAGCACGGTAAAGAATTTAGGACAACCTTGGCCTGCCTTTCCTAAGATGTTTTTTCTTAAAGTATGAAGGGAGGTATGCATAATATAGACACTTCCAGATTCCAATAATTTTCTAATCTGAAAGCCACAGTGAATTCAAGAAGAAAGATGATCACGTATGTCTTCAAATTTAGACTTCCTCTTGTACACACACCTTGTACCCTGTGAGCTCCCCCAGTGATAACTTATCCGACAGGAAGGGAGAGAGAGACGGAGAAAGACGGACTCTGACTGGAGGTAGGCAGTGGAAAGAGCAAGCAGCAGAAAGGGGCCAGGGAGGGCGTGGCTAGCCAGGGGAACCCGCAGACACTGTGTTCCCGGTTAGGGAGGCCTGCCCAGACCTCAGCCGCGGGGCGGCGGCGACCCCTCCTGGCCTGGCCTGTCTTCGTCCGACGCAAACGGCATCTTCCACAGCCAACGTGTAAAACATGTATGTGTGTTTTCTATTAGGCTTTCCAGAAACTCATAAATGGTTGTAAAAACCATTGTGCTAATAGAAAGAACGACATAAATGCTGACTGGAGCTATTAATGCTGGTTGTAGTTTATGTAGCCGACTGAATCAGGCTGAGAACTGTGAGATTTTTATGGTTACTTTGTAACAGGTTATTTTTAAGCCATAGACTAGGCTCCGTCTTCATGAGCAAACACCCGGAATGAACATAGTCAAGGGAGATATTTTCTGCGTCCTCGGTGCAGCGTTTGGACCTTTCTCAGGGCTCACTCCCTCTAAACACTCAGGCTGAAGTGATTTAACCACATTTTGTCCTGTTCATCCTCAAATGCCTACGTCTTTTCTATAATAGCCATTGACAAATTTAGAACCCGGCCACCACAGCTCTAAATCTAAATGATTACTGGTGTCCATTGTTCTGTGCCTGTCCTGTGAACTCTCCCCTGGCTGCCCATGCTTTCCTTTGTTAACGCGTCTCTGTCCAGCACCCACGGTGGGTGGGCCGGCTTCGGTGTTCCTGGCCTCCTGTGGCTGCTGAGTGAGGACTCCCCAAACGAAGCTGGGATTGTGCTGAGTGAGGACTCCCCGAACGAAGCTGGGATTATTTGAGAAACACACATGGTAGTTTTTCCATGGTTTATGGACTGACTGGATCACGGTTTCCTAAATGACCCGCCTACTCTTGTTTAAAAACTCAGCACCCCATGCCTTTTAAATAATGGATTATTTCAATGTATCCTGTATAGAGGTCAGGCTCACAGACGATGGGACTAGCGGCCTGCGTGGGGATCTTGGCTCGGGCTTGGGCAGGCTGCTTAACCTCTTGCACCTCAGTTTCCTCCTTCTGCGAAACAGAGATCCTAACAAAGCACACCTCGTAGGGTAGCCATGAGCGATGCCTGTTGGAGGCTTAGAACTATGTCTGCCACGCAGTGAGCCGTTCTTCCGTGCAAGGCAGGACGCTGCGTGATGTAGAAAATACATCAACAGCATGCAAAAGAGCTAGTAAGTTCCTAGAGTTGCAAGAAAAAAGTCTGCTGGATAAATATTGTGCTTGACTTGTCCTCTACCCTGAGGAAGTCACCCCAGATGAGTTAGGCAGTGTTTTCTTGAATATTCAGCTGGTCCTTTCACTCTGACTCTGCTGTCGTAACCACAGCCCCACCCGAGAGAGAGCCTTGCTCCTCCTAGTCATGCAACGCGGCGACCTTAAGGGGTAAGTTCCACAGGGGTGGGGGTCAAGGGATACTTTTGCAGAAGTCCCCCAGCACACCACAATTAGACCCTCCAACGCCCTTGCTCAGAGCAGCCCTCTGGGTGCCCGAACTTGCCTCCACATGGATTATGGTCTCGGAGGAGAAGCTCTCAGCTGGGTGCCTTAATCGCATGGCTTGTGTCTTCTAAAGTTTGAAGTCAGAGTGTTGCAGATTAAGGGTACAATTTTTTAAAGATTTTATTTATGTATTTGACACAGAGAGAGATCACAACTAGGCAGAGAGGCAGGCAGAGAGAGAGGGGGAAGCAAGCTCCCTGCTGATGAGAGAGCCCTGATGCAGGGCTCCATCCCAGGACCCTGAGATCATGACTTGAGCTGAAGGCAAAGGTTTAACCAACTGAGCCACCCAGGCACCCCTAAGGGTACAATTTTATACTTCTATTTATTTCTTTTCTTTTTTTTTTTTTTAAGATTTATTATTTGAGAAAGACAAAAAGAGAGCCGGGCAGGGGGAGGGGCAGAGAGAGAGAATCTCAAGCAGACTCTCACTGAGCACAGAGCTGTTCATGGGGCTCCATCCCAGGGCCCTGAGATCATGACCTCAGCCGAAACCAAGAGTCAGATGCTCAACCAACCGAGTCACCCAGGCACCCCTATTCTTCTATTTTTTAAAATCAACGTGGGGAAATGATTCAGAGTTGGTCAACCCCAAAGGAGAATTTGAAATACTATGGCTTTTTTTGGCATGGCTAGATCAGCTATTTTCACTGTAGTCTCTCTCTCTTTTTTTTTTTTTTTTTAAATCACCTTTAGCTGAAAGTGAGTTATATGCAAATATTCATGCTTGCCTTCTTTGTTACTGAAAGAACCCAGATTTCCTCAGAATGGTAATATCCCAGTTAAAAACGCTTCTCTTCCCAGACTTTTACTAGAGAAGACCAAATGCCTGGTATGACCAATAAGATAGAAGTGAAAATTCATGGAAATTCATGGCTTTTGGGAGAGAAAAGACAGACACAGCTGCCCTTGCCTAGAACTCAGACTTAACGTCTGGAAGCAGAGTATCTATCTTGTGACATGAGGATGAAAGTCACACATTAAAGACAGAGGGTTCATGCTCTAAGGATCTAGACCCATGACTCTTTGAGCAACTACAACCACCCAGACCTCTCTACTCTCTGGACTTGTTATGTGAGAAAAGCAAACTCCTATTAAGAAGTGAACATTTACAAAGAGTACTTAGGACAGGGCATGGCACATAGTAAAATGCTGCCTAGGATTTTGCTAAGGAAAATATAATCAATATTTGCTTTAGCATCTGTAATCAGGATTCTATGACCTGCGGCCAAACACAACCTTTGCCAATTCACATAGATATTGTCAATATTTCTTTATTCCATTATTATTCTAGCACCTTGCACAGTGCTTGGTACTGAATAAGTGTTTGTTGAAAGAATGAGCTCTTCAGTGGAGTTTGAGGAAAAGTGAGGGCCCCTAAAATGTAATTCTATATGTCTCTATATGCTTATGCAACTGGCCTTATTTCATTAAAGGGCCTATAATGGTTCCCTTTCTTCATGTAATGATAACATTTGGTCTCTCAGGGATGGATGAAGGGAAATCATTTGTTTGGCCTGGTATGCCCTCCTGGGGGTTCATCAGATCCAAACCAGGTGACACAGGTAAGACCAAGACCAGGGTCAGATGTGGGCCACGTGTTGAATAAAACCTGCCTTTGAGGTCCCCCAAACAGAAGCCAAACATGGGTAATTGTCATTGCAAACACCAATGGGCACGTGATCATCAGAGTCAGAGCTCAACACAAAGGAATCATGTGGTTCAACCCCCTTCTCTAGAATATTCAGGAATGGGAGGGGTTCTGGGCGCAGAGAAATATATTTCTTACTATGACATGGATCATTAAATGCTTCTTTGACCAGGGCTTTCTAGAAGAATAGTCTGACCTCTGACTTGTGGCTGGAAGAACACAAGTATTTGGTTTTCTGTGTCTTCACTTCTGATTCTTGGTGAAATTCCACCTCTAACACTACGTTCAATGTTCCTTGAATGCATTTTATAAAAATGACGATGATAAGAAAAATACCACTTAAGCAAACACTCCTACCACCACCACACTGACAGTCTTCATGAGAGAACTGTTCTAATTGTTCTTATTGATTGGTTTTATATGTGGTACAGAAAAAAATTCTTTTTTTTTTCCACCATGAGGCTCCATTTACTACAACAGAGGCTATGAAAGCATTATAGGTTCTCAACTGAGAGACAGTTCCGGTCGTAGAACATAATTCCAAATACCAGACTGGATTTAACCTCGGTTTCAATGCCCATTACTTAGTTTGTAGCAAAAGAGTTTGAAAGCTGAGAAATGCCTGGTTTGTCCTGTGACCATCATGGCTCCCTCACGCCTTCTGAACAATCGCTCCATGCGCCAACCTCTCCTGTGAGACATGGAGAAACCATGGTCCATCCTGCTTGGACGGGACAGTGTTGAACTTGACAAGGAGCATTTATCATTGAGGTGTCTCAATGTTTTCGATAGAAGGTTCGGGACACCACCTGGATTTCCTATCTTGTCATCCCCCCAAAACGGCAAAACCCATTCTACATGCTACTTTGCCCAGACCCACTCTCCACCAAGAATCAAGACAAGAGAGAATTTTCCCTCAGAGCTATGTGCTAATCATAGATGAGGAGTTCTAAGCACAGACCCCATGTCACCAACTACAGTTCTCCTGGCCCACATGCACACGATGGAGTATAAACAGACTCACGCACACACGACTGCCCTTCTGTGGTCTAACTACCATCATGCTGAATACTGAAGATGTGAGGCCCATGTCGTGTCTCATCACTAATAAAACTCCACATGTAAGCACATGTTTTCAGATGAATGGGGACATGCCATTTATTTCAGGAGCTATTGAATGGCCTTGGCTAGTACCTAGAAATATCAGAACACACACATGTGTGTGTGTGCATGTGCGTGTGTGGAGACAGAGAAACATATTTAGCTCCCATGTGAAGACCGCACAAAGACAAGAGGTGTCGAGTACACAGAATGAGGTAACGGTAGCTGAGGGTGAAAGAGCATTTAACTAGGGTTCAAATGAGTCATTTTATGTTCCTTTATTCCCCAGGCCTTGACGTGAGGCCAGGCCACGCCAGGCGAACTCATTCTGGTCAGACAGCGGGAAATTCCACCACATGGAATGGTGTTGGTGGTCTCTGCTCTACTCCAGCCGGGGAGCCCACACAGCTAACACCGGCTCCTTCCACTAATGAATGCGCCCACCCACGCAGGACCGTCCCCCCATGCCCTCCCCCCCTCAGTCAGTGTGCCATGCCACCACCAACCGCCCTCCAAAGATTCGGTTCAGAAGCGAAATTTGTTAAATTAGAAATTGCCGGCATCCGCCTCAATAATGAACCAAATCAAAGGCCCTCTAGAGGAATCCCCTGGGCAACTCCTGGGAGGTGCCAGAAGGAAATACTCAGCCCTTTCCCTCCCTCTTGCTCCCAGCCTCAAGGACCCGACGCCTGGGAGGGGGTGCATGAGTACAGACGCGCCAAGCCTCGGAGGTGGGTCCCACTGAGCCTAGGTTATTTGTTTTTCCTTGTAAGAATGCTAATCAAAGCAAAACTTTAACCCAACAAACAAACAAACAAAATATCCTGAGTTGGCTCTTTGCGCACAGGGGTGGCCAAGGAAGGCAGCCTGAAGGGTTCCTTTATGACCAGAGGCGTTTTTGAAACGAGACAGCAATGGCTGCTTTATGAGGAAGTGGCAAGACAGTCACCTCGTTATCCTCACCACTGCGGTGGTCCGGGGACCACCCAGGAGCCTCCACCATGATAACCGCTTGGGCTGAGGACTTTGTCCGGGGAACCAGTTGTCCTGAGTTGGGACACAGCTGTCTTTCTCCAAAAGAACAGGTCAGTGTTTCTGACAGGATAGACCTGGAATCCCACAGCCACCTCGCTGGGTTCTGCGCCTCACCGGAGTCATTAGAGTTCACATTCCTGCCTTTTTCATATGGCCTGAGCTCTCCCCCCAGAACCGGGGGGCCTGAATGAGAGGCGGGGCCGTGTCCCTCCCCCTGGAGAGGCCGCGGCCTTCAGACTGGGCCCACCACCAGAACATGGGGCCGAGGGCTGGGAGGGAGGAAGAGGAGGAGGAAATAATCACCTCGTGATTGAAGTGGCTTGGGATAATAAATATCCACTCTCTTTTAAACACGGCTCGCCACATCCTGGGGGATCCGGAAAAACTTGCCGCCTCGCGCCTCCCCGCTCTCACCCCCCCAACAGCGGTCCGCATTCAGGACGCTTTGGGAGAAGGCCTTTGATTGTAGGGGGCTTGGTGGTTCTGGGCTCACGGCCCTCCCCAGCCGCTTTGAAGCCTGTCAAACACCTTCCTATTTTAGGTCCAGGAAGTTCATAACAGTCAAGACTGGAGGTGGTCGAAGGGGAAGAGGGAAGGGAGAGAGAAGCAATGAGGGCATCTGGTTAGCAGGTGGCCGGCGGCCTCTCCGGAGATCCGTCGGGCCTGCTGGACGTGCGCCACCCTGGGGTGTGGGGGACAGAGAATGGAAGATGCTTTGAGTCCCCAAAGAAGATGTGGCCTCTTCTTGAAGCCCCAGGCAAAACTTGGGGTATAACTGGTTCTCCTATGAAGAGGATGCTTGAAAATCCACAGGCCTCTCCAAGCTGAACCGATCAGCCCCCTCTAGCGCAGATCCCTCCCGCTGCCAGAAGAGGGCAGCACATGCTGCTACATTCAATGAGAGCCGGGCCACCCAGGGCGGAGGGCCGACACCAGGGAATTTGGGGGAGGATTTATGAAATTAGCAGCAGCAAAGTAGCAATAGCTAACCCATATTGGTGCCTATGGTGTGCCAGGAACTGTCTTCGGGGCTTTACTGCATTCATTCATGTCATTAACATGACAAGGCTACAAGAAAGAACACTGTTAGACTCTCCCTATTACAGAGGAGGAGGTTGAGAGGTCTAGAAATTAAGAAATTTGCTCTTAGAGTCTGAGATGTCCTGAGACAAAGGTCAGCAAATTATTGTCCAAGGGCCAAATCAGCCCACTGGTCGTTTCACACTGCCCTCAAGCTAAGAATGGTTTTTACATTTGGGGATGGGTGAAAAATTTCAGAAGACTATTTTATGACCCCTGGAAAGAATGTGAAATTCAAATGGTGGGTGTCCGTAAGTGAAGCCATATGGAAACACAGCCACACTCCCTTGCTTGTGTGTTGTCTGTGGTTTCCTTATATTTCCAACAGTGCGCTGAGCAGGTGGGACAGCCTCTGTGGTCCAAAAAGTCTGAAATATTTATCTGACCCTTCATAGAAAGTGTTTGGGGAGGGGGGAGACTAGATGGTTCAATCAATTAAGTGTCTGTCTTTGGCTCAGGTGATGATCTCAGGGTCCTAGGATCGAGGAGTCCCACATCGAGTCCTGCATCAAGCCCTCATTGGGCTCTTACACTGCTCAGCGGGGAATCTTCTTGTCCTTCTCCCTCTGCCCCTCCCCCTGCTCCTGCTCTCACTCTTTCTCAAATAAATAAATAAAATCTGAAAGGAAGGAAGGAAATGCTTGTCAATCCCTAACCTATGAGACAGGTGGGTGCTATGTGTTTCCAGGCACGAGAGACAGAGACACAGCTGACCCTTCAGCCAATACGGAATTAGGACGGACAGCCTAGAGGGATCTGAAAGTAATGCTGACCTCAATTCACTTTCTTTCCAAATGCATCACTGAAGGCCAAGCGTAAGGAGGATCTGATGGTCCATGGCAGAGCTTCTAGCAAATTATAGAATGCTCCATTTGGGGGGCGCCTGGGTGGCTCAGTGGATTAAGCCGCTGCCTTCAGCTCAGGTCATGATCTCAGTGTCCTGGGATCGAGCCCCGAATCGGGCTCTCTGCTCAGCAGGGAGTCCGCTTCCCCCTCTGTCTGCCTGCCTCTCTGCCTGCTTGTGATCTCCCTCTCTGTCAAATAAAATAAATAAAATCTTAAAAAGAAAAAAAAAGAAGAATGCTCCATTTGGGAAAGTTTATGGGAATCATCTACCTCTCATGTTTCATGTTTTCATACTTGACATCTCTGAAATCAGGCTGTTTCTCACAATGAATTTGTTATAGTTGAAATGAAAGGATTTTTGTTTATCTGAAAGCATCTTTTGTTTTTAACTGGTAATTAAATAATGAGATGACACTTTAGATCAGGCAGTTGCTACCTCCATAGGTCCAGCCTCTTTTCCCCTTCAGTGATGGAACACTCACTTCTTTTGCTGGCAGCCCATTGTACAGATTTAACTAAACTTCCTAGTATTGGGATAAAGCCCATGAGCCTCAAATTCCATACATCAAGTGGGGTTGGCCTTGTTTAGTGACAGATTTTACTAGAAAGGAGTGAGGGGTCTAGCTAGGAAGTAGGTACTCGACCACTGGGACAGGGAGGTGCACACAGATCAGGGGGCCGGAGGAGCCCATCTGCTGGAATGGTCAGCCAGACAGGTGGGCTGTGAGGTGGAAGGTCAGGAATGAGCTCATGTGGACACAAACCACTGGGCATGCGGCAGGGAAAGAAAGATGGCCAGAGCTATAGACAGATTTTTTTCCATCAGCATCAGCCAGTGAGTATGGCTCACTGCAAGGGACACCTTTTAGAAGAGAGAAGTCAGGACAGTTTGAAGATTCAGGCCTGAGTGCAGAAAGGAGCAAGGAAAGCAGGTGCATATGGCTTGGTCATGCTACCACAGATGAGGGCTCTGGGGGAAGATGAGGGGAAGAGAGAGGGACAGGATGGGAGTAACTGATATTGTGTTAATATGTGCAGTGTCATCCTTTAATGACACGTCCATCAAGTGAGAATGATCATTGCAATGATGAGATGAGCTCACCGAGGTTTCTAGAACATTCCAAGAGTCCTCTTCCTGATATGTGGCTGTGATCGCCAATTTTCTCAGAATAAGCCAACAGAGCCCACTTAGTGTTTCCAGGTCTCAGGATGTGAAGCTGCTGATGTGAGTCTCAGAAAGGAGGAAACCCTGGCCTTTGTTTGCAAACAGAATCGGGACTACTCAGCGAGCTTCGTGTCTAAGGACCACGTGTTTCAGCAAAGGATCTGGGGTCAGGAGGTGGTAGGAACCATGACAGACTCTCCTTCCCCCTGTGGTGGCTGCTGGGTTTGGATTTGGGTTGGTGAGAAGGGGGAGCAGAGGGCTAAGCGCCAACCAGCTGCTTTTCAATTTGGGACATGTGTCCTGGATTTTCTGGGACAGTACCGATTTCTTATAATTGGATTATTTTCAATGAAAGCAATTTGTTAGACAGCTGATCTTCAGTTTGGAAAATATGGCCACGGCACTTCTAACTAAGGAAGGGCAAAAGCTAGAGAGACAGCTCAGTCTGTGGTGTGGGACTTTACACTAAACACACAGCACTGTGTCCCAGCACACCTTCGGTACCCAAGGAAGGCTTTTAGGGCTTTATTTAGGAAGGTAGAAGTATTTTATTAGGACAAATACTTTAGGATGGGTATGGTAGGATAGCACAAGTCGTCCCTAAGTGGAGAGGGACACATCTTTGCAAAGGCAGCCCGCTCAGGTGCCTGAGCCTCATGATGAAAACAGACATGGGTAGGTGGGTTGATCTGAGTCTTGGAAATGACAAAAAGCAGGAGGAGAGCTGGTGGAATAGGCCTGAAGCTGCAGGGGCTCTGAGGGCCCTTGGGATACATGGAGAGGAAAAAGAAAAAATGCATTTTGGGGGGAAAAGGGGTACAAGTCAAGAAAAGTCTGAAATATTTATCTGACTTGGGGGGGGGGCAAGGTGAAGTAGGCACCTGCAGGGAAAGAGGAGAGAAGTCACAGGAGCGTGAAGTCGGCAGCCTGGAGTCTACAGACAAGGAGAAGGGAAAGCACACAAGGCAAAGGCCAAAGCCAATGAAAATAGCAGCTCCTCCATACCAGGTCTCAGCCCCCAGATCGGTAATACTAGTTCCTCTTCTGGGAGGTCTGTATGTTTTTGTCTAGGGGGAGAACCAAACTGTAGCTGACCAGAGGGTCCCTTTGGGCTTCGCGTGCTAGAAGGTTTAGTGCCAAATCTGTGGTCTGCGTCTGTGTGCAGCCCTGGCTTTCCTTTCGCACCCTGTCCTCGTGTGTGTTGCGTGGTTGTGCATCACGTGCCCCTCCGAGCAGTTATCAAGCCTTTCTGGAGCGAGCGGAGTGAGGATACATTTGAAACTAAAAATGCCCATTAGACAGACGAACACAAAGGCAAAAATACAAGGGAATGCTGCACTTGAAGAAAGAAGAGACAAGGGGATTCCAAGGAAGCCTTGCAACACCAAAACCAGCCAAACCGGGGGGGGGGGGGGGGAATCATTCGGCTCAGAAACACGGGGTACCAGCAGCCTGACGTGTATGTGTGTTTTGTAGCTAGGGAAAGCCATAAGGCTTCACATGATGTATGCGTGAGATAAAAGCCACTGAGGGGGGCTTTTTGCATACAGTGGGAGATAAGGAAAGAGAGTCCCTCGGGAGCCAGCATGTGCACAAGGATGACGATGGCAGCAGGTGCAGGTGTGAAGGGAGCAGGAGAAACACAGGGCTCTTGCCCTAGTCTACATGCATATGTATGTCCACTCCCTGTCCAGGCAAAAAGAAAATAGGAAAAGAATACGGACAACCACACTGTCATGATCCTGGGCAGGAACGGTAAGTGTATCTGGGGAAACGGAATGGGGCGGGAAGAAAGGTAAAAGGGACTTGAAACATAGTAACAGAGAACTGAAGATGCGGGTTCGACCCTTTTGTGAATCACCCACGCATGCCCTATGTTCAAACCACGAAAGAAACCTGTAGGCTGAATAGGATTGAGGCATACGGAAAAAAGAGAGATTGTGAAAAATCAAGTAAAATAGAGTATCTCACAGCCGGACTAGTGTCAGCAGTTAAAATGAATTTCTTGAAAGCCAAGGGGTTTGGCAGAGATTTTTAGTCTGTTCAAACAGCATTTTGAGGGTTACACACGCATAGTGTAAGGTGGGTACGCAGACAGAAAGGCCCAGATCGCCGTAGAGAAGACGGAGTAGGGAAGACAAGTATAAGAAGGGGGTGGGCGGAAACCCACAAGCGATGGGCTGGAGCAGCCCGGAGCGGGAGCTAGAGTAGGGCACGGGAGCCAGGAGAGCCAGAGCTGCGGAGTCTCTGGCCAGGGGAGCTCCATGTGCCACAGTGGCATCTCAGAAGAGGGTGAAAACCGCAGGGCCAGAGGGCAACAATTTTGGAAAGAGATGGAGGATGTGATGTGAGAGCTGGAGGCCCACGCGCCGCTGAAGGTAGAGGCCAAGCCACCGCCGGATTCCGCCTCTGAGCCACGCAGCAAGGCAGACAGCGGACCGGGGTGGGGACAGAGCTGACTGCTGCTGACTGCCCCTGTGTTACCAGATGTGCCAAAGGCAGGATGGACAAAGCTGGCACCGTCCCATGATCCTTCAGCTGCTAACCTTCACTACTGCACCCAGGAGGCTAGGTAGCCATCCTGCTGGATGGAAAAAGTACCTTGCAGGGGCTCACAGCAGGGAGCCAAACCCACAGCCAAACCCATGCCCAGTGCTGCTCTCTGCATGCTCAGGGATGTCCCTTCTCAGGGCCACAAGCACTGCCTCCCAGTGGGCTCTTGATCCCACTCAGAGCGGTCTCCTCTTGTGCCTACACCCCCTCGCCTCCCCAAGGGAGAAGGGCCCTGCTTCTCCAGCCAGCCTGGACTCCCACTTGCTGTGTAGGATCTGAGGAAGGGGCTGCTGCAGGCGAGGGGCTGCCATTAAAGAAGGATGCCCAAGGACCCTTCCAGGGAGCTGTGCACAGCACAAAGCCTCCCATGATCCTTTGCATAGCATTTTGTACCACAGATCACTCTTAAAAACAAAACAAAATAAAACAAACGTTCCTTCCTCAGCTTCAGGATCTTCCCTGTCTTCTGCCTTTCCCAGATTTCTTCTTCACTCCTTGGCCAATCCTTCTTAACCTTCCTCCCTAACTTCTCTCTCGCTGCTCTCCCATAAGTGTGGGTGAACCTTCATGCTGTCCCTAGGGCTCCCTTCCTCTCACTCATGGACTGTACTATATATACCCCCTCAAACTACTCTTTTACCCCAGACCTCTCTGCTGAGGTGTACCTGTTTGCCTCTGGATAGCAGCACAGAACAAGAGCTGACATTTGTCTTTTAAAAAAAAAAAAAAAAATTGGGGCGCCTGGGTGGCTCAGTGGGTTAAGCCGCTGCCTTCGGCTCAGGTCATGATCTCAGGGTCCTGGGATCGAGTCCCGCAGCGGGCTCTCTGCTCAGCAGGGAGCCTGTTTCCTCCTCTCTCTCTCTCTGCCTGCCTCTCTGCCTACTTGTGATCTCTCTCTGTCAAATAAATAAATAAAAATCAAAAAAAAATTACGAAGAAGATGATGATAATGTTCAGTATATTATGTTACAAGCAACTCATGAACCACTGAACACTGCATCAAAAGCTAATGTTGAACTGTATGCTGACTAACTGAACAGAATGAAAATAGAGCTGATATCTGAACCCAGTGCCGGCACTGTTGCTGGCACACCTACAAGGTAGGGACATTTACTGCCCCCACTTTACAGATGAAGAAACTTGAACCCCACTGAGAATTGCAGTAACTTGCCTGGTGTCCCCAGGCCAGCAAGAAGAGAGAGACGCTGGGGTCTGAACCCAGGCAGTGGATTTCAGTATTTAAGATGAACCGCCACACAGCTGCCGGTCTCTGAGATAAGGGGAAACAAAGTCCCTGCATCGCCTGCAAACCAGGTTGGTGGTGGGAGAAAACCCAAGTGGCCAGAAAGTAAGGCCATATAGCGTCTTATTAAGTATGGCGTCTTGAGACTTTTATTTATTTGTTTAGAGAGTGTGTGCAGAGGGAGGGAGAGCGAGAATCTCATGAGAAAGTCCAGGCTGTCTTTAAGCCAACTGAAGAGCACGTCTGAGAAGGGGACGTGGCAGGGCGTGGAGGGGGATCCGCTCTCAACAGACCAACGGGACCCGGCTGGGGCGGCTATCGAGGGAGGAGACCGTACAGTGACAGACACCAGACCAGAGCACAAAACCCTAACTTGGGGTCAAAAGCAACAATCCCGAAGGTGTGACAGGCGGGCCCAGGTCACGGACCTTCCTCCCTGTAGCCTTTGGAGAGGAGGAGAAGACACCAAGAACATGGGAGACAAAATGAAACACGCACAAATGAGATGATGTGAGTGCGAGATTTGGAAGTGCTGGCTGGGGGTGGTGGAAATAAGAGCTGAAGTGGGATTTTCTGATGCCAGTACTCATGTTTTTTTTTCATTAGCAGCTATAATCAAAGTTAAAAGTAAATGAGCATTCCCCATGTGTCAGAATTCGTAGGCCCTGACTTATAGAGTCAACGAATCTGCATTACAGAACTGGCCGTGCTATTAATCGCCTTATTTGGCAGATGCAGAAACTGAAAGCCTTCCTAAGTATATTTTATAGATGCAGAAACAGAGGCTTAGAGAGAAGTCTCTCTAGTAAAATTGTACAGCTAGAAATGGCAGATGTGGAGTCCCAGTAATCACCTGTTCATATGTTTTCCACCCTCCCCTCCTCCCCGAGTTAGCTCTTTGAGGGCAACGACTTGGTCTCATTAGTCTTGCCCCCTCTAGGACCTAGTATAGTACCTGGTACACAAGAAATGCCCTTGAAACATTAGCTTGGGCTTGTAGCCGTTCGAGGCAACCCATGTTTCTGAATGAGTAAGTGAATGACCAAATGTACAAACTAACAAACAGTTCTCTTGTGTGCTTGCTATGAATGGCTCTCCTGGATGGGGGCTGGGTCTCAGTAGCAGGGAACTTTTGAGATTTTGTGAAACAGGGACATTTTGAATGGCAGTCACAGCATCCACCACAAGAGTGGAGAGATGACCCACAGGGCAGGACCCCATCACCGTGTTGCTTTTTTTCATAATTTGATGTCAAGAGGGCAGGAAAGGCACACTGCCATGGCCAGTGCACCTATGGGGACTGGGAGGCTTTAGGTGATAAGGTGAGAGAGAGGGCTCTTTTCAAGAGATAATGAAGTTGAAAACACAAAAGGGAGAATCTGAAGAGGGGATATTGAAGAAATATATGCAGAACTGAAGTTCCAGAGAGAGAAATGGGAAAGAAGCATACAGAGGGGTGTCAACGGAAGCCTGGGGTCTCTTGCTGCAGCCTCCAGGGGGGCCACTGGCGACACCGACGACAAAGCTGGCAGGAAGCAGAGCTGGGTATGACCTGTCTCTGGGGCAAGTGGCTGAGTGCAGTGAGCCAGCGAGCTACTCTCTGTCTTGCCTTCTGGCTTGCTGAGCCTAAGAACTTCTGGACCCAGCAGACCAGAACTGGAGGGTAAGGGTGAAGGGAAGGGAAAGTGGAGGAGGGTGGTGGGAGGGTAGCAGGCCATAGTCACAGGGAAGGAACAAATGCTCGGAGCCCAGTTCAAGGCAGGACAGAAGAACTCCCACGTCAAGGGCTGTTATGGGGACAGGCTCTCTGGGACAGCAGAAAGGCTGGGGCTCTGAAATGCACGGATGAGTCTGGGCATAAAGAGTCACAGGGACAGAACTCAACCCAGCGAAAAACAGGGGGAAAGAGAAGACGTGGAAACAATGGAAATTGGAGAGCCTTGAGTTTATAAGAAACCGATACGGGATATTCAGTGGAAACTGCTGCTTTGGGGTTGGGATCAGAGAACTGTAAATATGGATACGATGTCAATGCCATTTGTAACTTGAAAACTCTGGAAGGTTCCAAATAATCCTTCTGAGGCTGCTTTGACAAGTCTCAAGGAAGGTCTTTGTGGCTGAGAGGACAGGGCCTTGGATGGGGGATGTGCAAACCAGAGCTGAATTCCCTGGCACACGCGGCCCTGAAGGGCTGCCTGCGCGTCCCAGCCCCACCACAACGGTGGGTGACCAACACCCCAGAAATCTGTTCTCCCGGTGTTACAGGCCAGAAGTCCAAAATCAAGGTGTCGGCAGGGCCGCGCTCCCTCCCGAGGCTCTCCAGAGGGCCCTTCCTCATGTCTTTCAGCTTTGGTGGCCCCCCAGTCTGGTTGTCACCACCCAATCCCTGTTCCACCCTCACACGGACCTCTCCCCGGGTCTCTGTGTTCCCTTCTTACTTGGACCCCATTTGCAGTTAAGACCTCATTCTCAAGTCCCCGGTGGACATGGCTTTGTTGGGGACACTCCTCTACCCACCCAGGTCCAAACAGCAGGCAAGCAGGAGCGCTGAACTTGTTTAAAATCTCTCCATATCCCTTCTTCTTCTTCCTGTCCCTGAAGGCTGGTTTCCTTCTCATGCCTCCTCACACCCCTCGAATGGCCGGCGTGACCCGCAGGATAAAACCCGACCCTCAGGCTGGAGCTGCGGGCGCTGGTCATTTTCTTCAGTCTCTGCCGCTGGCCGTTTCCCACCCCCACCCCCACGACCTCCTCCCTTTACTCAGAGCCCACTGATCTCCCTTCACCTCCTGAAACCCAGTCGAAACCCCCTCAGAGCAGCTTTCTCAAAGGCCCTGTGGTAAACCTTCCTGCTCTGAACACCCCTGGCAGACACAGCTTTCCCACTGCACCAACTCTGTTCCTGCCAAAATGTCTTCCCTTTCGCTTCAGCATAGCTGCCCATCCTGGTCACCGCGTCCAAAACGATGCCTTTCTCCTCTGAGCTCCTGAAACATCTAGCATATCCCACTACGTGTGGGTCCATCGTGTGTTCATTTGATGGTCATTCGTTCACTCCTTTATTCACCAAGATTCATGCAGGCCTCGCTCTGTTAGGCTCTGTGCTGGGCTCCAGGCTTCTGCCCCTAAGCCTGTCTCATTCTCCCACTGGGAGACAAGAAAACTTCTTTATCCTCCTAGGTCTTAAACACAGTTTTTCAAGTGTGACATGTACTCAATTTGATGGTTCTATTCGAACTGCTTTGTCTAGTTCTTAAAGGAAAGGCCAAATGAGGTACTTAAAGTGCTAGGAGCTTAAATGAGGCACTGAGACAGACCTCTCCGAGAAGCCCTCACAGGAGAACTAGTCTTGGACTCTGTAGCCAAGGCTGGATGGGGGATGGGTCAGGTTTTGAGCTTCGGCACCCCCAGTATCCTCTGCGCTTGCAGCAGGGGGAGGAAGCAGAGGGCCAGGCTCCCTCTGCAGTGTTCACCCACGTGGTGACCGTGCTGTCCCACCATGACCTCTGCACAGCCCCTTCAGAAGGCCTGCAGGGACCAGAGGGAAGCTGGAATATGTGGTCCCAGGTAGGGCCTCCTAAGAACCCAGGCATGGTCGTGAATCTGGGACAAATGGCCAGCAGTATGGCCGAGGCAGGAAACCTCTGCACAGACCATTACGGGCTCAGAACACAAATTGCCTCCCTGCCTCCAAATTCAGCACAAAGGCCCACTGGACTTTTCTCCTGCACTAGACGAAAAGACGGATCTACACCCCACTCCCTGTGTCACGGGGGACATGGACGTGGGCAAACAGTGAACAGCACTGGTGCCATGCTTCTTGGACCCGGGTGTCTGAGATGTCCTGGCAGTGGGATGGGCTGTCAGGAGTTCTGAGTGGAAGGGGGTCACTCACCGGCGTTGTTCTGCTGCTTCGTGTTTTTGATGTAGGCGGAGAACTTAGAGAAGATGTCGATGCCGGCCGTGTTGGACTCCCGGTGTTTCGCAGCCAGTTTAGGGTACCTGGAATGGAGGGAGTGGTGTTCTAGAATCAGTGAGAACTTGGAGCTCCTTTCTCCCTTTCTAGTTTGATCTACAGATCTTTTGGGGATCTTATGCTGAACCTATAGGAAGGGTGGATACTCTCTAGGGCTGCCAGTGGGAGACACAATCTGTGGACAGGGAACCAGAAGACCCCTCAGAGGACCGGAGTCTCATCCAAGACCACCATACAAAATTCTGGAGGTGCCCCTGACAATTCCCCAACCCGTACTAAATGAACTCTGTACCGCCAGCAGTTAGGATCATCCTAACTGGACCCCTAATTCTGGGAGCCAGGAGATACAAGGTACCTCGCCACTGGGGCTTTGAAGCTATTTCTCAAAAGAAAGGGTACCCCTGGTGCTCTTCTGAAGTAGCCTTCACCCACTTCTTATTTGTATGCAGTAAGAGTAAAATTTACCAGGCTCTGACAGCAGGACGAGTGTTTCTGATTACTTTATTTCCAGGCGTGGAGCTAGATTTGCAACAACCCAGCCTCTCACCTTGGCACAGGCTTTCATGTGAAGCCAGAAGAAGGTAAGAGGCAGACCCGAGTTAAGACAAGTTTCTATTGTCTCTAAAACGGAATGAGATACAGTTGCCTGTGTGGGCATCCCTGCCTTCAACCCCTTAGCACCCTCCAATTTTCTAGGAATGTCATTTCACAAAAATTGTATGGGTAGGGCCAGGTAGGGGTGGAATGAGATGAGGGGCGGTGGCTTACTTATCATCACTATCAGTTGTGTGGATCTTTGTGATCTCCGGGTGAATAATTGTCCACTGCCTATTGTTGGATTGCTTTGGGTTAAAATGAAAATACCTTTTAAATTACCTTTAATCTTGTAAATCATGTGAATGAAAGTCTTTAAAAATTACTTGTTTTGGGGACGCCTAGGTGGCTCAGTTGGTTAAGCAGCTGCCTTCGGCTCAGGTCATGATCCCAGCGTCCTGGGATCGAGTCCCACATCGGGCTCCTTGCTCGGCGGGGAGTCTGCTTCTCCCTCTGCCTCTGCCTGTGTTCGCTCTCTCTCCCTCTCTCTCTCTCTCTCTGACAAATAAATAAAAAATCTTTAAAACTTTAAAAAAAAAAATTACTTGTTTTCTTTCCTTTCCTCCCGTAACCTTCATTTTCCTTTCTTTCTTTCCTTCCTTCCTTCCTTCTTTCTTCCCTTTCTCCTTCTCTCTCTCTTAATCTCTCTCTTTTTTGCTGCTGCTTTTCGATTGGCCCAATAGCTAGCCAGGACTGACTACCCAGTCTTGTGCCTTGCTAAGTGACTGTTTAATTTCAGATACTGCCATCGGAGGACTCTTCAAAAAGTCACGGGGTCCAGCCCTCTGCCATCAGGCAGATACAGAAGGCATTCTGGTCCTCACTCTACAGGGAGGACAACTAGAGACCAGAGAGGGACAATGTATCTTGAAGGACCCACGGATCATAAATCATTGGGGGACTGTGAGAACCCGGCCTGCCCCCGGGGCAGCGTTCTTCCGTTCCATCACACCACTGCTCTGACACCTGCAAAAGCTAACTTGTACTGAGTGTCTGCCATGTGCTGGGCACGATTCTAGCCCCTTTACGAGTATGCATCACTTAGTCTTCACAATCCTGTTGGTACTCTGATCGGGCTCATTTCCCACGTGAGAAAAAGGAGGCCCAGAAAATTTAAGCCATTTGCCTAAGGTCACGTGGCTAGGTGGCAAAGCTAGGACCAAGCCAGGCAGCTTCACTCTGGAAGCCCAGCTTTCCAGTTCGTGTTCTGGGGCCCTCTTGGACTCAGCTCTTCACCCTTAAAGCCCCACAGCCCTCCCTCCAGCTCAGAGGAGCACCATGCGTGCACTCTCCATCCGCCTGCAGAGGGCGCTCTGCACAGGTCCAGCAAGCATGTCTTCCTGAACATACTGGAAATAAGCAGATTCATCTGCTGTCCCTGGGATACCAGGCAAGTTTCCTGCAAGATACTAGGTAAGCCAAGACCATAGCAATTTAAGATCATCCTTCCCCATTTTGGCCTTTGCACACAGAATCTGGCAGGCTCTCAGAACTGATTACTTTAAGGTATTATTAATAAATACCAAGTGCTCTGTGCTCTTGCTTGGTAAGGTAAAAAGAGAAGGGTCTAGAAAACACATTTTCAGTAGACTATTTGTTTGGGTTGGTTGTTTTGTTTTGCTTTATGCCATCATTTGACCAGACTGGCAATAATCTGGCCATTTCTTCACTATCAGTGTGGGCCCAACATGAGTAGATAGAACCAAATCTGAGATGCACAACAAAGGGCCATGTACTCAGGGAATGCAGGCAAGAGTTGGCCTGTCTTCTACGTGCTATGATTTCCTGAGACTTTACTGTACAGCTTAATGTCCCACCTGAAGTTTGTCTTTGTGGGAAATGTGTATCCAAATATTAATCTCACAGATTTCAGTAACTAGACTTGAGGAGGCTGTTCTACTGGGATGTTAAAGGCGTTCATGTTCGCTCCGTATTTCATACCATATTTTGTATATGCAGATAGATGGGCTACAGAGTACATTCTGTTTCTCTAGAACTCTGAGAAATATGTTTCATTCATAGGAACATCTTTGAAATAAGACTGTGATGTGGTCTGATGACAAAGACGTGGTGAATTTTTCTTAACTCGGGAATTAGTGAACTGCAGCCCATGGTGCAGGTGCAGCCCAGTATCTGTTTATATACCTCTCATGAGCTAAGAATAGTTTTTTAACATTTTTATTTTATTTTTTATTTTTTTAAAGCTTTTATTTATTTAGTTGACAGAGAGAGACACGGGGAGCCCAATGCACACGGGGAGACCCTGGGATCATGACCTGAGCCAAAGGCAGATGCTTAACAACTAAGCCACCCAGACACCCGCTTTTTTTGTTTTCAACATTTTTAAATCACTGAAAAAAATCAAAAGGAGGATGGTATTTTGTGGCCTGTGAAAATAATATGAAATTCCTACTTCAGTAATCAGACATTTTATTAGAACCCAGCCACTTACATCATTAACATGTCAAATATGATGGCTGTTTTCACTCTACAGCAGCATAGCTGTGACATAGACTCTACAGCCCCCGGAGCCAAAAAGACTTACTATCTAGTCCCTTACAGAGAAGTTTGTTGACCTCTGCTCTAACTGATGACAATTTCTCTCCATTCTATTTTTAAGATCTCTTATTTCGAATGCATTCATCTTAGACTTACACTTAAGTTTCATTCTGGAATACAAAATAGTTGGCCTCTCTCACAAAAAATATTTTTTGTAAATAGTACTGAAATATATATATTATACAGATATATATGTATTATCATATGATTATAGTATATATAAATATTATAATATATGTGTATTACTATTTATAATATATGTAACATGTGTGTGTGTGTGTGTGTATGTGTATGCAGATGGAAGTGCTCTAACTGGCTTAGGGCCCCCACCGACTTCTCACTGACTAGCCCCAGGCCACCATGCCACCGAACACAAGGGGCCCACGCAATAAACTGAGTGTGTATTAAGCATCCCCCATGGCCAGGTCCTGTCCCTGGTGTTGGGGATACACTGCAGAAAGAGAGATAATTCTGCCCAGATGGAGGGGCCTCTGCCGATCCTAGGGGCTCCCCTGGCATCTTGAACGTTGACCCTCCTTTTTCTAATGAGCTGAAAAGTTCTCTCCCTTTCCTTTATTCCTGCTTCATCATCTCACCAAGCCCTCACTTGAAAAGCAGGTTAATGCTTCTGACTCTTCTGATCCTTGGCCGTGTGCTTGTTTGTCTTGTCTCTGCTAATTAAGCAAATGATCCTTAGAGGTAGACACGGTCTGGCTTAATCATTAAGAGACATCCCTTGGGATCTGTGGTTTTAAGACAAAGGTCCTTAGGATTGCATCTGGAAGACCATCACAAACAAGGTAATGACTTAGCTTTCTAATACTTCAAGATGTCGCTTCATGAGTTTTTTCCTCGATGTCCAGCACTAGGCTCAGTAGTATCATCTTTTTTTTTTTTTAAGGATTTTATTTATTTATTTATTTGACAGACAGAGATCACAAGTAGGCAGAGCAGCAGGCAGAGAGAGAGGGGGAAGCAGGCTCCCTGCTGAGCAGAAAGCCCGATGTGAGGCTCGATCCCAGGATCCTGGGATCATGACCTGAGCCAAAGGCAGAGGTTTAACCCACTGAGCCACCCAGGCGCCCAGTAGTATTATCTTTTATGACAATCCCATGAGATCAACATTACAATCATTATCTTACAGATATGAGAATTAAAGATGTGCTTCTCTGCATTTCCCAGCTCTTGCCTCTCAGTTAGCTTAGGATCATGCGACTGGATTCTGGCCAATAGGTTGAGAGGGGACGTGCTATGACCACTCACAGCCCTGGCCCTTAAAAACCTTTGGCACAAACCTTCTTATTTTTTCTCTGCTGAAGAAGTCTTGGGGGTCACATATTCCAAAGGCTACAATACGGAAGAGGGCCATTCTGCCCACTTAGACTTGGCCAGAGTGAGGAATAAACTGTATTCTGCTACACTACGGAAATCTTATGGCTGTTTTGTATGGCACAACCTCATGGTATGGATTGGAACGTAAGTCATTCTGACCCCAAAGTCCATCTTCTCACCACGTGATCCTGTCCTTGGTGCTAACGTTGCTTCTCTACTTCCCAGAGAGTGAGAAGAAGCATTCCTATTTTTGTCAATTGTGAGATATCTACGAACACTTCTCAAAATAATAAATTCAAAGCGTCTTCTACCTCTGGCAATGTTCTGGACCCCATCTGTCCTCAGTACGTACTTGCTAGTTGACTGACTACTTGCCATACCATGATATATTATCAATTTGCCCTCCTGACTTCTTCTCACAGCATCTATGCATGAGGGGTATTTTAAATAACAGCCAGCTCTGGAAAAGCACTTTGCTGAAAGGCATCTTAGGGACTACACTGTTCCACCCCCTCATGAGGAAATGGGAGAGAGGCTGACCCAAGGTCATCCACACTACGGAAAGGTGGCCAGAGTCTGCTCTCCTGCCCCTCAGTTCTGGATCCTCTGAGCTCTGGCCACTCTATGGAGGTGAAAGGTGACGCCCAGCCCCCTTCAGTCATAATCACAACGCTGATCCCAGTGCTTCCCTGTTGAATGGTAACTGGGCCAGTCTTAGGAAAGGAAGGGAAGTTAGTCTCATTTAGAAACTACTTGAGACTTCTTGAATTTCTTTTGACACCAAATGCTTTGTGGGACCAAATGTGATTTTACAAAAAAAATGGTTGGAGTATTTGCATGTGGTTTTTTCCTTTAAAAAATAAAGCTAAGGGGAAAAAGGCTACCACAATTTCTTGGCTTTCTGGCAGCTTTTACAAACAGTGGTGTGATGAGAAACACATGGCAGAAGAGCCTTCAGTGAAGAGTTCTGGGGGCTTTGCTGCCCCCTAGAGAGCCAGAAGGTCAAGCTTCGCTCCTCTGGGGGCCTCCACTATGGGCCACAGGGGCCTCTCTGCTCAAATCAGTGGGCAGCCAGCTGGGGCTAGGGGCTTGTTGTGGGCAGCACAGCAGGTCTTCTTTTGTGAGGCCGAGGCTCTAGCTTGGGGGCATTTACTGGAAGGTAATTATGGCCTCTGGCCCAGTATGACCCATACAAAGTCATCTCAAGGGCATTCCTGTGGACTCCAGGACGTTGCCAGTCTCATCACTAGGCCCGCCATCTTGGTGGCATTCTCGAGACATGCATTTGAGCAGTTCTGAAGTCCTGCTACTTGGGTGTGGTGGACTGTTGCGTCACTGACACATTAGAAATGTATGAAGGAAAACCTCCCACACACCACTGCAGTCCAGAAAAGGACGTAGACCAGAGGAAGCAGAACTTAGGATAGGTAATATGTGTGGAGGGGGAAGAGAAGAGGGAGTGTCTGTGTCAGACACCGGGTAGCTCTATTTGGATCATGGCAACTTTTTGGAATCTGATGAAATGATGGTGGATCTGATGATGGTTGTCCTCTGGAAGAACGCACATGTGCACTGGGGGCATGTACCCTCTGGGGGTCTCCCAGGCCCTCTTGGTCCCACTGTGGATGTGGGGCTGGACAGCCCTGAGGAAGAAAAAGAGCCTGGGAAAGGTGCAGCCGGTCAGGGTGGAGGGAGCCAGGCTAACGTGGGCGTGAAGAACAGGAGAGTCTCTCCGGTCATCCTTTTCCACAGGATGGGACAGAGGCTGTGAGCAGAGAAGGAATATTCAAGGGGGCACAGCACACGGCTGGTGGAACTTGGACAGCAGGCCTCAGGCCCAGGGGCTCAGCCCAGTCCTTCGTACCTCCATCAACTGGCCTGGCAAAGGACCTGTGGGACAGCCCGCTCCCCACCGCTCCCGGGTCCCATTCCCCACTGGCCTAGAGAGTAGTGGTCACTCCTGAGCATGAGTATTACTCCTCAGAGAAAAGTAGCTTCCCCCTGGACAGTCCTTTCTCAGTCCCCCATGCATGGTCTAAACTCCGTTCAGTTACTGCAAACAGCAATGATTTTCCCTTATGGGCTTTCAAACCAGCACCAGCAACGACGCTGAGTTGCAGAATTGGGGGATGGCACCAGAGCCCTCCCAGGATACTTTCAGCACAGTGACTGGCTGGCGTCCTGTTTGGGGATGCTGTGGCTTCTGGTGGTGGCTGAGATAGGGGTTATGGCCGGTTTAATCAATACCCTCATTTAAAGTCTACATTCAGCTGCTTCCAATGGGCGGGAGACAGCTTTCCACTCTAAGTGTAAAATTAAACCATCTTAAGGTGGATGACAAAGAATACTTTTTAGGAAGAATATAGAAACGTTAATAGCCTTAACGTTTATATAGTCCAGAGCATGAACTGGGAATTTTAATTTAAACAGTCACTTGTTAGAGATGTGACCTTGGGCAAGTGACTCAACCTTTCAATGCCTCAGTTTCCCCAGCTGTCAAACAAGACTAGGTAATATCTATCTCCCAGGGCACTTGAGGACTATAAAAGTATTGATAAATAAATATAATTTCAAAATAAATACAAGATCCATTTAGTTTGGTTTCCAGTGGCCCAATCCCTCTTATTTTAGGTGCTGAGTAGATACTGAGTCTTTCTTCCCCTCTCTGGCCCCAGTTCACGGTTACTGCCTTAGTTCAGCCACATGGCCTATCTTTTGTGACCATCCCCAGGTAGCTTCTGCTAATTGATTTCTTCACCTCCAACTTTTCCCTCCTCTGCCCTGCTCATCTTCCTGCTCCCCCAAAGTAAGCCTGAAACCTGACTCTGAACACTTTTCCTTCAAACTTTTCAGTGGCTCTCCTCCAGGGTGGAGTATGTGTGAGACTTACCTGTATGGAATCTTCCTCTAGTTAAAACAAAACAGTGTGTTTGTTCTAATCCCTGATTATACTAGAGTATAAGGAATGAGTCTAGTTTCCTGTAACTTTCAGAATTCATTTTCCTTCCCTCCACACCCGTTTTTCCATCAGGAGCCGCTAGCCCTCTCTCTACCAGAGAGCCTCTAGGTTTCTTCCTCCACCCTCAAACCCTCAGGGCTGACTTTAGAAGAGGAGTCAGTTTTTTCCTCTTTGATTATGGGCTTCAACCAGACCTGATCAGATTTGTGACTTTATACAAAAGTATGGTTTTGTAAGTCATAGAGTTACTTCTCTCCTGGCTTACTCTAATTTCGTCAGCCTTCCAGGTCTCGTTCTTAAAACAGGGGAGACTTTGCCCTCGTTTAGGGGTCTTTTAGGCATAATGAATGGGGGAGGATGCATGTAGGGAGACGGAAAGGCGGCCCACCCTTCCCAGACTTCTGTCGAGGAGGTATATCCTGTTCATAGGGTTGTCCACTCTTGGAGTTGGACTTGGCGGAACAGTTTTAAGACTGGCAGCTCTCTGGGTTTGAGAAGAGGGTCCTACGCTCTGGACTGATGAGGCTCCTTTGGAAATCTGCCTCCTCGAAGCTAACACTATGCTTACATGGACCCACCCCTGCCATTAGCTTCAGAAATAAGCAGCTCATTACTTTTCAGGAGCCAAAGTCTCCTCCAGGAATTCCTCGATCTTATTGACGTCCGTCTTCACATCCCCGTTGAAGGTCAGGAAGGGCGGATGGGTGCCAGGGGCAAGGTTGTGCAGGTCGGCCGGCTTTCTGTAGAGAGATCGAGATTCAGGAGGTGTCTTACACTAGGGCACCTCAACTTTGGAGGGACCTACAACTTATAAATTAGACTCCCCGGTTTGTCCAGCATGCCTCTCGGCAAAACAGCTTAGGTTGGGGGCGGGTAGAGCAGGGAGGTTCGAGAAAGTTCTGAAGGGATGTGGTGTGACACAGGAGACCTGTCCTGCAGAAGTCATGAGAATAAGTCACAATGAAGGAGTTGCGTTCTACTAAAAAGCAGAGTGATGGCAGGTGGCCGTCTAAATGAGTGCCAAGATTTTAATACCCAGGGCAAAGGCTCGGCTCTGCTTTGAAAAGGTCCTTCGCCACTTAGCTTAACAAAAATGAACTCTGCAGAATGCCAAACTTTAAAAATCAACGAACTACACCATATGTGTATACTAAGAGCTATCTTCTGTGTTGTTAAGAGTATATGCAACAGGAAAGAAGGTGGCCTTGGCGTCACCATGGCCCCGATCATGCCCAAGGGCGTGCTTCCACACTTCCACCAGCTGGTGGAAATGAAAGAGCACGGTTGGAGCACAGTGAGAGAAGGAGGGCTGGCGGATGGGGGGGTGGGCAGGGCCGGGGGCATGGGATGGGGGCAGTGCCAAAGGAAACAGTAAGGAAGAGGAGGAACTACAAAGCACGCACCCCTGTGCCCAGCTGGAATATCAGATTCACTACAAACGCTCTTGCCGAGAACACTACCCTTGCGGGAGTCAGGAGTCGAAAACATTGGATGGAGCAACCGAAGAAAAGTAAACAAGGGGAAGAGAAGTCTGTAATGAAACAAATTCCTGGCGTAATCAGTATGGGAGGGGAAGGGAAGAATTTCAATTACGGTGCTACTCCCCTATCGCTCCCTAAACACACATCCTCTCCAGCTACATTGTGTGGCACTTGGAACTCCTGAGACAGCTGGGACTAAGAGTGGTTTTAAGATCTCATCTACTCGGTCCCTTTGTTTACTTGGTGGGCGTCCCTCCTGTGGACAATGAGAGGACATTCTTTCCCTCCTCCTCGTGTTTTTCAGAGCTGACACAAGGCAGAAGTGCCTGCGTTCTCAGCGGGGCGGCGAAATCTATACTCATTTTATTTTTCAGCCATTACCTCTCTTTGGCTTAAAGAAACAGAGTTCTCTTTTTCCCTCCACCGTGACTCAAGAGAACAGGGGCCCCTGGAGTCTGGCATCGCTGGAGGGTGCTGCCTACGGCGGATGCTGCTCTTCCAGCCAAAGAGAGGCTGGTCAGCTGCGGACCTCTCTCTTCATGGACCCTCTTCAGCATTTTTGGCTCAAATTATGCAATTTGTGTTTAGGTAGATAGGCCAGGTCTAACTGATGGACTGTTTCATCTGTGTCGGTCCTCTGTCCTGACTGCCTTGCCAGCTCCGGAGGGAAGGGGCGATGTTAAGAAAAGTCCGTGTGTCCTGCCTGCTCTGAGCCAGGCACAGTCCCACACGTACCTGCTCCCCGAGGCCTGCCTCACGACATCCCCACAGGTCCTCTGCCGACGAGGCCGTGATTTCTGTTCCCATTGTATAGCCGAGCAAACAGAGGCTCAGACCAACAGAAGAACCTCATTCCGGGTCACTCGCCCAACAGATGGTGGTGCCAGGATAAGAAACGGATATTCTCCAAAATTGCTGAACTTTGTTGTTTCGCGTATTTTTTTTTTAAAGCCCTTAACTCTGTCTCATAGAGATGTTTTCTTTCTTCGCTTTTGTTTCTTTCCTTTTCTATCCTTTTTTAAAAATTAGTAAATTAATTTGTTTATTAATTTATTTATTTATTGCAGTAAGAAAGTTTCCTTATCTATTGACCTGGAGTTAGGCTATTGCACAGCCCGCCTCCACGGCGTTGGTGGGTCAGATAACAGATATGAAAGAGCAACATAAGCATCTGAGGAACGCTGAGGTGGCTTCCTTCCCCATTCCGATCCCCAGCCAAGCATACAAGCACACTCCTGCCGATGATAATCCAGGGGAGGGAGGATGAAATCTGGAGCTTGGGCATGGTTTGTCCATTCAGGAAGGCAGGAAAGCATCTGTGAAGCCGAGGGAGCCTCCTAGCCAGGGGCTGGCCTCTACAGGAGACAGGGCAAGCGGGAGTGCAGCCTGACAGAGGGGGCTGGGTCACGGTGAGAAGCGTTGGGAGACAATGTTGGGAACACTGAAGATCGGACAAAGAGCTACACGGGGGTGTGTTCTACGGGCAACGGGAAGGATCAGAACCATATGACTAAAGGACTATTTTAGGAAGAATGACTTGAGGATAACATAAAGGTTGGATCCAGGTTCCAGAGAACCTGGAAGGATGACGTCCAGTTGGAAGAACAAAGAGGCAGTCGGTGGCAGTGGTGGGACCCAACCCCAGTGTGAGCTTAGGGAACGGATGAGAGGCCTCAGAGGTGAGCCGCAGCACACTGGGACAATGCCCTGCCTTTGGTGACTGGTTGACAAGGGACGTGCAAGAAAAGGGAGCCGGAAATTCTCCAGAGCTTAGAAAATGGAAGAACCCAGGTATTCAAGAGGGGAGCTCAGTTCTAAGGGGAAACGACAGATAAAAGTTTTGACGTCTAGATTTTAAAGTGATAATAGAAAATGCAAGTGGAAATTGCTCTAGAGATTTCTAGATGGTAGGGACCTGGGTATAGCATAATCTACATAAAGGTGACATGTAGAATATGTTAAGCTCACCAGGGAAGAAGCTATACAGGCAGATGCTAGAGGCTCAGGGAGGGAGCCTTGAGCTCCTCTGCATTGAAAGGACAGGTGGAAGACAGGAAGTAGGATATGGGCCTGAAATGAGTGGCTATTGATAGTGAATGATCCCTGGTATTTTTAATAACCATTAAAAGTGCATGAGCAACTCTTCATCCTAGCCTATAATTCAGAATGCTCACACTAAGGAATTCCAAAAATGAGAGCAATGCAGGGGAGATGGTCAGATGTCAACAGCCTGGAATCCCAGGAGTCTTACATCTGAAGTCCTACTAGGGTCCCCCAGCTTGGGATGCTAGTACTGCTGGAATGGCTGACTCCTGGAATTTAAGATATGCATGTCTACCTCTGGGCCACTCTCTGTTGCATATCCAATATCTACTCCTTCCCACTTTCTTGCTACTAACACCTCGTTAGTTTGGGCAGAGAAATGCTCAGTCCCAGGTCCCTCTCTAATATGTGGGGATGGCCCTGAGACACATGGTCCATGTGATGAGAGCAGGAGGCTACTGGAAGCCATGGGCAGGCTTTCGCCCTCCCTCATAGAAAGTTCTCCGTTCGTGTGGCCAAACACATCCCTCCTTAACATGGCATTGTTTACCTTTTCAGATCCACAGTGGTGACATTGAACACAACACCTTTCAGCCAGAGGATCATAAAGAGACGCTGAGAGAAGGGACAGTTGCCAATGCTTTCCCCATCGATTCCAGCCTAGAAAGAAGAGAAAGAACCAGAGTCCTAAATCAGCATGTGCATATTGGGAAGAAGGAATATACGCCCAATGGAGAACTGACTAAAACCATGACCCAACCTAACTTCAAAGGCAGTTGCCCTAGGTTATTGTCCTTTTCCTCAAGTCTATGCCAGGCAATGCCTGGCACAAGGCAAGGCCTCAATAAATAGATGCTGAATTTGAGGAATAAATAGGAACTGAATTTGAGTTCCCAGCATGGCGACTATGTAGTCATAACTTTCTGAAACCATAGGACCCTACATCTCGGGATAAAGGGAGACCATCCACATCTCACAGTCTAACATAAATGATGTTGGACCACCAACTTCTATACCCCCAGGTAATCACCTAGTTTATGCCTAAATGTCTTCACACACCAGTAATTTGTATCTCTCAAAGCACTCCATTCTGAGGGTAGTTCTAACCATTAGAAATGCTTTTCTTTGGCTATACCTAGCCAAACTACGTTCCTCTCTAGTTTACTCTGTTGTACCCTTTGGTCCTTGCTCCATGATATATCGTGAGTAAAAAAAAGTTCAGACTTTGACCCCATCTCTCTATATCTAGAAGGCAGACTCAAGATTTTAATCAATAGCCCCCTTAGTTCTGACTAGTACTTGACCTTCAGCATCAATAAGCCATCATTTGTTAAACTATCCCTTTTACATGATCAATGCAAATTCACTCTTAATATGTACAAGGCCCTGGAGAAAATTACACAGAGGATTCAAAAAAATGCATTTAGCCAAGGAGCTTGTGGCCTCCTGTGGGGTTGGCTGGCAGATAGGACTGGAACAATATCAGATAGCTCTCCTGAGTGCTTGCATACTTCTGCTCACTAGATTTCCCTTTCTTAGGACCGTTCTCAAAATAGCGTGGTTTTTTTTTTCATTTTTGATTTTGTTTCTGTTTTATCATCTGAAAGGCAAGCCTAGTTTTATTTCTGAGTGGGCTGCAGAGACATGAATTTTATAACGACCTCATTTTCAGCAAATGCATGAATAACAACAACAAAAAAAGTTGGGTAACTGATCTCTGTATAATTCACTTCCACAGAGTGGTTTATGGGTCCCTGACATGGTACTTAGGGGGAGAAATCACCCATTCACTCAAGTTCACTGGTGGCTCCCCTGGAAACCGTGGTCCCATCAGGTGGCTGGGAGGTCCCCAGGCTTCCTAGCAAAGCTGGGAACAACTCAAACAAAATACTGGAATGAGGGTTTATTAAGATTTTTTTTTTTTAAAGAAGAAGAAAAAAATAATGCACTCCCAAAATGCAACCCAGTATTTTCCCCTCTGAGGTTTGTTTTGCTGTGGCATTTGGACGGGGAGGGGTTGATGCCTTCTTTCATACATAAGAGTCTAATTGTATGCTTATTTCTACCTTGCAAATTGCTCCCACCAGAGGCTCAGGTTTATCACGGAAAACTGGCGCCTTTGACGGTGTTGGTTGTAGGTAATTGCTATGAAATTACAGTTATTCTACCTCTCTCTTAACGATCCCAAAAGCCCCATCCTTATTCAGGTCTCCCTTTTCCTCTGTGCTGCAAACAGACCCACTCCTGAGCAGCTGAGACACCACAGGCTCCGTTATACAAAATCGGGAAGGTGGGAGGTCACATTGTAGACAACACACCTACCCGCAGAGCTAGAATTACTGATAAAGCCTCACTCAGACAGGCGACTATTAATTTAATAATAGCCTGGTGCTCACTGGAGTTTATAATGTAGGCTCCCTAAGGCCTTCCCAAGAAGCACTCCTCAGGCACCTGGCTCCTAGTCGTTTAAGACATCCTGACAAAGGAAATCTTCCCCAGGGCTCATCAGAAGTGACAAGGAAAGAATTAAAAAACAAAACCAAAAGCCATATCCACGTACTGCCACCTACTTTGCCTCTGGTGGGGGTAGCTGGGGGTGGGTAATTAATGATAAGGGAACTGAAGGAGGAACTAGTAAAATACTGGAATTCTAATAAGCTGGACAGAAAATTCATAGAACAACAACTCATGTCTACATTGTCAGGCACTGTTCAAAATGCTTCACATATAATATTAACTCATTTATTCCTCACGAGAAGCCCATGTAGTGGGGTATTAGCACCCTTTTGCAAGATGTGGAAACTGAGGCACAGAGAAAGGAGAGAACTGGCCTAAGGGTCCCTGGTTTGAACACAGGCGATCTGGCTCCAGATCATGCAGCCATGCCCGGAGCCCAACCTGAGGCCCCAAAGAGATAACCTGGGGCCCCAGGTCATAGAGCTGAAGGTGACAGTGATGGGACTGTGTGCACACGTCCCACCCTTCCACCCCTGTGCCCGCAGCTGTGCCCGAGGTGCGGAGAATGCTGGCTTTCACAGCTTCCCACCTTTTCCCTATTGCCGTAAATCACGTTAGGCCCAGACAACTATGCTCTGTCGTAAATCATGATGCTACCCAGGAAACCAAAATTGCCAAAGAGCCATAGAAATAACATTTGAGGATGCTCAGCTTCCTTTTCTTTTTCCTTCTTTTCTTTTTCTCTTTTCTTCTCTTCTCCGTTCTTGGGGTAAGAGCATTTACCATGAGACCTCCCCGCAAGACATCGTGAGTGGACCATACATTACTATGGCCACAGGCACAGCGTAGGACCACAGAGCTCTAGAGCTGGTTCACCGGGCTCACCTGGAACTTTATTCCCGCTGAATAGCAGCTCCTCGTTTCCCCTCCCCCCAGCCCTGGTGACAACCATTCCACTCTTTGATCCTATGAGAGGGACTGTTCTAGTGACCTCCTACAAACGAAATTGGGCAATATCTGTCTCTCAATGATGGACTGAACTCATCTAGCGTCGTGTGCTTGAGGTTTATCCATGGCGTGACATTCTCGGCTCTTCCTTCCGTGCTAAGACTGAAGACTATTCCACAGTATGTATATAGCACAGTCGGTTTCTTTATCCATTCACCGGTCCACAGACACGTAGGCTCCTCCCATGTCTTGGCCGTTGTGAACCCTGCTGCACTGAAGGGGATCGTGCCAATATCCCTTCAAAATCCTGATTTCAGTTATTTTTGGTAAATACCCAGAAGCGAGATTGCTGGATCATAGGAAAGTCCTGTTTTCAGGTTTGTGAGGAACGTCCGTACTGTTCTCCAGAGTGGCTACTTCCAATTGCGTTCCCAGCAACAGCACCCCCGAGTCCCGATTTCTTTGCATCCCCAGCAGTGCTTGTTGACATGGGGGTTTTGACGACAGCTACTCTGACAGGTGTAAGGTGGTATCTCATTGTGGTTTTGATCTGCATTTCCCTGATGGTGAGTGACATTGAGATTTTTTTCGTATACCTGTTGGTTCTTAATGTCTCCTTTGGAGAAATGTCTATTTAGGTCCCTAGCCCATTTCTTAAATCAGGGTATTCTACTGGGGTTTTTTGTTTTTGTTGTTTTACTGTGGAGTTGTTCAGCTTCTTTCTTTCCCCCTTCACAACTCACCACTTATGTGGCCCAGAGAAGCCCTTTGTTAAAGTCATGGGTTAAAAGAAGGGAGCTTGTGGCAACCACTTAAAACACCAACAGAGAACGGACAGGTGAGGTTCCACGGGACCCCAGGACCTGAAAAATGTGAGGGAAAACGTGTGGGGAAGAGGCTGTGAACAGTAAATGCTGGAGGCAGGCACACAAGCAGTGTACTAGGTTAAATAATGCCTCCCCCACACACCAAATTCACGTCTTTCCAGAATGTTAAGTGCACCCTTATTTGGGTCTCTGCAGACGTAATCAAGGTAAGATGAGGTCATATACCGGATTAGGGCAGGCCCTAAATATGTGGATGTGCTCATAAGAAGAGAGCAATACGGACACAGACCTGCAGGAGAGAGGGTCATGTGAAGACAGAGGTAGAAATTGGAGTCCTGCCTCCACAAGGCAAGGAACACCAAGGATCACCAGAAACACCAGACGCTAGAAGAGATGAGGAAGGGGAGCCTTCTCTGAGCCTCTGGAGAGAGCATGGCCTTGCTGATACCTTGATGTTCAACTTCTAGCCTCCAGAATAAATCTCTGTGTATAGGAAAAACCATCCAGTTTATGGTGATTTGTTATGACAGCCCTCAGAAACAAATGCAAGCCAGAAAGTGTCAGAAAGAGCATGGTATACAGCTGGTGGCAAATTTTCCAAGTTCACAGTTCTGCTTTGCCATGCTGTGCCCATGTGCAGAATTACCAGCCAACTGTGACCGCAAAGTCCTTCCCCTTTCCTAGATATAGTAAATGTATTTACTGTAAGTTATACTCTACTATATATATGCTATAGATACAATAAAACTTCTGTAATATATAATATTGCCTATGATAATAATAGAATTATATAGGTTGTATGAATATACATTACATTACTTGCCAGGTAAGTCATATTGTATGCTATGAGATATTGCCTTTCATGTAGTCTCTCCCTCTAAAAGGTGAGCTTGGTTACCCCCCACACTAGGGCCAGGTTTTACTTACTGTGCCCTCAGTAGCAATAAGCACAAACTTAGTCGGTCCTGTTCCTGTTTGAGCAGATGTATTTTGAGGGGAGGAAGGTATCGCACCCTATCTATCTCTTGAGTATCTCAAAATTGCAGTGTTGGTGCTCTGAAGAGAGTCCCAGAGAAGTCTGGGTTGTATGACACAACATAGCAGCAGATCACGGATCTCGAGCCATCTCTGTCGCTGATTCACTGTGTGACCTTGAGTAATGAAATCACGTTCCTCTATTGGTCTCTACTACCACACTTAAAAATTCCTACAGTTTTGTGAATTCTAGTGACTAATGGAGATTTAAGACAGCATGTCCTCAAACATGTTTGAGCAGTCCTCAAACCTTCAAACATTCAAACATTGAGATGGTCTCATCTCAAACATGAGACCAAACATTTTGGTCTCAGAGCTCTTATGTACTTTTTAAAGATCGCTGAGAATCCCAAACAGCTTTTTGTATTTATTGTTTTATAAATGAAAGCTAAAAAATATTTTTAATCTTTGTTTACTTATTTATGTAAATATAATATGGCAATGATAATAAATATATTGTATATTAACATAAATAATACTCTAAAATAAAAGAAGTATATTTTGGGGGCACCTGGGTGGCTCAGTGGGTTAAAGCCTCTGCTTTCGGCTCAGGTCATAATCCCAGGGTCCTGGGATCAAGCCCCGCATGGGGCTCTGTGCTCTGCAGGGAGCCTGCTTCCTCCTCTCTCTCTCTCTCTCTGCCTACTTGTGATCTCTGTCTGTCAAATAAATAAATAAAATATTTTTTTTAAAAGGTGTATTTGTAAAAAAAAAAAAAAAAGAAGAAGAAGAAGTATATTTTTTAAGGAAAGAACTTGAGTGAGAAGAGTGGCATTGTTTTATGTTTTTGCAAAACCCTTAATGTCTGACTTAATAAAAGTTGGCTTCTGCCTTCAATCTTTTGCTTTTTGGTTGAAGTATAAAAAGAAAATCTGGCCTCACTCAGATATGTACTTGGAAAAGGGAGGAGTAATTTAATAGCTTTTTCAGATAATTGCGGGCATTTTTCTTTAATACCATACCGAAACTCAAAGGGTAGTTTCTTAAAACCTAGCTGGTGGATGGAATTTGAAACCCTATCAGCCAAGTTCTTCTGTTCCACTAAAACCCATTCATCTGTCTCGTACTATGAATGGGCCATTCACCCATGAATGATTTTTTAACATCACAAATTCGTCATTTGGTAAACAGCGTTTCACTGAATGATACAGATCTCCCAAGGGCCGATACGTGTCATGGTACAATGTCAAAATATTTCATTCAGTAATAGCACCACTTGAGCTCATCCGAGAAGTATAAGAGACACGGTCAAGTGCATGGGGGCTGGTATCTCTTTCCCAATATCCTCATTTTCTCTTGAAAGCTTGTATTGGATCATAGGCAATCAATACTGTCCATGGTTAGCCTTGAGACGCCAAGTTCGTCTCCTGGATTTTCCAGAAAGAGTCTGGCAGACACCAAGCCTGAGGAGCCATAGTTTGTCTGCCACCTGCTCTTTCAGGTAAAAACCCTGCTCTGTGAGAGACCGGCTGGTTCGGCTTTCCACTCAAACAAGCCAGAGCTGTTCCTCCGACAACCGTTGACTTCGGAATACAGCCCAGCAGCTTTACGTGCATTTCCCATTTCTTCAGCCAGAATGTTTAAAAGACATGCACCAAGGGTTGAGGTTTTATTCCATTATATACTTTTTTTTTTTTTTTACCACTTCATCCAGGACATTCATAAGCGAGACTGGCTTCTTTTTTTTTCTGCACACACGTGACTCCTAGTCCTAGTTCAGACCACTGCCTTGATTTGTGCTAAAACACCAGCAAACTTACTCGTGAAATTTCAACCCCAAGGGGACATTATATTCCTTTGAAAAAGCTGAGACCTCCCAGAATTCCTGAAAGGGTCTCAGGGACCCAAAGAGGTCATGAACAACATTTGAGAAGTGTTGGTTTAAGACACCCCATGAAAGGACCAGGTACATGGAGCTTTGTCTGCGGACAAGAAGAAGCTGATTAATTGTCCCAAAGTCATTTGTAAGCACCAACGTCTGGAAGAGGGAAAAATTTTTCGAGAGGAACAAAGAAAGAATAGCAGGGAATGGACAGACAACATTTAAGCTTGACAGATTTGTGTCGTTTATCAATTTATTGTCTCTCAGCTCTGAATGCCCTCTGTAGGAAATGTTCTGTGAGAATAGGGGGAAGTGCCTTTCAGCATTTCTAAAGCAAGCATGAAGGTATCTTTCTTAGGAGATAGGACCACAGGGACCTTGCAGGAGGAAGAGTTTCTTCTGCTGTCTGTGGTGTGGGCTGGGGGTCAGCTGTGTGGGTAGGAAGACATCCAGCAGAGTCTGCCCCAGCCACAGCCCAGAATGTGATCCCTGTGGCACCTTGCAGCCACAGCCTGGTGATAACCACTCTGTAGCCCTACTGACACAGAAGCCAAAGCCCCCACGTAGCCTGCCTCTGGTCGGGGTGTCCACACAGATGTGATGCTTCCTTTGCAAGCCTCATGTGGCCTGAAGGCCTCCTGCTCCTGCTATACCTGGTTCCCGCTTATGCCTCTGACACCACTGCTGACCACCTGCTCCCCTCTGAGCTCTGGATGGTAGCCTATTGCTTGTCCAAACAACTACAGACCAGCTCTGGCCTCACCAAACCAGTGAGTTTCTGTGCTTTTTGTGGGGCTGACTTTAACCTCTCCAGTGAGATCTGAACCCCTTCATTAGCCATTCTTCTACAGCTCCAGAATTCTCATATATGTTAGGGTCAATCTTCTATCATGGTTAATACTTTATGTTAAACTTCTCCTGTGGTTTCTCTCTCTTGATTGGGACCAATGTGCTACAGATATTTAAATGTCTGATATTTCAAAATGCAAGCTTTTTAGGTTCCTTGGTTCATTTATTTTTTTAAAAGATTTTATTCATTTGACACGGAGAGAGAGAGAGAGAGAGAGAGACCACAGCAGGGAGAGTAACAGGCAAAGGGAGAAGCAGGCTCTCTGTTGAGCAGGGAGCCTGGTGGTGGACTTGATCCCAAGATCCTGGGATCATGACCTGAGCCAAAGGCAGATGCTTAACTGGCTAAGCCATCCAGACATCCCTGTTCGATTCATTTAACAGCCTAGCAAGGATAAGCTCTAAATGAAGCACTAGAAGACAGAAACTCCAGTTCTCTCCAGAAAGTTAATTTACAGCACATTTCAAATTTTTGTTGCTTTGGTCCATGAAAACTATCCCCTAATACTCAAGTTATTAGGTGATTTTTTTCAAGTTTAGAAATAAAAATTCTGCAGTAATGGAGCTAGGACTGAACTCAGGGATGATATGGTCTAACTCTTTCATTTTACTGGTCAAAAAACAAGCCCAGAGAGGTTAAACAACTTGCCTATGGTTGCATTGCCTGGTCCCATGACAGAATGTGGGATATAATCCCTGATTTCTGATTTGTAGCATTTTGCCATGCTAGGTTGGTTGTTATCTTAGGGAAAGAGTGTCAAGGTGACAAAGGCCACAGGAAGAGAACTTTCTTTGGATATAAAATGACTCACCTGTAGAGCATGAAACTGATTCTCATTATATGAAAAAGAAAGAATTTTTCTTTATAATGACAATATTTGGCTGGAGCTGCCCATTTTTTCCTTATTAGCGAGTATCCCTTATTATGATTATTTTTTCAGTACAGAATAGACTCTAATAATTTGGTCGGTAAGCCTTCTGCTAGCAGAGATAGGACTTGTGGTTTGTGGTCTACTCGAGGACAGGGAGCTCTCCTCTTGAATAAAAAACAGCCCTTTTCTTAGCAGCCGCATAAGGCTTTACTCACTGGGGTCATTCGGGCATTTTTCATTCAGTGAACAGGTAATGAGTATATATTTGAGGCTTTAGACACTGTCAGCGTTTCCATAGAGTGGATTATAAAGGCTGAATCAGCACTCTGTGGCTTGCTGCTTGTTCAATGCAATGTCAAGAATTCCAAGGCAGGGTTCTCTAGAAATAGGACCAACAGGATGTGAGGGCTCCTGGGTGGCTCAGTCAGTTAAGTGTCTGCCTTTGGCTCAGGTCATGATCCTGGAGTCCTGGGATCAAGTCCCACCTCAGACTCAAAGGGAAGTCGGCTTCCTCCTCTCCTCGACCTCCCCACCTACTCATGCTCTCTCACTTACTCACTCTCTCTGTTAAAAAAAAAAAAAAAAAAAAATGAACCAACAGGATGTGTACAAATGGAAGGGATCATGGGTATATGTGGATGGATAGATAGACAAGTAGATAGGTAGATACAATTATTTTAAGGGGTTGGCTCACATGACTGTAGAGGTCTGGTAAGTCCATAGCCTGATGAAGTAGGTCATTAGGTTGGAGACTCAGGGAAGAGCAGCAGATTAAGTCCTGCTGATAGAATTCCCTCTTCCTCACAGGGGACCAGTCTTTCTATTATGGCATTCAACTAACCGAATGAGGCCTACACACATTAGAGAAGATAACCTGTTTTACTCAAAGTCTACTAAGTTAAAGGTTCGGCTCATCCAAAAAATACCTCGAGCACAGAACTATCCAGAACAATGTCTGACTAAATATCTGAGCACCGCAGCCCAGCCAACTTGACACAAAAAATTAAACATCACGCTAGGCAAATTCAAAAGCATTCGCTAAGACAGGTAACCCAGAAGTGCACTGTCTGTCATCAACACCTTAAGTCACCAGATGGTTTTATAAACACCTCGATAGGGTTGCGTAACTATCCCCACCCAAGGGCCCCTGTGGGTGCCATACCCGGAAGCCTACTGTGTTCAGGGTCTGACTAAGAGAGCAGGGTCCAGTGGTGCCTTTGACCCTGAGTAGTTACCGCTCTGGTCTGATGGTGGCTTTGGGCCCAAGGACAACCACGACTTGCTGAGTTGCGTAACGTGGCTGTGCTTGAGGCCTCTTGGGAGTGTCCTTCAGCCTCCCCCAGCTTCGTGTCATTCCTCGCTGAGTCTGTATTCACCTCCTGTTCCTCCACACACTCTCTGGGAAAGAGCTGCCCTTTCCCACCCAACACCAACACCCCCGCTCCCAGCCCTTCTTTCCACTCCTACGGGGATTTTTATTTCTACGCTTTCATGTCCACACTGTTTGAATAAATGAATGGGTCTCTTTTAAACCTCTTACTCGTCCTGCTTCTACTTCACATCCTCCTTTGAAATGATTCTCTTTCAATCACTTTCTGGGCCTAAGCAATTCTCTTTTTTTCCCCTTTCTTTGTAACTTATTCCTACTTGAATTTTCTCTTGTAGTTAGAACTTTCGATTACCCTCACTTCTTAAAACTCAGGTTTCTGCAGCCTCCCTGTCACCAGGTGCCTCCTTTCTGCTGGGCTGGCTTTATGGGCCCACCATCTGTGAGGATGCATGAGGCTCAGGGCTCAGAAGGGCCCACGCTTGGCTTAATGCTCTGCTGTTTCTGCTGGCCCTGCGTCTGAACCTCATGTTCTTTTGCTGACAGCGCCCTCCTCCTGACCTTTGCCCCCTCAGCTAGTCGCTCTCCCCCTCCACGCTTGATGCCCTCTGGAGCGCCCAAACATGATTATCCTCCCTAAGTCAGCACTAACACTTGCTCTTAGACCTAGAACATTCTATTCAACCCCTGAGCTTACAAAAACAGAAAATAAGGAAAAGGAAAGAGAAAGAAAGAAGAAAAGAAAAAATGTGGAAATGCTACAGGGCTTGCTTGTCTCCATTCTTCCTGGTGAATTCTGCCTCTCAGCTTCTCTCACTCCCTTCTACATTATTCTAGATTTTGCCTCATTTCAATCGGAAGTTTGCCAGTTATTAGACACCAGTATTCTTATTAATAATATTAGTATTCTTATTAATAATATTTTCAATACCAAACGATCTCCCTTTCTAATAAGACACTTGAGAAGTCTTCCATTAGCATGAGTGTGACTTGGTGATTTGTTTAATTTACTTATCCATTTTATTTTATGAGACCCTGAGAACCCAAGAGGTATTCAAGAAATACAGAGTTCATGGTCCTGGTATGTCTTACGTGTTACTCCACAGTGCTCCGGGAGGCACAACAACTCCACTATCACACACCTGCACCAGCCCCAGGAACCCCCAGCAGCCAGACCTCTGCCTCTAAGTCAGGCTCTTCATGATCCACTAGCCCCAGACATGATACTTAACAACTAAGTTCCATTGCGCTAGGAGCAGGCTTTTGTCCTTGACCTCACAGCGTTCAGTAGTACAGTATAAAGGGCAGTGGGTAGAGTCAGGCAGACCTGGGTTCAAATTCCAGCCCTGATATCAAGCAGCTGAACGGGTCAGGTTTTATTTCCAAAGTGGCGACAGCCCTATTTCCAGTTCCGTATATCTCCAAAGGTGGAGTCTATATTTGCCTTCTTCTTGAAATGGGGTGGGTCTTTATGGCTGCCTCCACGAGTTGTAGAATGTCAAGTGTATGACTTCTGAGGTCAGGTCATAAAAAGTAGTACAGATTGGGCCCGGCATGCTCTCTCTCCTTTGGTATGCCTGCCCTTAGAACCCAGGTCATGAGGAATACACAGCACAACAATCAACTTCAAGCCGAGCACTCAGCCAACAGGTGGCATCCCCCACCAGACAGGTGAATGAGTACAACTTCAGATGATGCCAGCCCCCGGCCTTCTAGCTGTTCCAAATGACACCTAGTGAAGTAAAGTGAGTTATCTCCATCAAGCTCAAGCCAAACTTTGGGTTCCTGAGTGAAATCAATGTCTTCATCGTTTGAAGTCACTAAGTTTTGGGGTGGTATGTTACCCAGCAGGTAACACACACACGCACATACACACAATGTCACGTTCTTTATCTGCAAATTGGGGACAAACCCTCACCTAAGAGGGTTGTTACCAAACTGAATGGTAGGAGGTATAAAACACATGATGTTCACTTTAGAAACTTTCATCTCTATTCATTGTGACCACAGAAGAAAACCATTTAGCAAGAGCTGATTAAACATCCCTGTTTGTGAAATGCTATGGCTTGGTAAAGAGTCAGTAGACCTCTCTTTGATGGCACAAAAATTCAACAATACCTTGGTGCTCAGGGTTTTGTGTGCAAAACAATCCATTCAGTAGAGAAAGCAAACACAGGGGCAACCATGGTCCCTGCCCACTGGCTGCAAAAGTGTCCCTAAATAAGGGCAGTGTCACAATGACCATGAGGAAGACAGGGAAGAGGATGTACGTTGAGGGAACTGTTGGTACAATCCCAGGCACATGCATGCCTGCTCTCTATAAGATCGTTGAGTTTCTATGCTGGGCTACATTCCTCAAGCACTGCTTACAAGTGGCTCAGGTGCCAAAGATGAGAACCCAAGGAAGATGGATGGATGAAGGTCACGGTCAGGTTGTGGCAGATTCCGGGTGATTTTCTGCTGAAGTCCAGTGGAAGCCTGTATGTCCCCTCATTATCCAAGAATCTTTGCTACAAATATTTATGGGATCATCATGCTATTCTTTGAGGCTTGACTGTGGGTCTCAGTGTTTGCATCAGGAAAGTGAAAAGCCGGAATTCTCCCACATCAGAAATGGATGAAAGCAAAGGAAACCAAAGGAAACCAAAGAGCGATACAAATCTCCAGCCTCAAATAAACAGAACTCCTTCCCGCATGGGTTTCATTTGAAGATGTCTTCTGACTTAAGCCTGCCCCAGAGAACACCAGTCCTAGTGGAGAAAACACGCTTTCCTCTTAATTAGGGCACTGTCAAGAGTGTGGTTTTCCTCCCTTGACCTATTTTTTATTTATTATTTGAGATGCTAGAGAAACTAGTTCCAGCTTTGGATCGTGAATCCATTTCTCCTACATTCCCAGAATGAACCTGCAACTCCTATCATCTTCATGGCAGACAAGGGTATCTTGACATTAAACTCCACTTCTCCCACAAACTCTGGTGTTTGGGATCCTGTGATAGTGAAGATCTCTCAATTAGTACTCACCCCGCCCTCTGCTCTCGTTGTCTGAACGTGGAGTTTAGGATACAGCATCTTGACACCACAAGCTGGTCTGGAAAGATGTTAGAGTGCTCACCAAGTCAGCCATCTGGCCTCTCACTTGGGCTCAGTCACTCTCATCTACCCCAAACTCCCCAATATGATGGAAGAAAAGCCTATGGCACTAACATCAAATCTGAGTGATAAGATTTATTAAATAGGTTCACTGAAACCTGGGACCCTCTGGAAAAATTTCTTTGCAAAATTAGTATTTTATAAAATGTCAGCAAAGTATGTTTATAGAAATTAAGAAGTCTAATACTCATTTAAAGATGCCATGTCAGGGCCCGTTAGATATTCTGACTTAATCAATCTGGAGTAGGGCTCAGATCTTTTTTTTTTTTTTTTTCCTCAAAACTTTCAAAAGGATTCCAATGCTTGATTGGGCCTGGCCACGTCTGACCTAGTTGGGCTCATGGTTAGGGATACAATAGAATCACCTAAGGGATGTGTTAAACAAGAAAAATGGACAAAAATGGCCCCCAGACCCACTCCAAACACAGAATCAGAGTCTCAGGGAGATTTCAGGTGCTCCCCCTTACTTGTTTGGTTTCCTATTTCCTGGTACTCCTGTCCTGGAGACACCTTCAGATCACGGCCCGCCTTCTCCCACCCCACTTCTACCATTGCTGACCGCCACCCCCACTGTCAGTCCTTGCATACGCCCTGAAAGAAGGGCACCATTTGGAGCTGTTCCGGGAATAGAGAGCATATTTTGGGTGGAAGATGTCTGGAGAACCTCAAGTCAGTGCAGCAGCAATGCCAAGAGCCTCACTCACCAGCTTCAAGGTTACATCTCCACACGCGTTTGTTCTTGATCTCTGCAGTGGGGTCCTCCCTGAGGGTGACAGATAGCACTGGGATCAGGCCCAAGCTCTCACATGGTCATATGGGCTCACTCGTAGTTCCTCTTCCCTGGCAATGTCCTCTAGCCAGCAGTGGCTATACATACCACTTCTTCTACAGGTGGGTCTCCTTCAAGTCCTAGTTCAGCTTCCCTGGCTGTGTGGAACACTAAGAGGTTTCACCCCACGCTGAACCATGTGCAGTCACCTGACCTCTTGGGCAGGGCAGCATCTTCACTGAGGGCCTGCTCGGTGCAGGGCTTAGGGTTTCGACGATGAATGAGAACCAGTCCCTCTCCTTGAAAAACTGGACCACATGGAGGCAGCGAAAGGCAAGGAGATGATGTCTGGGTCATAAATGAAGTGCGATAATGACACAGAGCATGGGTAGAGCAGGGACACGAAGAGTTCAGGGAAGGTCTTGGGGTAGACGAGGATTTATTCAAGCATAACAGTGGGTGAGGACCACGGAGCAGAAACTACTGCATAGATGCAGGTCTGGCAGCTTGATTACACGGTGTGAGATGTTTAGGGAACCATAAGCAAGCAGTCTTATCCTTTGCTTTGTATCAGGGAAACCCACCCAGAAATTCTCCGGTTTAAGGATATCAGCTCAATCACAGGCAAGGCCACAAAGCAGTCAAACCCTATCTTCTGGAAGTCTCTCTGTCTCCTAGATCTGCTTTTCCTGCCACCACTTGTCCCAGGCCCATTTGCACCCCCCAACCCCGGCCAACATGGCATCTTCCCCACTTCGATTTCTCAAAGCCAACTCTGAAAGCATTTGAATTTACGGATGAATTCTACATGATTGTTTGCCATTGATCGTGGACCAGATAGAAGCAGAAGGAATAGAGCTTTGGTGGAGGGGGTTACAGGCATCTGCCAGGTAAGTGAGGAACTGGGAGAGAAGAAAGAATGTTAACAGTAGCCCCCCAGAGTCTGGAAACCAGACACATGGACTTTTGCCTATTAAATCCCATGTGAGATCCAATCAGTCCTTACCTCCACAACTTAACAAGGACAGAGCTTCTATAATGGGTGCCCAGGCCAAAGGGAAGAAATTCTTATCACAGAGCTGCTCCAATTTCCATTTAAAAAACTCTACTTATGGGGTGCCTGGGTGGCTCAGTGGGTTAAAGCCTCTGCCTTCGGCTCGGGTCATGATCCCAGGATGCTGGGATCAAGCCCCGCATCGGGCTCTCTGCTCAGCGGGGAGCCTGCTTCTCCATCTCTCTCTGCCTGCCTCTGCCTACTTGTGATCTCTGTCAAATAAATAAATAAAATCTTTAAAAAAATAAAATAAAATACTCTACTTCAAATTACTCCAGTGCTGGTTGGAAAGGCAAGACTTAAAAACAAAACACATTCCTTTTTAATTACTCCGGAGGTGGGAGACTATAGCAATGTTTAACTTTGCCTTAGATGCGAGTGCTATGCAATTGGGACAGTTGCTTGTGGTAAGACCCTAGCCGGAATGTTTGGAGGATGTTTGAGTGAACTGAGGTCCCTGCGCAGCCCTTTAATCAAAAGGGGGGAGTGAATTAAAAACAGAGGATTAGAAGTCTTGTGTTCCAGATCTAGTTTGGGCTCAAGTAACTGTGTGATCCTGGGTAAGTAACTGCTCCCCTCCCCTGCCCCTGAGCCTTAGTTTTGTTATTTATAAAGTGGATAAAAAAGTAAAAAAGATGATCTTGAAAGACACTTTAAAATAGGGTCAAATGTGGCTCAGAAAAGGTAAATATCACTGAATCTTCTATCTGCAGCTCAGAATTCTACTGGCTGGCTGAATAGAAATCCTGTGAGCCCGAGCGACACCCAGATCCCAGCACAACACTGGCTCCTGGCACAGGCTCCGTGAATGTTCGCTTAGAGGACAGAGCTTGCGGGCTGACCCTCCACACTGAAAGACTCCTCCAAGGCATCGTCTTCCCATGATTTTCCTCAAACACCTTTCCATAGTATTCTGAGCACGTTACCTCAGAAAGCCATTGAAGAAGCTTTCCTGTTGGGAGGTTCCCCACCCTCAACCCAACCCAGATCCCTCCAGCCTCACCCAACTCCTTCGTTTCTCAGAGGAGGCCAACCGAGAGCCGAGGTCCAGGAAGTGCAGGTGACCTGTCACCTGTGGAGTTAGCAGGAGTGCGGAGACAGTTGAAAGCTCAGTCAAAATCATCAATGTAAGTAATTCAGACATAATCACCAGAGCTGTGAGCACTGAATCCTGTCAAAATTCCGCTCTGGAGGGGTTCCTGCTAGTTCTGGCTTACCTGTCATTTGACTCTTAAAAGAGTAAAATACTGAAGTCCAACCAATCCTTCCCATCAAAGTGAAGGATTCCCTCAAGGTAAAGACAAGAAGCCAGACTCATACTGAAGGTCCTGAGACCACAGAGGGAGGGTAGGGGAGAAGCTGTGTGCCTAAATCCCCAGCTTCACATGCCCCTTTCTCCCCCAGGGGATGACTGGGAGGATCCAGGGAGATCACACAGGAGACAGGGGAGCACGGAACCCAGTAGAGAGCAAGCCTTCAGCTGTGCCTTCACTGTGGCTCTGCCCTCGGGCCCTTCCCTCCTTCCTCCAGCTCACCACCCCCCACCACCACAGTAAGACACAATCTGGGGAAAGTCTTCTGTGCTACCGTGCAACATGGAAAGTTTCCCACCAACCGGTCCCTCCTATCCCACAAGCCCACCCAACTAATTCCTTTCAGGGTCCTACAGAAGGTCCCATGAAGACTAGAGTCCTGGATCATTATATTCTGCTTTTTAAAAAACAACCTCACGGCTGCAGACATAAAAGCTGAGCCAGGTTTTGGTGTCAAGGAGACCCCATTTTGCTTTCTCTGCCTTGAGAAAAACACACTCTGAGCTCACCCCTGGTGGAGTTGTATGCTCAAGCTTAGCCTGAGCTATAATTGAAAAGAAGTCTGTCTTTTGTAATCCCCGAGACCCAGAGGGGAAGTGAAAAGCTTTTCCAAATGGCAGACTAAGGCAGGAAATGTTCTATTTATTGTACTCCCATAAAGAAAATAAATTCACCCCAGTAATCATACCACACACACAACAGTCAAGGCCATCACCCAGGAAGCCATAACCTGAGATGAAGTCTGTGTTCTATTCAGAGAGGGAATTTTTCCAAGACCTACAATATTTTCTTTCACAAGTTCTACCCGTTACAAAAGACAGACTGCCCACCCTGCTTTCTGTCTGGTCAGTGGCTGTCAGGAGACGTGTGTGCTGGTCCCAGATGTCTTGCAAGATGAACGTGCCATTGAGGTAGTGACTGCCTCAGTGTGTCTTTCTGCATCCCTGCCTGGGAAGTGAAGGGATGACTGCATAATGTCCAGTCCTGCTTCTGATTACTCACTCAGCAATATTATCTGGGCTCAAAATAAGTTGGAAATAGGAGTCCCTGGGTGGCTCAGTCGGTTAAGCGTCTGCCTTGAGCTCAGGTCATGATCCAGGGTTCTGGGATCGAGTCCCACATCAGGCTCCCTGCTCAGGGGAGAGCTTGATCTCCCTCTCCCTTGGCCTACCTATTTGTGCTCTCTCGCTCTCTATCTCTCTGTCAAATAAATAAATAAAATCTTTTAAAAAAATGCTGGAAATTGCCCTTGCTGGTGAGGAACAGTCTATAAATTCTCCACTTCGTGCCTCAGAGGAAAACCTAAAAGTGGCCTTTATAAAGATACAAATTTACCCGCCAAGCGACTCCAAAATAAGTGAGGTACAAGAATTTTTCTCCTCCATGGGATCCTCTCTGTAAGTCTCAGAATTTAGCATGAAGCTCTTGGGCTACTCGAATTCACAAGCACCAAAACCCCTATTTTTGCCCCTGCATTCTGATACTGGGATCCACAGGAAGGACCCCTCAGATTAACCACTAGGTAGATCATAGGATGTGAAAGTGTGTATCCAACTCTAACAGAATAGCCCCATCCATAAGTTTGGAGTATAAGTGTATGTAACGTCAGTTTATGTCAATAGTCACCAAGCATATGATTTGTATCTCCATTTAGTTTGAGGACACCAAATAAACTAGCTGCACATGGTTGTTAAAAAATCCTGCTATGGTCTTGCCCTCTAAGCCAACCCTCAACCATGTCTACTGTTTTAAGCTCCCTTAAACACTCACAATAGCTTCACTTGCAAGCTCTTCCTAAGGAAGGAAGCTCACTATTATTGGGCTACGTTTAGAATGGGTGATGCCAAGCATTGACCTTCAAGAGTAGCAGATAGATTTCTGAACTCTATCAAATGTTTAGGGGATCAGCCCCCTCCAAATTATCTTTTGATGGAGGCTCGAATGGCAAAGACGTCTCAACTTGTGCTTCATCTCTCAAGTCTTGGAAGAGAATGCCAGAAGCATGATGTAGAAAATTCTGAGACCTTGATTAGGAACAGTGGGATAGAAGATCAACGTCATTTGGTGATTACATGTCTTATCTATAATGTCGACCTTAGATGGGACTCTGCAGACACTTCTCCACAGAGAGAGAGGACTTCTGAAGACGCAGAAGAGAAAGGACACAGCTAAAGTGAGAAGCTTTATTTTCCCCCATGTTCTCCCAATTAGCTCTTAGGAGATCTTTTTTTAATGGGGTTCTTTCTACTAAGTCATAAAACAGACCCTGTTCTATTGTTCTCTTCTCAGTCTTGTGGTAAGTTCAGGGCCAGACATATTCATTCTAAGTGTTCAAAATGTAGCTTGCATGAAAATACCTACCACAGCCTCAAGGAATGAGCTTGGGGTTGAAGAGAAACGAGGCCTTCAAAACAAATTTACTGGAAGTGGAGTGTTGGGCATCCGGGACTTCAGAGTGTCTGCAGTTCTGTAACTAGCTGGGAGCAAGGTGTTTCTTCTCTCAATCCCGTCTCAATCCAGGGATGGGGGTACAGTGGAGGACAGAGAGGTGCTTGCAATGGCCTCCAAGCTCTGTCCCTCTTCTGTAATGGCAATAACAACAGCTGCCAGGTGCTTCCCAAATTCTCTGTGAGGCTCGAATGTACACACTAGTGCTCTGGAAGCCTGTGGCCCGATAATACCACTGCCAGCCCAGATCCTTTCTTTCTCACCAGTAGATTGACATTATAGCTAGACTACTATCTCTTAGGAAAATGAACAGAAGCCCATTCTTCAACCAAGTCCCATCAAGGGTGCCTGCGTAGCTTGGCTGACTCCTACATGATCTCAGGGTCATGAGATCGAGTCCCGCGTGGGGCTCCATGATTGGCACGGAGTCTGCCCAAGATTCTCTCTCTTCTTCTGCCCCTCCCCCACTAATAAATAAATGTTTTAAAAAAGAAAAAAGTGTTTTAGCTCTCCCTGAGAATTCCCAGCAATGGCCCTAAGAGAAACAATTTTCTTGATAGGAGCAAATTCTAATTGTTTATCGCCTTGCTACTCAAAGAAGGTCCGCAGCCCAACCACATCAGCATTCCTCAGGAATGTAGATTCTTGGTGGAAATGGAGATCCTCAGGCCCTAGCCCAGACCTACTGAATCACAGTCTGCATTTTTAACAAGCTCTCTAGGTGATTTATCCCTGTTGGTATTTGAGAAGGCAGGTATTCAGCACCTTTTGAAGACAAAGCCTTCATAAGGTAACAAGGCAAACACACTAGGTCACTGATAACCGGCTTTTCTTTTCTATCGAAAAAAGTACATCCTTGAACATCTGGATTTTACATTGCTCCTATTTAGAAAAAAAAAAATCTCCACGTGGGCACACAGTAATCCGGCACTCCCATGTTCTCAAAATGTCAGTCAATCTCAGCCAATTTCCATACCTCGTGCAGAGGAGGGGCATGCTTGCAAATAACAATGGCAGCCGGGTGCTGAAAGTGAACACCGAGGCTGAAACAGGAGCCAGGGTTACATTATTTATTGAAATTCCATGATGTGGCTTGTCCATGGGAAGCCCGCAGAGCTTAGAATCACCGAACAGAGTCATCCTGTGCAGGTCCCATCCTCAGCCCCTTGAAGGCACCTGCCACTCTGCCAGTGGAACCAGTAGGGTGTTGGACCCTTGCTTGAGAGGTTAAGTGGTGGGAATCTGACATGTTGTGATCAATGAATGGGGCTTCTGGAAGGCTCCATGCTGCACACTCATGGCACCCATCATGGTGCAATGCACTGGCTTGGCAGGCTGCCTTCCTGCAATCCAAAGTGCATAGAAAACTTGCATAGGAAGTTGCAAAAATACGGAGGCCTGGGTGGTGCCATTGGTTAATGCTTCCAACTCTTGGTTTTGGCTCAGGTCTGATCTATAGGTCATGAGATCGAGCCATGCATTGGCCTCTGCGCTCAGTGCAGAGTCTGCTTGATTTTCTCTCTCTCCCTCTGCCCCTTCTTATCCCTTGCTCTCTTTCTCTCTCTCAAATAAATTAATTAATCTTTAAAAGAAAAAGTTGTAAGAATATAAGAAAGTCAGTATGTTGCAGCTAACTCTTAAAAACAACAACAACAAACAGAAACATTATCTGGCTCAAGGTTTCAGCCCGTATAATGCAGAGAAAAGGTTTCTTTGCCAACCAACATGCCTATATATATAAAGTGAACTAAACCTTATAGCTAAGTTGTTCTTTCATAATCACTAATATTTGATACTCAAAAGCAAAATACTGCAAACATATGTCCACCAATAGCGGACTGGTTGTTTTCAGAATAATGTGGCCAGGTTATGGAATAGTATACAGCTATTTTAAAAGAGTGAGTTGCTGGATTCTTATGTATTATTCTGGAAGCTGTGTGTGATCCCTTTTTTATTTAAAAACACTACAACTGCCGGGAAACTAGGTGGCTCAGTGGGTTAAAGCCTCTGACTTTGGCTCAGGTCACGATCCCAGGGTCCTGGGATCAAGCCCCACATTGGGCTCTCTGCTCAGTGGGGAGCCTGCTTCCTCCTCTCTCTCTGTCTGCTTCTCTGCCTACTTGTGATCTCCGTCTGTCAAATAAATAAATAAAATCTTAAAAAACAATAAAAACACTACAACTGTATCCTTCATGGGATTGAATCCAGTGGTTCTCAGTATTAACAATCACTCCAGACTCTGTTGAAATGGAGGATGGACATTGTAATGGCTCAGACCTATGAGTTTTCCCTAAAATAACTAGAACAGGTAACAGGCAGCTAGTCAGGAAAATAACAGCAATAATAAAGCAGTACTGTTGATTCTCTCTCCGGACAGATCTTGCATGCACTTTGTGTCTGCAAGGCACATATCATTTTTGCCCTATTTGCTTGACTTTTCACTGTTGAATGGCCCTATAGTTCAAGCAGACCGACCCTCTTCCCAAAAGAGGAAATTGCTTCCTTTTAGGGCTTTGTCTTTTACAAAGAAGCCCTGTTGAAGCTCTATGAAGACTTACAATAAAGATTTGTGATAGATATTTATTTTAAATAAATAGATTGGCTAATTGCTCTCATTCTGTCCCGGAATATCAGAGATCACAACAACTTCTCCAGTCTTCCTTTTTGGCCCCATGGTCTTTTGGATTTTGCCTCCCTCTTTGTTAGGACAGTACCCCCAGGCTTCTTACAGTAAACTATATAACCTCATTTTTATCAAAACCACTGCAAGCTTTAGTGACAGGTATACTGTAGTTACTATGACTGTATGTAAATGATAATGAATCAAAACGGGGAAACTTGATTTTCTTGTTGTCATTCCAGTAAACTCCCTCAGATCTACAGTCCAGACAACTTTTCTCTGTCATATGTAAAATTAAAAACAATAAACAGATATTCTAGAACATTCTTAAACTATTTCTTTAGTCCTTTGAGCCCATCCTGAGAACCCTCCAATGACCTTTCACGGATAACAGAATCAACTCCAACCTCCTTGGGCTGCCCTCAAGTCTCCCACCCTCTCTTTCCTGCTTTACCAGTAGTTCCCTGTCAGGATCCCCTCCTATCCCTCCCCACGCCTCCAAGGCAACATCTTGCCCACTACCTCTGCTGGAGCTCCATTTGCTGCATTTATACATTGTACCCTTCCTTTCTTCTTGATCGCCTTTTCCCTATATCTCTGTTTTCCAATACCAACTCAGATCCCACCCTCTCTGGCAAGACTTTTCCACACTCCTATTAGAATTACTTTGTTGATGGTTCATGTCATCATTCACTTCACCAGTATTAGGCATCAGCAAGGTACTAAGTGCTGTTCTAGGGACAGGGGGCATCCACCACATCTCCACTCAACACTTTCTCTGTGGCTTGCTCGACGTTCACGCTCCTCTCTGGAAGATGCAGAAAGTAAGAAGCAAAATACAAGAGCAGGTAAGCCCCTGGGCTTTGGAGTCTTACCAGGCTGCCGCACCTACGAACTTTGTGATCCTTGGTAAGCTTCCTGGCCTTGGTTTTGCTCATCTGTAAAGTGGGGATGCAATGTGGTACAAAGAACCTCCTCTAGCTGTGGTGAGGATTAAATCAGTTTGTGTAAAGTACTTAAGGGTTGCCTGTGGTGCGAAATGAGAGCTCAATTAACATTCCTTACATTACGATCTTATTTCTGGACTACTGTTTCCATCTCTGGTGACTTCTTTTCTGTTTTCCATGTATAGAATACCATATTGGGCTTCCTCATCATGGTGGGATAAATTACTCCTTTCTGACTGGGGACTGGATAATAAGGAGTAGTCCTGAGAAGTCACTGGAATATTTCAAATAAAAATATAAATGGGAGTTCTTGAATGTTTCAAATATGTTAATGAAAGTCTGTAAGATTTCTAGGAAATATTCATTCAACAGTATTTATTGCAAACTTCTAGAACAGTGGTTCTGAAACTTTAGCATGCCTCAGAGCCATCTGGAAGACTTGTTCAAACATGACAGGTCTACATAGTGCCCAAGAACTTGTATTTCTAACAAGTTCGCAGGTGGTGATTCTGGTCTAGCAACCACACTTCAGGAAACTCTGTACCAGATGCCTGGGATAGAGAATAATTTTGACAGCGATGTGGGTCAGCCTTCCAATATAGCCAAGCACCAGGGTCTGTAGAAAACACACAGCAGAATGGGATAAACTCTGGGTCTAGTTAGACTGCTCATAATCTAGCCCTGATTCCATTCTTCAGTGGACAATGACCTTGGATGAGTCATTCACTTCCTCTGAGCCTTGGTTTCATTATTCATAAAATTAGGATAGAACATTCCCTTCATGCCTCACAGTGCTGTGTGGACCAGGGACAAAGGTAAAGTATTACGTGTACTGACTGGAAACCAAACTTGAGAGTCAGGGGAAGGGACATACCCTCCCTTTCTCCAGTGCAAAGTGACCCTTTGAATGGAGGAGAGACCTTCTAAACAAGTTGCATTCTTTCCCAGATCACTTAAGTATTACTTACTGTCCTAAAGACCCAAGTACCTAAATAGATTTTCCTCAAGACCTTGAAGTAGTTTTGAATCCAGAGCCCATCTCTGGAAATTGACATGAAGGAGGCTCCACTAAGGGCCACAGGGACTCTACCCTTTGGCCTTTCGCTTTGTCTTCCATCATTCTGGTCTGTCAGGAGTGAAATACTCCCACTGATTAGGATTAGTATCTGTGAAAATCACCTCACTAAATTACTTGTTAGTGTCCTGGCCTCAGGATTCACTGATGGTCACTAGAATAAATTATCATACAAAGTTTTCTACTGCATTTGCTATAAAAACAATTTTTATTTTGTAGACGTTGGTCCTTCTATTTCTCAGTGTTCCCTATACACTCCCCACAAAGCACCTGGTGAGAAATTATCTTAGAACCCAAGGACACATGTAAAAGTATTACTTAATCTTAAGAGTAAATGGCGACCTGGGTGGTTCAATTGGTTAGGCAGCCGACTTCCGCTCAACGGGGAGTCTGCTTCTCCCTCTTCCTCTCTCTCCCTCGTGCTCTCTCTCTCTCAAGTAAATGAAAAAACAAAAGAAGTAAATGCTAGTGGTAACATGTTGGGAATAGAACACACTGCAAAATGCACAGGTGATATAATCCCAACGTTAAAAAAAAAAAAACTGGAAAGAAAGATACCAAAATGCCACCAGAAGCTATATTTGGGAAATGGGTATGCATGATAGTCTTCATATGTATCCGTTCCAAACTTCCGACAAAGAGCATGAATTACTTTTATAAATAGAAAACAAATAGCATTATTTTTCAAAGTAATTCAGTGGCAGGGAATTTTATTTCCTTCCACTTCCACTCTTAAAAAGAGGATTCTAGAACTAACTGTGTTTTCTCTCTCTCCCCTGGCCTTCTGTGAAGCTCAAAATCATATCTGAGGCACACGTGCAATGGCTTATGTTGACTCTTATCCCAGGTCCAGAGTCCTCACTTTCACGCTGTATTTTATTGCAATTCCTATTAAATGCTTTTACTTATTAGACAAGTAGGAACTCCCGGGGCTATGTAATTTCTGAAATTTCTGAACACTCTGAACTTTTTAGAAACTTGTTAGGGGCCCACATATAAGTTCAATATTTAATCGAACAATGAAATAATGCAGCTTCTAAAACCTAAAAATTGGACATTGCTTCTCAAAGGCTCATGATTTATGACCAGAGAGAAACTGAAGCAGTGGGCAGACCTGATTCACCATTTGCCAAAGACCCCAACGTACACCACATCCCTTTGGTTTGAGCAGCCAAGACTCTGCCTAGATCTGTGAGGGCTTCCCCTGACTGCAGCCTCTGTGGCCATCGGGTCAGCATGGGGAGCACCACCCCTTCCCCATCACCATCCAGCTTTGGTGGGGGTCTGCCAGGGTCTGACCATTCTGCAGAAAGATGCAGAACCTGATGAAACATGGGGAGCAGTCCAGGGTACCTCCGAGGCTATGATCTCAGGACACTCGGAAGGGCAAAGTAGACGTGAGAGAGGAGAAATATGAGGGCAACTGACTTTGAGGAGAAAGTTTTGATGTCAAGAGAGATGGCTGTGGAACCAGCAGAGAAACGGTGAAGGAACCACTGGACCACAGACCACGTAGGGGCTTTTGTTCTGGTCCCGGACACTCCCTGTCTGTTGGGGTGACTTGGGTTAAGCCCCTCCTGCCTCTCCCTGAGGCTCAGCTTCCTTATGAGTTGAGCCAGTTCATCTGTAAGGCTCTTCCAGTTCTTTTGGTGGATGAGTCTATAAATCTATTTATATATTCATACACTATATATAGATAGATAGATTATATATACATATTCTGCGGCTCACAAGAGATTTTGCACACAGAGATAAAGGTGACAGCTCTGTTTGTCTCCGATTGCATGATTGCCTAGGTGAGTGGTTTTAATAAGAGACATTTAAGACGTCAATGATTAGCTTTTAGTACTGACTGACCTTTCCCTCTGGAGCGGGGAGTCCCTCTAAATGACATGCAGCTGGGAGTGTGTGAGAACCAAAAAGGACAACCATGAATCTAGAAATGGACTAACCCTTGGTAAAAGGTGCACAATGAATCAAGGGCAAGGTGAAGGCAAGGTTACTGAGGCTGGTTGCCTGATTTTATGGGCTGCTCAAGGAAAAGCATGCATGTCAGGGAAATGGACTATGAAGCAGTCATAAAACGGGAGCTGAGCACCCCTGTGGCATATACCCAGAGCTGGTATTTCCCCCCAAATCCGTTAGATTCCCAAACCTCCACCCAGGGGCTGCTTCTTCACAGGCTGAGCCCACCAGATCGGAAGTCGATGTGGCAGTGCAGGAAGAGAAGAGTGGGGGTGGACGGCTCCGTAAGGCTTTGCTAGTCTCCTTTCTGGGAAGGGATGTGTTCAGTCATGCACAGAGCCAGCGAAGTGCCATGGAAAGGAACATCCCTGCACTCCTCAGTGTGGCTGGGCGAGTGAAATCAACACAGGAAGCAGAGTGTTTGACAACATATGCTGTCATGGGCCGGTGTCCTCACCACCTGCCGGAACAGTGAGGGGGGCATTCTGCAGAGCCAGCTCCGGCCTACAGTGCTCCCCTATGTCAGGCTGAGCTGGGGGAGTAGCAGGTATATGGGAGGAGGGAGGATGAGGAGTCACATGGAGTTAGGTATGGACCAGCTGGTACAAAGGAGAAGCAGGTAGGTCAGGGTAGATTGGGGCAGGGGGAGGAGGAGTGTCGTCTGGTTAAAAAAAAAAGAGGAAAAATCACCATTCGGTCATTCATTCACTCATTCATTTTAACTTATGCACACCTACATTCACTCATCAAATATTTCCTCAGTACGTACTTACCAGCTAAAATACAGAGTCTTTCTAAGACAGAAAGGTCTTTTATTCCCCTCTTCCATCTAAATTAGCACCTTATTTATTTCTTTAATACCAATATGTATAGTCAGAAATTACATTACTTCTTTATGTCCTTATTTCTTTATTTGTATCTTACGCATTGGAATATAAACCTTGTGAAGGCAGGGATCATGTCTACTTTTCTCAGTGCTATACTCCAGCACCTAGAATAATGCCTAGCACAAAATAGACCCTCAAAAAATTGTGTTCTTTTGAATGAATAACTCACAGAGATTAACTGAACCTGGGTCCTTGGAGAATATATTCTAAGAGAGTGTGGAAAAGAACCTACTGGGACAGGAAAGGAAAGGAGAAATCAGTACAAAGATTGAATTTCCCACCCCCTAACATTTAACAAGATACTTGACATTAAAAAAAAAAAAAAAAATCTGAGGAACCGTCAGTATACTGGCTCCCTGTGTTCGAGATGAGAGGGTTGAACAGTATTAACCCTTAAGTACTTTCCAGGGTCACCTGGCCTGTGATCTACTGTCTTCAGCTAGAAGATGCCAATGCTTTTTCATGTTGCCCGTGCTGTCCTGAGACACCTATGCTAGAGTGGGAAAGTCACCTGGCAGAAGGTCGGAAGGCACAGCCCCACACTGATGTTTAAGTGGCTTTGTGGCTTTGAGATAAGTCACATGACTTTGGGACAAGACATGTGACTTTGGGAGTCACAAATTTCTTCTGTGGTAAAATGGGGATAATGACATTCATTTGAGCTAATAGTGCCCATTTCCACAGCATTGTTTTGAGGTCCAAGCTGAAAATGTAGTGCATGGACTCTGTAAACCATGAAACCACAGGCAGACATTTGCTATCTGGCTGTCACCAGGAGGCCTCTTCCTGTGACTAACCCCAGAGGAGGCCTTCATGGGCTTGTTGCCTTCACCAGAAGTGGTTACACACAAAATGGAATTCAAGAATGGACTTTAAAGGAAAAATTGAAATCATTTGCTTTTGTTTATAGCTATTAATTAAAATCACTCATGAAGAATTCATTGAGTTTTCCATGATACAGTTTTCAAAGACAAGCAGACTGGTGGGCAAGCAATCCCTCCTTCCCTCCACAAGCATCCGTTGAGCAGTCCCATACCAGAGAGGTAAAGCCAACAACTGCCATCCTTGACCTTGTGACTGCCTCCAGGGCAGGCATGAACATTCAACATGCTCTTAGAAGGCAATGGGATGGGAGTAGTGACAAAGCCATGCACATCGTGTTGGAGGGACACCCAAGAGACTTAAATCAGGATGAGTGGGAGGAAGAGACTGAAGAGTCTTCCAAGGGCTCAGTCTAGGCAAAAAGGATGAAGAGGAACTTCCAAAACAGAGAAAGCAGCATGTTCAGGGACTAGGAGCCCAGAGAATCTGGCCCCTCTGGGAGCCTTGAGCTGTTTGTTCAGTATGGCCTGTCGCTTGGACAGGGCATGGTGAGAGACGGATCCAGAGAGACACACAGGAAGCAGATCCTAAAGCAGTCCACTCTACCTAGAGCAGAAACATGAGAATCTAGTCTCACATATTAATGTGAAGCAAAGAATCTAAAAGCCACTGCACCATTTTCGTACAGAAAAACAGGAAATATCTCTATTTACCCTCCTCATAAACTGCCTCCCATGGTTACCTTTCTGTAAAAAGCAAGCTCATCTCACAGCAATATTTGACCAGGAACCGCAACAGTGAAGTGACAGCTTCCTAACCAGCTGTGTTGGAAATCCTGTTTGTCCCTTCCAGCCACCTCTCCTGTTGTTCTACCAGGCCTGCACCCATGGGAGGCTGGCATGGGAGAAACCTTCAAGGGCTTCCCTGAGGATGCTGTTGACCAGTGAGGCACCAGCGGAAGACAGGACGTCTGAAGGAACGTAAAGTCAGGGCACTTACTGCCCTGGTTCCACACTTGTTGGGCTGCTTCAAGTAGGCCTTATCCCTTTACTGAAGGGCACACACCTTCCGCTGACTCCTTCTATCTTTAGGTAAAGGTTTGAGCCTAAGGGTGATAAAGGGCCTTTGTTGTTGCTCTCTAGGATATATTTCTCCACTCTCTCCTGATGGTGCCTCTAAACCCTGGTCATACCTTTGGAAATAGCCTCTTTCCCATACTCTCTTAAAGTACAAATTCTGAGGATTGCCAGTAGTTTCCAATGAGTTCCTGACTGACACACCAGCGTTGTCTTCCGGTATCACTGGGTTCTTTGGTGTATCAGGAATGGAGGGTTGTCAGAGTCCTTAGTGTAATTGGTCGAGGCCACCCGGTTCCAGTCTCACCGTGGTCCACGAGAAACTATGTAACCTCCGGCAAGAAAAATCCTTCTGGGTATTAATTTGGATGAGAGGACCATGTTGCTTAAGAAAGAAGTCAGTGGTAAGCATGATCTAAGGTTTGGGGACCATCGTCCCTGGAGCTTGAGAGATGCCCAGGCCCACCTTCGGGTAAGGGAAGTGGACCAGCTCCCCTTCTTTCTTTCTTCATATATCAAGGTTCTATATATGATTTAGCTTAACAAAAATGACAAGGATTCCTTGAAAATTATTGAGCTTGATGAAGCGTGAGGACTTTCCTGATATTTAGAGCTGAGATTTCCCGTCTGCCCATTCATGGGGCAGAGAACCTGGGAAGGGTGTATTCTCCACTACTGTCCACAAGTATGCAGCCAAGAGACTAAGCACACATGGCATCATAAATGCTTAGATTACAAAGAGCCTGTGATTGTGACTTTGCCCACCATAAAAGGGCTTGTTCGGGGACAGACAACCTGGAGCCGTATTTCTTATGCACATTTCCAGAACACCATTTACCTGAGTCATCTTCCTTGAACTACTCCTATGTATCAGTGGCAGTGTGTCTCACTTGAAATTCAGTGTGGCTCCTGTGCTACTCATGGAATGGAGACCTGATACCGTTCCATTGGCAGCAGTGGAAGATGCTGAGAATAGCAACATGAGTGGTACTGTGGACTGAACCCAAGCATCTGACCCTGTTAACTGAGCTGGTATGTGGGAATTTCTGCAAGTGTTTGCTTCCTACAGACATGTATTAACATCACGTCTCATGCTACTAAGCCTTTCTTGATAACTCCCTGTCCAGAAGTCATGGCTCTTTCTCCAAACTCAACACTCAGCACTATCTTCTGCTGACCTTTGAAGTTATATACTTGTTGGTGTAGACGTCCAAGCTTTCTCTCTTTTACTCAGCTTTGGTTTCCTCTGGAGAAAGGAACATGTGGTGCATACCTGAAGTCACTGGCAGGGGGACAATGTCCTGGGAAGAAAACTGAAGGCCAGTCTCAGTCTAAGGGATCTTGGTTATGAGTACAGTGGGTCAGTACCAAGGATCGAGGCTCTCCCCGTCCCAGAGAGCAGCATGAATCTCCTGCCCACATGGATAGACTGATCTGAAGCCTAGAGGTCCTGACGTGTGGGACTTGGTCTACCCTTCCAGGCTGCACTTGCATTTGAATCCTGTTTCACTCTCATCAAAATGTTGAGGGGAGAAGGGAGCACACAGCATGATTTGCTCTAATGGAAAACTCTCACGGTCCCCAGGGATATTTACGAGGTGTCATTCCTTATGAACAATGTCCTCTTTCCTGATTCTCATCACTGGGACCTCAGAGAACCCTGTGCAAATTCTCCTACAAGTAGCCCCAGCATCCCATTGAGGTAGTATTATTCTGTAAATATCCGAAGTGCTGAAATTACCTCTGTAAATAAGAAATCATTTTGGTTGTCAAGAGTCCAGGGCTGCTCTGAAATTGTGGAAAAAGCATTGAGGAAAATCCTCAGGCTAAAATTATAATCGATGGAAGTGGTTTTCTAGATTTACCACCTTTCTGTGTTGAATATCACTGTGTGACCATGACCTTGGGTGCTGCTTTCACGGCCTCAGGTAACATGGAAACACATAAACCAGGCAGTCCAGTGTAATCTAAATGGGATAATAGAAAAGGCTCATTTCGGTCTTTAAAAGCATTCTCTGCCTGGCTCTGTTTCATAAATATTTAGGTACACCAAAAATGAACTTGAAAAAGTAAGGCATCCCATTAAAGGTACCAAAATCCCCCAAGGGGCAGACTGCAGAGCAAGTCACATTGCCCTCCAGGATGGGGGACAACAGTGAAGTACCAGCCCTGAGCTAGTGGTTTGAGTTTTACCGACAAGCTGTGGATGGCTAAATTCGGGGGGTCAACTCTGCGGTCCCATGATCAAATTGATCTCTCCTCCATAAGCTTGCCTTATGGCAAGTGACATCCCCACACATCTGCCATTGCTCGTGAGAGAAGAGGACAGGCGGAGAGACTTCTAGTAAAGTCTGTGCAGTAGCCTCAGCTCTTCCTTGTGTGCACTGTGTGACCTTGGGCAAGACACCAAGTCTCCCCCTGAAACTTACCCTTGTCTGTAAGTAGAGACACGCAGACAGAGTTGTCCAGACTATTTGAGTGTATAATTATACATATATGCTTTATCCTGCAGTCTGTTTTTACAAAGGAAAGAGGTTATGAAGATCGAGCAAAACAAGGCAGGTTCCCTGCACTCCTTGGAAAGCCTCGCTTTCTGTCTCCTTGTAGACGGCACCAGCCTTGAGCTATTATTTTTTAAAGTGGTTTCCATTCATGTTTAAGTCACTAGTTTCCATTCCAGCAACAGGTCAGCAAGTTAAAGAGGCAGTGAAACAAGTACCTGCCTAAAGCAAACAAATGAACAAAAAAATCCCTCCATTCTGACTTTTATTTGTGTTTCCTTTTAGTTTTAGAAAATGATTTGGGTTGGCCCATGGGTGCCAGATGAAATAAAGTGTGACAGAAAGATGGAAGATTTAACATCTGACTCCTGACAAGTGTAACAAGTCCAATGTCATGTACAACCTCCCTGAACCTGCACCTGAGTTTCCTCATAGCAAAAATTTGGATAATGACAATCACACTGCAGAATAGTTATAAAGGAATATATGCAAAAAACCCTGTTACATAGTAGTAGTGTCCCTTGTCCCTCAGAAAACCCAATGATGCCAAGTTCAAGATCATAGGTTTACTCTTGATCTAAGCTTGGGAAGAAAAATAAAGTAGGTAAGCATTAAGCATCCAAGAAAGTCAGAGTAAAACTTTAGTTCCCAGGGACACCTGGGTGGCTCAGTTGGTTAAGCAGCTGCCTTCGGCTCAGGTCATAATCCCAGGGTCCTGGGATCAAGTCCCACATTGGGCTCCTTGCTCGACAGGGAGCCTGCTTCTCCCTCTGTCTCTGCCTGCCTCTTTGTCTTCCTGTGCTTGCTCACTCTCTCTCCCTCTGTCTCTGACAAATAAATAAATAAATAAATAATTTTAAATTAAAACAAACAAACAAACAAACAAACTTTAGTTCCCAATATGGTGGGGTCCTAGGGGAACTTCAGACTGTCAACTCACTTAAGTGGTACACAGATTTTTGGTTGATATCCGACACACCTGAATTCAAGAGCATATTGTGCTACTACAAACTGTGGGAACCTGAGGAAGGGACTGGTTCTCAAACCTCAGCTTCCTTTACTGTGAAATGGGCCCAGAACAATTCCTTCCCCAAGCAGTCATGGGGATATGAGAAGACGGTGTATATGAAGGGTTTGGCTAATGTTATTATATGTAGAGGAAAGTTAGCTCCATCTACCTATGACAGATAGACTCTAAGGCGAACCCCTTCCACTAACTATGGCTCCTGTCTGCTAGCATTTATGCTCTTGCAAGATCCCCTCCCTTGAGCATGGATGGGCGCTATGACTTGTTTCTAGCCAACAGAATATCGTGAAGGTGCGGGAATTTTGCACATAATCACAGCCCCAAATCAGTTGATTTTAATTTAATCAAAAGGAGACTGTCCCGAGTGGGCCTTACTTAATCAGGAGAACGCAGGGGAAAGACTTCCTGCTGGCCTGAAAGAATCAAGTTGCTATGGGGCACTTGGTGGGTCAGTCAGTGAAGCCTCTGCCTTCGGCTCAAGTCATGATCCCAGGGTCCAGGAATGGAACTCTGCATCGGGCTCCCTGCTCAGTGGGGAGCCTGCTTCTCCCTCTGCCCCACTGCTCCCCCTGCTTGTGCTCACTGTCTCTCTGACAAATAGAGAAATAAAATCTTAAAAAGAAGAAGAAGAAAGAGGAGGAGGAGGAGGAGGAGAAGAAGAAGATGATGGATGAAGAAGAAGAAAAACAGCAGCAGCAGCAGCAGCAGCAGCAGCAGCAGCAGCAGCAGCAAGCAGTGATTCTGATAAGTGCCCATGTCGAGGGCCCTGTGGCAGGCAACTGTGAGGGTCCTCAGCTCCTCAGCCCCACTTCTGCCAACAACCACGAGGGCTCAGCTCCAGAGGAGGTCTTGAGCAGAGAACCCATCTAATCTAATGTCAGACTCCCGACCCACAAAGCTCTGCGATGATAAATGCATTGGTTTTAAACCATTGCATGTGTAGCAAGTGTTACACAGCAAAGGGAAGCAAATACACGGCTGCTTCTGGAAGTCATTTCCTAGAGACAGGGTCGGATGGAGGAAAGACAGTGTCTGCCTCTACCCCATCTGTTGAACTCTTGGACGAAGCAATGAGGGAAAGAAAAAGAAGCTTCCCTACACACAGTGGGTCCTCGTTCTGATGCAGCACCTGGGAAGACCTCTCACGGAACGCTCTGGACACTGCCCTGAGCCTCACCACGCCGGCCACAACCAGGTCTCTGTGAGGCTGTGCCCAGGCCCACCGGCTCTGTGGCTCTAGTTGGCTGACCCACTCAGTAAAGTTGGGCTAATCTCTTATTCTCATCTTGGCGGTGGGGGTGGGGGGTGTCTCCAGACCTTGCTCCAGTACCACGATGGGTGCCAAACATCAGATCATGTGATTATCATCTGGACAATCAACCACTCCAGTGTAATTCTTGGTCCTCCTCTGCACGTGGCCAAAATGGGTTTGTCATTGGACCTCCCCACCCCCACTCTACTAACTAAACTCTCGTGCTCGGTCTTAACTTTCTATTACTCCCTCCACCTGGAATGTTTTCTCCACTCCCCGTTGCTCTCTGCCTGACCACACTCCCCCTGAGATACTGAGAGGTGGTGACCACCTCTGTAAGCCTCAGTTTCCCCATCCTTAAAGTTTGGATTCTAAGAGGACCTACTTCATGAGGTAAGGACGCAATGGCAGCCTGGGTGATGCCCAAGTAGAGGGCTAAGTAACAAGCGATAAGATGTGGCCCATTAGCATTAGGGTCCTGTTCTTTTCCAGGCTTCTCTTCTAATGCCAGGCATCTAGAAGCCGTCCTCCACCCCTAGGCGTGAAATGGCAGCTCCACGCCTGAACGCCTGCCATGGCCCCAGCTCCTGGCTGCTCTCTCTCTGGAGTGGGCATGCGCGGACGTGGTATCTCCCCCTCCACTCTGATCAGAGGTAGACACGCCGACTTACTCTTGTCATTTCTGAGCCCACCACATGGAATACTAACAGCCTTCCATGAACCTCTGTTGATATAAAATGAAACGACGTCAAGGTAAGTGTTTGTGGAAGAAATGAAGGTCATAAGGTTTAAACAAGAAATGGCAAGAGAGTAAGTTGTAAATTTCTCATCAAAAGAAATATATATATATGTATATATATACATATATATATAAAATGGTATATACTGATGGGTGTTAACTAGACTTATTGTGGTGATCATTTCATTAATATAGGCAAATATCAAATCATTATTCTTACCCTTGAAAATAATATAATGGGGGTGCCTGGGTGGCTCAGTGGGTTAAGCCTCTGCCTTTGGCTCAGGTCATGATCTCAGGGTCCTGGGATCGAGCCCCTCATTGGGCTTTCTGTTCAGTGGGCAGCCTGCTTCTCCCTCTCCCTCTGTGCTTTCTCTCTCTCAAATAAATAAATAAAATCTTAAAAGTAAGAAAATATAATGATGTACATCAATTATACCTTAATAAGAAAAAAAATTAATGTTATAGAGCATGAGGAGAGCCGTTTAGCTATGTGCAAAGCCAAATAATAACGGTTAACATCTGGGACGCCTGGGTGGCTCAGTCAGTTAGGCGTCTGCCTTCGGCTTGGGTCATGATCCCAGGGTCCTAGGGTCAAGTCCACATCAGGCTCTCTGCTCAGTGGGGAGCCTGCTTCTCCCTCTCCCCCTGCTGCTCCTTCTGCTTTTGTTCTCTCTCTCTCTCTCTCTCTCTCTGTCAAATAAATAAGTAAAATCTTTTTTAAAAAAGAACAGTCAACATCTACAGAGCACTTACTACACGCCAGGCACTACTGTAAGCACTTTGCAGACATTAAGTCATTCAGTCCTCCCAACAGCTCTGCAAGGGAGATGTGGAAATCGCTGAGTGACTGTCTATCTCACAGGGAGCGAGCTCACTGGGAACGTGTCCTTCATCTCCTATCCTGAGCCTGACGCATCATAGCTGCTCACCGGACAGGAAGGGCTCACAGATGTTAAGCTCTACCATCCTGTGTGTGCTCCTCACCTCACCTTCACCAGGCCTGTCCCCCTTACCATCCCACCCCATATCTGACCTCAGATGTTTCACTCACACAGAAGTGGAATAAGCATTTCAGTCTCCAAGGGGTAGTTACGCTACTTAGAAAAACTTGGGAGTTTTTCTTGGGGTGCCTGAAATCACACCTATTTCAATCATACACAAAGCTGGTATTGCAAATCCATATCATATCCTATGAACTGAGACAGAGGGCACAAGACCCCAGGGGAGGGAGGCAAAGGTTCATGTCAATCAGAAAAGGGTTTCTTTAAAATGGCAAAAATCCTGAGCTAGTTTCTAAGAAGAGAACGGGAAAAGGAAAGAGAGAACTCTTCAAGTAAAGAAAATGGTGTGTCCAGAAGCCAGAGGCTGCAAAGGAAAAGTCTGGCATGAATGCCAGTAAATACAGATTTCTCTTTGCACACTTGGGTTGCCTGGTGGAGTCTAAGGGCTTGTCTCCTTCAGGAGCTCCCTGGAATGTTCTAACGTGCAGTCCTTTGAGGGACCTGATGGGTTAAACAAGTGATGCCTGGTTTGGCTGCAGTTAGGATGACCAAGGGTGTTTTGAAACATGTGGGTATTTGGGTCTCACTCGCAGGGACTCTGAATTGGTCCAGAGTAGGGCCAAGAGTTAGCATTTCTTGAAACTCCCTGGGTGCCTTCTAAGGAGGGTTGGGAATATATCACAGAAGTAAGCAGAGGAGTAAGTGTGAGCAGAGGGTCAGTACAGATGACAAAGGAGGTCACCGAGATGGGGTGCAAGAACTCAACAATGGTTCCTGACAGCCTGGTCAGATACAGGTCTTAGCTGTACAACTGTGTAACAAGACTTTTTCTAAAAATTAGACTTTAACTTTATGTTATGGATTTTATATATCCTACCTACTCCCAAAAAGGTTTTCTATCCCTCTAAACCAAAACATGGTCTTATCACAGCAAAAATAATTAACAAGAGCAAAGACGAAGATCAGGATAAGGTTAATAAAGGGCAGTGAGAGAAGAGAAAATTGGATCAGGAGTCCCAAAGAATGTAAGGCAAACCCCCGCCCCTGTCTTGGACTATTCTGATCACCTTTGTCCTTCAGTGACATCAGCGGCGCTCGTGCCTGTACATCTCATCCCTAACCCTGACTCTGCCTTGGCAGCCCCAGACCCAGTGGCCCAGCGCTCCACCTCTGCACCCCCATGGGATACCCTGCAACACGGGGGAGGGACTCCTGGGAAAAAGATCTACACAGCATTTTGAGCTCTCACAGGAAAGGATCCCATCTGTCACAGCCAACCAGGAGAGGAGCTCTGGTCCAGAGATCCTTATAGAAAACAGATGCCTGCAGTCAGAAAGCTAGGGAACACTACAGTTTAAGCTCATGGGGCAGGACTTCGTTTCCCAATTTTCAGAGTTGGGAGAGATTTCAAAAATCCACAGGAGCAGAAAATGTCTAATTGTATATAAAAGGAAATTTCCTGAAATTCTAATTTTTCCATTGCCATTGTCAACTAATAAGTTCACATATCTAATTTAAAGTAAGTGAACAAAACACGTTTTGGACAAAAGAACACCATCAGCATATTTAACACTTTCTGGATCTGGTCACCAGGATTGGCAAGATTTTATTAAATAATCAATCAATCTCTGAGAAACTCCTTGAGGATCTGACAAATGTTTAGGTCTCACAACAACTCATGGGGGATGTGGAAGTAAAGGTTAGTGCAACTGCCTTCAAATGCCTTATGGCCCAGTTTTGTTGTAACTTAAACCAAATATGATGCCTGAGCACATAAACTCCTGTGTGAGCCATAGCAACCCCAGGACACAGGAAAGCCCTTCTCTTGCTCCTCTGAGTACCTCTAGCATGGCAAAAGCACAGCCTCATTTTAACACATTTCTAACCTTAACAAACCCTTCATGTAATAGGTACTGACCAATTTAATGTCTTCCATGAAATAATCTTTCCACAAGAAGATTAAAATAACAGTCCGCAAGAGTGGGAACAGCTTTGCTGTTAGCAATCGTTAGCAAAGCTAACGATTCCTACGTGTAATAAACACCTACTGTGTGCCCAAGATTACATGCTAGGTCCAAATACATGGATTCTTTCCACATCAAACCCTATGGAAGTCCTCCAACCTCCCATCATCAAGGGCACCTGGATGGCTCAGTCCATTACGTGTCTGACTCTTGGTTTCAGCTCAGGTCACGATCTCACATGTCTTGGGATCCATCCTTGCATCAGGCTCCGTGCTCAGCAGAGAGTCTGCTTGAATATTCTCTCTCTCTGCCCCTCCCCTTACTCATGCACGTGTTCTCTCCCCAAATAAATAAATAAATCCTTAAGTAAATAAATACATCCTTCATGGGTAGTTCACCACTACTCTCAAGGTATCTGTTGTTCTGTTTGACAACTCTGAATGCAACGAAGTTCTTCCATAGGTTAAATTAAAATCAGTCCCCTTCCTACTTAAAACTTAAAATCAGCCCTCAGCACTCACCCTTGGGATTGACCCATAAGTTTACTTTCCTCTCCATGCAGTTGATGGAAAGCAGGGTGCATGCTCAGTAGATGTCCTCACTAGGGTTCCATCTTCAGGACAGGTTGAGAGGGGAATCAGGAGGCTGGGGGTAAGGATTTTGGGTAACCATCTGAAATGCTGTTCCTCAGTCACTCGTATTTCACTGGGACTGTATTACCCAACTCCACGTCTAGTGAGAGGGGAAAGAAGCAGATGAATTTGGGCAAGCGAGAGAAGGCAACCATGTTGGGTGCCACAGGAAGCACCACACAGCTCGCTGAGGGCGCGGCTGGTTCTCCTGGACCCTCAGCCACGACCATGTCAGCTCTTGGCATGCGTCCATCTGCTCACCCGCTCAGAAGCCAGTGACAGCACACTGCCATGTGTATCAAGTGCCTTTTTAATTTGTTTGTATGAACTTGGGATATGGATGGTGAACAACATCCAAGTCTGCTACAGTATTCAGAAGGGGAAGAAGAGGAAGTCATAGAGAGGCCCTGAGGTGGTCAGGGAACACTATCCCTTTCCCCCCATACACCACGCAGCCTGCCCTGGCCTCTGGGCACTGCTTCAGGGAGGCGGTAGGCTAAGAACACTTAGGAGCTATGGGACTTCTGTTAAGCCACTTAACCCCTGGTGCCTCAGTTTCCTCATCTACACCACAGGCTACAAGTAGTAGTATTATTATGCAATGTAAAGCAGTTAGGAAGCATGCAGTAAGCTCTTAATAAATGTTAGTTAATGTTACTATTCTTCACTCTCGAAGGAGGCTCTGGGATTATGGTAACTTGTTTTCACTCAGTGAAAAGGCTACCCTTTGGCAACACTAAAGGGCATGGGGAGGTGGTGGAAAACGACTTCCTCCATGTGATTGGCTTTACCCCAGCCTACCCCAGGCTGGCCCAGTGAGTCAGATAATTCCACATCCCTGGATCTACGTTTGGAACAGACTTTATTAAAGTCACCCCCAAAGAATTTACTGAAGTTATAAAATTAATATTCTGTGTTAAATATCCTAATAGGACATTCTAAGGTTTTATCACTGAAGACCTAGGATCTGTAAGACTTCAGAGAAGATTCTGTTGTGCAATTTTTTTTTTTCCTAAAGAAATACTGATAGGGATTCCTTGTTGCAAACCACAGAAAGCAGAACAGGAATTGGTCCAGAAAGTCAGTTCCTGGCTTCTGCTGTGAAGAAGCATGTCCTGCGCGGTGCAGGGACACAGGAGAGAAGGATAAATGTGGGCTCTGCATGTCAGTATTGAAATCGGCTGAAAGTATTCTCCAGTACATGAGCATATGAATAATGAGTCCAAGTGCCCTTTATCAAGACTTGTTGGCATTGGAAAGAACCAATTTTCTGCCAGATCCCAGTATCTGAGACTGCTGAGAGAAAAGTCCTAAGTATGAGGAAATGAGGCATGCACACACATTTACACTCATGCACACACGCACACGCACACACAAACATGCACACACACAATACAATTGGCTAATGGGAAATTTAATCAAAATAAGTAAACAACAGCCAGAGACCATAAGTGGATTCCATGAATGTACACAGTTGGAGTTGAGGCCAGGATCCAGCAGGCCTAGGAATGCAGTCCCACCTTTGTCATAGCTGAAAAATTCCCCAGAGAGGCCAAGTGTCTCCGTCAAGAGCACAGGGGAGTCAAAGGCATAAAGTGCCTGAAGTAGTTTGCTGTTACGAACATTTGCCTCAGAAGACAACATTCTCCTTCCTCGGGAAATCAGCCTCCTGGAGCAGCTGAGGCCTCCCAGACCCACCCGAACCTCTTACCTATCTCCCTCAGTGTGCAAAACTAGTTTGGCGATGTCATTGTTGTATTTTCACACAGTGACATCCCAAGGCCCCTGTCCCAGCGCACAGATGCCCGAGCCCCGCCCAGAGACGCAGGACATGGCAGTGAGCGGCATGTGGCTCAGTACACAGTAAAATCCAAGGACCCATTTTCAAGTTGACAGGGACCTCATCTCCCCTTTCATCCAACCCCCATGTTTTAGAGTTGAAGAAACCCAAACAACCAGTCCAAAGTAAGAGGCTGCCAGAAAGCAGAAGCAAAAACCAAGTTCCCTGAGCTCCACTGTATTGCTCTGTTACTCAACGAGTATTCGGTGAATGTGGGATAAATGCAGATATACATGTATTATTTAGCAATAGCATGACTGGAGCCTACAGTGTATGCCCAACACCACATGCTCAACATATGGTTATAACATAGAGTATGTATGATACATGCGACCTCTAGACGTAACCGTATCAAGATGGTGGCGCACAGACTCCCTTGTAGGAAACAGCCAGCCCTGAGGAGAGGATCCACTTCATCTCTGACTTCAAGGTAACCACTGTCAGCTGGTTACTGCTCCTATTTGCTTGGACCCAACTAAAGTAAATTAGCACCAAGCCCAGAGAGCAGAGTCATGACAAGAGTGACATTTATCTTCCATCCCTGGCCTTGTTTTCCAGCTCCTCACAGACTCTCCTTTCCCTATGTCACACACGCTTCATCAACTCAGTGCGCTGAAAACCTCTCCTTTTCTCTCCTTGACTGATGTCTGGTTATACACTGGGAGGTCCTCCTTCCCTCCAAAGTGTTAGCCAGCCACGCATTCCCACCAAGGGCCATTTACCTCCCACTCTGGAATGAAAGGTACCTCGCCCTTGATCGTGTAATTCTTGGCACCCAGGTAGAAAAATGCTTTCAGAAGAGCATCAGGCTGAGATAAGGTGCAAATAGCCCTTTGAGGGGACCTAAAGTGGGAGACGGGGCAGCAGGCGTCCTCCACAGCTGTTCTCAGTGGTGTCAAGAGAAATTCCTACAGTTTTCATAGGGGTGGAGAACCTGGGTTCCCTTCATCATCTGCCCCTTCCAGAATCTTCCCTGGCAGCAGGGCAAGAGGTAAATGGCCTCCTCCTCCTTCTCTGTCTCAGCCTGGCTGGAACACTTGTTTCATGTCCCACCTCTGAACCGAGTCCCAAGTCCTTCCCTGATGTGTTGTAAAACAAGGCTTAATGCCTTCTGGATACCCGGTCCCCTTGCTTGGAGCTGCCATGGCCTTGTAATTTGCCCTTGGGTCACAGTCCTCCTGCCTGCCCAGCATGCCCTGCCCTCTCCATTCCCAGGCTGCAACTTCCACAAGGGTCCAACTGTGCCTGGCTTCTGCAGCTTATTCCCTAACGGAGCCATGCCTGGCATCTGATCAACCTCGATGAAGAGCTGCCACAAGAGTGTTGCAAGAACTTTGACTTCGATTTTATTATTTTTATTTATTAACGTACACTGAAAATTGTGGTTGGTATCCCAGCTCTACCACATTCCGTGACCCCATGGTAAGAAGTAAACCTTTCAAGCCCCGGATTTCCCAATACACCTACCCCATGGCACCGTGGCCACAGGGATGCTGAATTAAACAGAGCGGTTAGCACCATGTGTGGAGCAGAGCAGATGCTCAAAAAATTGTATTTCGCATAGTGCCTATTATATTTTGCTCTTTGCTACCTTCAGCCAGATAGTGTGTCTCAGAATGATTCAGAAAGGCCCTAGCATCAGTGGGGCTGGGCTGTCACATGGTGAACCTCAGCCAGTAGTTCTATTCTCCATGCTGCTGTGTGGCATTATAAAATCCTAACCTCTCTGGACCTCAATGTCCCATACCATGCTCCTTGAAAGCTCCTGGAATCCCATGAAGACTCATGGAATTCACTGAATTCCACAAATAACATGGCTTATTTTCTTTCAAATAACTATTTTATCTTTATAATGCCATGGAACATTGTAATTTTTTTAATTTTTTTAAATTTTATTTATTTTTTTATTTCTTTTCAGTGTACATTGTAATTTTTTTATTGTGGGACTCTACCATCAATCTGTGATTGAGTCTGATTCTCAGTAGTGGAGTAAGGGCTGACTGGAACACACTCCAGGTTTCTTTCAAGCCAAGGGCTTTAGCCTTGCAAAGATGAGTTTCAAAGCTTACCCTAGAACCCTAAGACACTTTGGTCAGTACCCTGCTCTTGGATAAACCAGCAAGGGGACAAAGTCTGCCCCTCGTAGTCACCCCCACATCACACAGCAGGCACCATTCACTCCTTGCCCTGACAGACACCTAGCACTTGGTGCCCAGGGCACACGGAGAGACCCCTGGTCTCTCTCCACACTGGCTTCTGATCCCCCTCCTCTTGCTGCCTGACCTGATAAGTAATCCTAGCTAATGTAGCATCTGGCAACCCAGCGTCCATGTGTAGCCCGTTCCGAGTTACATCTATATATATAAAGGGCCTTTGGGGGCCATGCCTTAAACCAAGGGGTTGATGCTACTGTGGCAGAGAAGTAGAGAGCAGAGTTGAGAACAGGTGGGTCTTGAGGTGGCTCTAAAGCCTTTACCTGGTATTTACCTAACCACAGAGCTCTGACTTGACCTTGGATTGTTCATGTGACTCACAGAGAATTTAGGAAAAACAAAGCCTTACATATCCTACTCTAGGTTTAGTACACTTTGTCTTCGCCAGCTGGGAGGTGGTGGGGGAAATGAGGTAACAGAGAGAACATGACGCTCAGGGGTGGGGTCTGCAGCTGGTCCCATCGTGTCCTAGTGCTGTGGCCTCCGTCAGAGGACACACCTTCTCTGAGTGGCAGGTTTCTTATCCGCAAACTGGGAGTAAGAACAGGACGTAGTCGAGGTAAGCAAGGTATTCAGACTAGGACACAGTCACGGCTATTATTACTCACCTTCCAAACTGACTGTCTGATTTCCAGAAACGCAGAGACAGCCAGTGCACCCAACAGGACTGGAGAGTGAGGGCGGGGTTCTCTACCTCAAAGTTAAGTCTGTTTCCCTCCATTGCCCACACCCATTGGCCCCCTGCCATCTTCTCAATCTCTTCCCCAACATCTTCTATTTCAAGCACCTTCTGATCTGGGGATGAGGATAAGCAGTTGGGGAAAACAAAACAAAACAAAAGCCAGAAACATGCCTGTTTTTACAATTGCATGAGGCACAGAGCAGATTCTAAAGGGATGGGCCAATATGTAAGGTGACCAAGATACTATGTTCATTGGGGTGCCCTGAGAACAGCTGGAAGACCCACTGCCCCCTCAAATTTCTCTTCCACATTTGTGCATCACAGGGCCTTAAATTCCCACCTTAGATTCACTTCTCTGGGTTCTGGATATTCACATGGACCCTTGTGAATTTACAGGCCATGTTCCCATAATGGACTGTGCATCAGAATCACGGGGCACTAGTGAATTACAGACGTCTGGGACTCCATCCCCTGAACACTCTGACTCATGAGTTAGTGCTGGAGTTTGGAAAGTGTCCCCATGGTTCCTAGGATCATGCAGGGCCGAGCAGCCCTGTTCTGGGGGGGGACTGTCCAGCTCTGGAGTCAGGATCTCCGGGTTTCTCCCTCTCTTGTGATGAACAACACGGTATGCAGTGCCCAGTAAGCACCTTGTCTGTGATGAAGATGAAATCTCTTTCTTCCTCCAAGGGGCAGGGTGTGAGGATGAAATCAGGGAAGAGGCTTGCCAATGCATCACCAAGTGTCAGACACCTAAGGAACCATTTTCAGGGAGCGGGGAAAAGAAGGTCGGGAGAGAGTGCTGGCCTGGCTGGAGTGTCTTCAATACCAGGCTGAAGCAATGAACTTGATCTAGCCAGTAGAGGAATGGGTGTGATAAAGTATTCAAGGAATATTAAGCTAATGACATCAAGCCTGGGAGACAGGAGGGGAGACAGGCTGCAGGCAGGTGTGATGAGGTAACGTGGTGGTAAGAAACAAGGAAATAAATCATTTTTATGGTGGAGAATGATTCGTTGTTCACCAACCTTCTCTCCTTTTTCCTAGGAGCACAGCTAGATGATACTTGAGTTCTGGACTATGGAAAGCAGGGGACAATGATTTGGCCACTTTCTGTCACAGACCTTGCAAACCTTCCATACGATCCCCCACCATCTCCCCTGTGTGCTGGCAAACATAGAGTCCCACAGAGGAGCTGGCAGCCCTAGGGGGCAGCAAGCCTAGTGGGGAAGGAGGCTAAGCAGGGAAAACCATTCACTCAACAGACTCTGAGCTATTAGGTGAACAAGTTCATGGGCTGGGGTTTCAGTGGGGGCACACACTGACCAATGAAATGCCTCCGTGGAAACTCCAGCTTAAAAAGGAGATTCCTGTTTCTTTGGTCCCTGATAATATCCTGCCACACAGAGCAGATCTCTGCGATGCTCCTTAAGTACCCACCTGAGGGGAAGTCACATAACTTTGCCTGCCGCACCCCCCACCTCCCAGAGTCCTGTGGTCAAGCCCTGCCCAGAACTCTTTATCCCCACAGGAAAAACATAAGGCAAAAAACCACAGATAAGTGGGTCCTTTAGTTTCTAAGACCAATTACACCATGGATCCTGGATTTTATGATGTGACTAACAAAATGCTTACAGCACCCAAATGTGAAAATGAATAAAAAGCCAGTGAGATTGACCCCCACCCACATGCTATATGCACTCCCTGGACCTCTCTGCTCCTTGTCTGCACTGGGTAGCAGAGGCATGTGTTTAGGAGAGAGGAACCTTGAGCTGAATCAAGAAAAGTATATCTGTTGCCATGACAACCTCCCCAACTGAATTTTTAAGCAATAGTAACTGGGACATGGTTTTCACTTCCTCTGCCTTCTAGGTAATGGGTTCCCAGTTGGACTTCATTCACGATACATCCTTTCTCCACCTTTTGTGTCATTTCTCCAGCCTGATACTCGTTGCTTTCCTCCTCACCACAGAATAATGATGATCAGAAGAGGAAAACACCAACTTAAGGTCCGTAGGGGTTGATACAGCGGGTAGGGTAACCAGCACCAAATTTCTACACACACAGCCCATGGGGGGCCCAAGACACACCGCGAAGACCTCCTATTTCGATCTCCTCAGATGCAACATGGGCAGGCACACCAGCTGCAGACAACAAAGTACTTTCTTCTCCCTTAAAATATAATTGCCCCACAAGCCAGTGGTATGCATGCAACCATCGACATTGTAAATAAGTGTCCAAATCTCTTGACCTGCCCTCAGAAGTGCCTCATGATCGGACCCCAACTTATATTTGTCACCTTCCCGCTTCTCTTCACACTCTGTCACAGCCACACTGAACTCAGTCCTTCCGGGACACCTGGTATCTCCTGCCTCTGAGCGATTGTTCCCATAGTTCCCTTCGTTCAAGACATTACATATATTTCCCTCAGTTTCTGCGTCTTCATTAGCTTTGCCAGATTCTCTTGTGCCTCATTCCTCCCCCACAAATGGGCATTTCCTGAGCACAGTCCTTATCTCCTCATTTCTTCGTGCTCCCTCCTCCTCTTCCAGGAACTTATTCCTTCAACTGCAGCTCTGAGCAGAACTTCAAACCCACACCCCTCGCCCTGGCCTTCCCATCATTCTGAGTGTGGCTTTTCCAGCACTCTGGTGGACATCTGCCCTTGACTGACCTGCCATCATCTCAAACAAAACACTTGTAACACCGGAAGATTATTCGTATTAACAACTACTCTTTTTTAAAATTTATTTATTTATTTATTTATTTGGCAGAGATCACAAGGAGGCAGAGAGGCAGGCAGAGAGAGGGAGAAGTAGGCTCCCTGCTGAGCAGAGAGCCCAATGAGGGGCTCAATCCCAGGACCCTGAGATCATGACCTGAGCCGAAGGCAGAGGCTTAACCCACTGAGCCACCCAGGTGCCCATCAACTGCTCTTGTCCTCTTTGTCCTATCATAGATTCATAGGGTTTCAGGTTAAAATGAACCTGAAAAAGGTTAAGCTCAAGCCCACTTAGTTTATCTGCACTCAGTCCAATCACAACATCTTAGACAATCATGGTCAAGCCCATCCATGGTGTCGATAAAATCAGGGAAGAGACTCACCAAATATGGAAACCAGTCTCTTGGGAGGTGAATTTACCATGATACCACTGAATCCTAAGTGTCAACATCCCTCACATATCCACACCTTTTTCTTTCAAAGCCTGTGCCCTATTTTGTACTCACATCACTGTCCCACAGCATATCCCTCCTTTTAGCCCTACTTCGAGCTCATGAGGACCACCTCACAAGGAACACTCGAGAATCCTCTTCATGACCTCTTCCTCAAGGCTTTCCTTCTGACATGGTCACGGCGAGAGCAACAGCAAACACAGAGCAGCTCACATTTTACTCACTTCTCTTCCTGAAAGCCACACAGCCATGAATCCTAAAAGGTTAGACTGTGAATTTTATCTGCTAAGAGGAGTTCAGACTAAATGACTTCTAAAAGGGTTCTCCAAGGAAAAAAACTCTATGATTTCTTTAAACCCCATTTTACAAAAAGGAAATTTGCTTTTAAAGACAGTCACACACCCAAAACTGTGGCCGTGCCAGAATTGGGAGTTTGGGGCTTCTTGCTTCAAGTTCATGAGTCTGTGCACCCCATCAGGCAATGCCGCATATGAACCTTTCCAAAAAGGAACTAAATCTAGGTCCCACCTGTGTAGAAACTTTTGTTTTTTTCCTATTTACCTATGATGGACCCAAAACCATTTACTTGCCATTCACAACCCTTCCCATTATTGGGTTGTTTTTTGTTTTTGTTTTCCTATCTTCTTTCCAGCTGCCTCTCTCCATAGGCTGTTCTCTCCGGCTAACCTTAGCTACCCCCTGGGTCCTAAACAGCCTTACCTCATACTGTTGCTGAATCTGAATCTGATATGGTTGCCACTCTCTGAATCCTAATCATTTTTCCAAGCACAACTCAGGTCCCACCTCCCCTCAAAGTACGCTTGGAAACGTCCTTCAGGCCATATGGGTCCCTGTACCTACACCCCTCACTTCATCTCCTGTCACTCATGAGGCACTGATGATTGCTTGAAGCTCTATCCTTAGCTGCAAGCTCATGGACTGTGGGCAACCTCCCCTCCTTGCTCTCCAGGCCCCCTCATCAGTTTCCACAGATGATGGCTTCACAAACGTGGTTGGTAATTGGTTGATTGGTCGATTGACTAACTGTTTTCAATCCCTTAACACTCAAAGTTCTTTATCTTACTAATACCTCCTTCTTGCCTAACTTCTAAAAGTACTCGTCACTCCAATGCCCTCACACAATATTACAAAGGAATAAAAGCAAGTTCTGAAAGAAAGGTGCAATGTATTCCTTTCCTCCCCTTTTTTGGTTTACTTGTGGTCAATTCGGATGATTCATGCTAAGAAGTTTCTTGCCTCAGCCTTGCCCACCCAAAGAAATGCATGTTCCAAGGAAGGGCTGGATTTCATGCTGCCTTTTGGATGTCCCACTGTTTGTTTAGCTCTATTTACCCACGCTCGAGGCTAGTGGTTCTCAGTCTTTGATGAATCCCAGAACCACTCAGGGGTGGCTTCATGAGGAAACAGGCACCCAGGCCTTACCCAAATCCTCCTAAGTATGAAAATCTGGAGAAAGAGCATGAACAAGCCCATGTAAAGAAGTTATGCAGTGACTTTTTCACACCCCAGAGCTGAGCACCATTGGCCTAGCCACTGTTCCCCATGAGTGCTACATCAAATGTAATTAAAAGAACCTTCTCATGTTAGAAGAGAGTGCTTCTAGAAGCTAGAAGGATTTCTTTTTCCTAGGAAGGATTCATTTAACACTTGACAACAGGCTATCTATAGTCTTTATCCTTCAAGAACTTCACATCTCGGGACTAAGATACCCCTTGACCACATATATGTGTTTCCAACATAGATTATACTCAGGGAGCTGGCAGACAAATTGCCCAGTACTTGGAGTGCTCCCTCAGAATGCAAGCAGAATCAGATCTAGGATGCCCTGGATAGAGAGAACCTTCTTATCACTGACCCACATCTTCCGGAAAGCCATGCTTACCCACTTTGCTCCTTCGCTATTTCTAGTCCTCCAGCCCTGATGACAAAGACCAATGAGGATGTCTCCCATACGACAGTTTTTGAAAATACCCGCTATTGAGAGTCTGTTATGCTGTTTGTATAGACCAGCAAGACAATACCGTGGCTATGCAGAGCTAGAAGTTTGCAGGGAGGAATGGGTCCTCCTGAAACCAAAGGATGTGGACTCTAGAGCCTTCTTTCTCATCTACGGGCTGGAGTTATAGACATCTTCCAGTGAAGCCCGGCCCAGAGCCCAGTGACAGGAAAAGGAAGGAAGCCACCGAAATAACAAGGTCAGGGCCAATGTAGCCCCCCAGCGGTTTGAGGCCTCCTGGCCCTGCCCCCAAAGCTATGTGAGGGCTCCCTGGGATGAGAGAGGAGAGAGGAGAAAAACCGACAAGAGAAATTAACGTCCCTGGAGCTTGCAGAGCCCAACCACTGGCCAGGGATCTGCACCTCGCCTGCAGCCAGGCCAACCACATCATTCAGTCAGTGACCTCTGTGGGCCTCCAGCTCCCAGAGAAGCAGCTCCGCACACACAGTCAGAGCCAGTGATGGTCACACGGGGCTCCTGCTCGGAGACGAGTCTGAGTCCTGTCCCAGTGACAAGGCAGGCACAGACAGGTTTGAGCCTGTGACTTCTCGGACACGCCAAGGAAGTGCAGTTCATGGTCTTGGCATCTCCCTAAGGAGGCTATACTGGGCCTGCAGAAGAAGTTACATTTTTGCCGCAGATTCATACTTAACTTATTCTAGTGCTCACACCAACACCTCAAAACGTGTCCCACCATGATCAGCACAGCACTGGTAAGAAAATTGGCAGAGAGCCACGGCAGCCTGTTCCAGCCCGCCCAGCTGGAAACCCACAGCCTGCTCCCTAAAGTGGGCCCTCTCCCACCATGCCTCCTGCTGTCACTAAAAGGGGCCCAGCACGTGGCAACAGAAAAGGAATCCAGATGAGAAGGTGTTTGCCAGATGGTCTAAATGGATGGAGTCTTTGCCCTGGCTGGAGAAAGGCAAGCTGGGGAAGCAAGAACTGTGGGCAGGGAGGCAGGAGCTGAGCACGCTAACAGCAGGCTTCAACACCTGTAAACCCACTGCCCCTGCCACCAGACCTGAGGCATGCAGGAAAAGTCACACTCACAGACATGGCACGACGGGTGAACTTGTGTATTGGTTCCTGACCCCAACCCAAACCCGGACTCATGAAAAAGAAAAACAGTTGCTTAATGTACTGAAGGGAACAGCAAAACCTAATGCTCCCACATTTAGGTGAGATGTCCAAGGAACCAGGCAGCCAGCGGGCAGTGGGGATCTGAGAGGGAATGCCACAAGATTTGATCTTGTCTGTTCTGGAAGTCAGATGACTATACAATGGGTCACCACGACTTGACATGTGCTCTGCACCACTGTCAGAGCCTTCCAGATCACTCAATAAATAAAACAGCTAGTCATTTCCACCCAACAATCAGCAGGACTCTGTTTTATTTCCCCCAAGCTGAATTGATGGTTATTTAACTAAACCGACCCCATGCACGGATGGTTCTGGAGTCCTGTGGATAGGGCTTCATAGTCCGTCAGCATCTGTTAACTGAGCACAGATAGGGTACAAGCTCTGTATCAACAACACTCCTGATCATGACGCCCTGAAGCTGTTAGAAATTTTGGGCACTAATTCCCTGTAGGACGGCTACCTATTTTAGCCGTGGCAGACACTGCCTGAGGTCAGACTTGCCTCTGATCATGACTCAGTGGCTCTCTATCCGAACTGCAGCCTAGAGTCACCTGGGTGGGGGTAAGAAATCTGGTTCTGGGTCTCCTTCCCCCACCCCAAGGGATTTTCCTGTAATTGATCAAGAAGTAGCAGTCATCAGGAGTTCTTAAACCTTAAACCTCCCCCAAACAATCTAAATATGTAGCCAAAGTTGAGAACCACTGGTTTCTATTGAAATTCACACCCCTGGCAGCAAGAGATATTTGCAACAACTTTGGTGGTGTTCTACTTCTTGGATCCGAGGATGGGACTGGCTGTCCAGGAGTCAACACAGATGGGCGGTTGATCTAACCTACTCAGCACATCCTGTATTTGTTTTTCCAAATCACTTTCTGTTTTGCTTTTACTTCCTTGCTCTTTCTTCTTTCTATAAACTACATTGGCTGCCACTGTCAACTGTCGAACCTGTTGTCTTCCCCTTACACTCAAAGTCCAAGCTGTACATGATCCCATTTATTTATTCTTGAAATAGCCTTGCAAGTGAGGAAGGAGGCAGGCTTTTGTTCCCTAGGGCAAATCGGGGGCCTGCAGATCAGGAAAGGTTTTATCTGCCATGGAATTCACATTGTTATTTTACTCATATGTGTTTATACCAATTTTCATTTACAAAGTACTTTCACCTACTTGCTCCTGTGGAATCCTCACAGCATGTCCGTGGAGACAGTATTCCCATAATCAGGGAGGCCACACATCCTGATTTGCCTGGGAACAATTCTTGGTGACACCTGCTGTCCCAACCTAATTATTCATAGCACCCCTTTTCACTCTCAAACCGAATGTTGTCGTCTGAGCCATAAAATATATGATCGCCATCATATAATTGTGGTTATTTATAACCATATAACCATCCTCTTGTTTTCAAGAGGAGGCTACTGAGGCTCATAGAACTTAAGTAATGTGTTCAGTCATGAGTTAATTAGAAGCAGGGACAAGACCCAAACTCATGTCCCGTGTCTCCAAGCCTCTGTCTCATCCATGGAGCCTCTGTGAAATATTATATCAGAGCTGAGTTACTCAAGACTTTCTCATTGGTGATGAAGAAACTAAAAATGTCACTACTAACATTCCCTGGAAGGGGGGCAGAGCACAGCAGGCAGCGTTCTATGACAATAGAGAATGGTTTAGTGAGGTATCAATGAACTGCCTAATTCAGCCAAAGAAGGTATAAGGCCTGACATACGGGTCTTTGGAAAAGGAAGAGGAAGAAATTCGGAGTCCAAACAGGAACATTTGAGGAATGGATCTGAACGTTATTTACAGCGTACTTCTGAGCACAGGTGTTGTTCAACCATCAAACGGGCAGAATCATCCTTCTTACTTCCCTAGGTTGTGACATGGGGCAAACTGTGACTCACTGAACATCAGACAGCAGGAGCTCTCACGAACTCCCTGTGACTTGCATTTTTTTGTTTCCTTCATTTTTCACAGAAGTGAACCAAGGCTAATACACAGGGAACAAGGTAAGGTATTTGAATGTGTTTCAGAAATTCTAAAATGCTGCCATTTATTATTATTATTATTATTATTATTATTATTATTATTATTATCAAGAGCACCAGCAGTAGTAGTCATAGTACTTAACAGACGCTGATAAGCAGGTGATGTGGGATAGAATTGTGTATCCCTGAAACTCCCTGAGTGACCCAGGTTTTGAACGACATGCCCAGCATACCAGCTGGGTAGAGAGGAGGTCCCCTGAAGGAGGTGTTGAAAATGACACATCCCACTCTGGGTGGGGTCCCACCTGGCCAAGAGGCTTCCTAGAAACCAACCCACCCTGCTCAGCAGAAGATGCCTCAGGCCCCAGATGCCTTCAACAGGAAGGCCTTTCTCATGGGAATCACACAGCTAAGAGAAATGTCCAACTTTGGGAGGACCTGATTCTGTAGATCAGGCCCTTGTTTCCCTAAAATAAAACCATTCATAACCTGGGTGGGATCTTTACTTCACAACATTTTCAGCCTATGTGAGTCCCTGGAAATGGTAACTGCAACCAAGAACGTCAAACAAGAGGGGGGAAAAAATCAAGAGCTTTCCTATCAGCTTTTTGTCCCACAGTCAATCCAGTTTTTGAGTTAATCATGAAGGCCTGCCTGGCCATGGATCTCTTTCCTTTAAGACAAAACAACAACATGGGCATTTTAGAATTCTTTTAGGGGCCCTGGGGGCTATGCAGTGAGCTTTTTATATAAATGGAGAAAACCTTCAAAGCTGCCAACGAGGTTCCAAAGGTGCAGGCAGAATCGGTCTCAATGCCTAGTAGTGGGGCAAAGGGCTCCTTTGGCTCTAAAGAGTCAATTTGTGTTTCAAATAGCTTTCAGGAACTTGACACTATGAAACTACCTGCTCCCAGGAAATCTGAGAAAGTCCTAGAATAGCTTTCTTCAAGGAGAGCGGGGAAACTCATCGCTTTGTTAAAGCTCTCCCTGCTGGTTCCCTAGACCACAGACCTGGACACCAAGGTCCAGAGCCCCCATTTCTGGCCCTTGGTCCAACGCTGCCAAACTTGCAAGAGGACGTGACCTCTTTCATCACCCAGGTCTGCCAAAGGACCTGGTAATCCTGCCTAGAAGGGTCCCAAAAACCAAACGAGACAAAGGCCACCTTTGAGGGGAGAGAAATAGCCTTCGCAAAGCAAATGTCACTAAATGACAGGTGTGATTTCTATGGATAATTTTGAAAAATAAACCCAAAGGACGTAACACCTGGCTGAAGAAAATGTAACAGACCTTTGTGGTAGGCTGGGCCAACTGGGACAGACCACTTACAAATGTAACATAAGTCACAACCTGAGGGGTTTATTTTTTTAGGCACCGAAAGATACCAAAGACCAGAAGGTGGTTATCAAGGTTTCTGTAGGTCTTACACTTTTTTGTGACAATTTCTCTGTCTAATTAGCTTGGAATTCAGGGTAATTTACCCCAAAAAACATCTTTCCCACTCCAGGGAATACATATGCCTTTTAAATGCACCCCAGGAGACCTCTAAAAGGTATCAAGGACTCCCCCCTTCTCAGTTACCTGGGCATTTCAGGAAAACTGCAGTGAAAGGGTATTTTCCTCATTTGAGAAAAGTCCTGGAGCTCAGGCAGCCAGCGGACTCCCCTCCCCCAAGTCCTGGCGAGGCTTTCTGCACCGCCCAGGAGGCAACTCTCCTGCCGCCTCAGGTTTCCCAGCTTCTGCAGTGTGTCGGCCACAGCGAGGACTGATCAAATGTTTCTTTCTTACAATACACCACCGGGCGGACCCGGGAAACGCTGCCTCGCCGGCATCCATCCCTTTCCCTCCTACGGGTTGCAAACGAAGTGCAGCAGTGTTGAGGGAAGACTGTTTCACCCAGGGAGCAAGGCGACTTAACTTGGTTTGTTCACTGTGCTCCTCCATCCCCTTCTGCCCCAAGTCCACCTGGGTTTCCCCCACTGCCCAACCCTTAGCATTTCCTGATACTACCCCGTGGAATCATGATTATGACAATAGTAGTAATGTGGGCGAAAGGAGTGTTTGTTTTCTGCTTTGCAGGTCACAAAGCAAGAAACACCTTTGTTTCCTTCTGCTTTTCTTTGAAGTAGCTCTGAGCCGAAGAGAGAAAGAACCTTTGAAGAGATGTTATTTTTATTTTGTCAGAGAGAATTATATCCGTAAGGTTTCCTTTACTTCCCGTCCCTCTCTTACCTCCCTGTGCCCTGCAATTTTAGAAGAAAGGTTCAGTGGTCCAGCCATGCGTCTGCCACCCCCTTATACCTCAAGATACCCTTCAAGACTCGCCAAAATCGCACCGGGCAGGGCTCAGGACTGATCCACTGGCCCTGCAGCTGGTTTGACAAACTGCGGGCCAACAAGAAGACTGGCGGCCACCTGCCGGATTGCGCCTGACTCCCCGACATCCCGGAGCCCCGAAGCAAGGCTGTCCCGCTTGCAGGAAGGACACCCAAGGGAGCGCTAGGGCCGAGACGTCCTCCCTGGGGAGAGTCCAGTGTCCCAGCTCTGTCTGCGCTGGCACGTGAGCCCGCGCCACAAGGAGCCCGACTGCTGGAGCGACAGGTGCCGCGAGCGCCTGGATGCCAACCTACCTTCACGAAGAGTTCGATCTCGGGGTCCCTGTCGTCCCCGTTAGCTGTCGCCGAGTCCGTCATGCCTTCGGCGCCCGGGGCCAGCGTCCCGGGCCGAGGAGGCGCCACCTCTGCGGCGCCTGGGCCAGCCCTCTGCGCTCCTGCTCTGCGGGGCCCTTCTTGAGAGCGGCGCTTATTATTATTATTGTTGTTTTCAAATCTATTTCCCAAGCCGGGAACAGCAGTGTCTGAGAGATCAGTGTTCGGAGAGATCACATGCAAAGGAGGGAAGCCAGAGGGGACAGGGGGCAAGGGGGAAAGGTGGATTCAGGGATGGCAGCAGGTCCCCGGAGCAACAAGTGCCGGGCTGCAGGGAGGTGTCACAGGATCCGCGCTTGTCAGCGATCCCCGCGTCGCCGCCAACGCGCCCAAAATAGCCGGAGGCCGCGGGGCGGGGTCAGCCCGGGCGGGGCGGGGGGGGGGGAGGGGCACCCCGCCAGCGCGGCCCCTGCCCTGGCCCTGGCTCTGGCCCCCGCTCCGCCCCACCACCCCAGCCCAGCAGCGCCCCAGGCGCGGCCCAGTCGGACTGCCACTGCCACCGATTCAGGGGGACCTTCTGGGAAAGGTACGGGGAGGGAGAAGGAGTCCAGGCGAAGAGGAAAAGAGGAGAGAAAAGATGGCTTTAAGTCTTAGGTTTCATTAATGATGCTTTAGCACCCTCCACTTCCCAGTTACTCCAAAACCAGCGTTCCCCCCAGGAAAGCCCCTTCCTGACTTAGTGATGCTCAGAGTGGGGAGGAGCTTGGAGAGAGGACAGAGAAGGAGAGGATTCCCCCCACCCACCCCATACAAGCCATCCACATGCTGGGCAGGGCTGGTGTGTGAGGTAGAGGGCTGAGCCCAACTGGCCAGATGCGTCCAAAGCCCAGGACCTGTGTCTTTCTCATCTTCTGGGCTTGTTTTTCCCTCCCTTTCTTTCTCTGTTCTTTTCTTTCCTCCCCTTGCTTTCCTATTCTTACTTCTGTTCCCTGTTTTGCAGTGAAGTATGATACACATGTAGGAAAACGCAGGTAAATGCTCAGTTCAATGAACTGAAGCCACGCATGGAGCCCCAGACAAAGAAATAAAATGTTAGCTAGGAAGCTTTTCCTGTCTCTTCTCTTCCTTTCCTGCCCTTCCACACCACCCCCTCCATCCCTGTAACCATTATCCTGACCTATAACAACGCAGGTTAGTTTTGCCTGGAATCTTACAGTAAAGGCTGTAAATACTCCTTGATGTCTGGCTTCCTTTGCTCACCATGACATTTGTGAGATTCATTGATTCCGTTGTGTGTAGTTGTAAATCATCCCTTTTCATGGCCACATTTATGTATCCATTTTTCAGGTGATGGACATATGCATAGTTTCCAGTTAACCACTACTGTAGATACTGCTGTTAAGAGCATTCTATCAAGCATCCTTGGGTAATACAAGGACACTTCTCTGTTGGGCATATACTTATAAGTGGAATTTTTAAGTCATAGAGTATGAGAATATTCTTCTTGAATCAACACTGCTAGACGGTTTTTCAGAGCAGTTGTACCAATTTGCATTTCCACCTTTCACTTCGTTTAAAAATAGGTACTAAATCTTTGGCATCTGAAATCTGGTCAGTTTTGGTTTGTTTTCTCTGCCTTCTCTTTGCTTGTCCTGTTTGTGTTCTGGCTTGCCTTGCTCACAGATACGTATGTATTTCACAGCTTTGTAAGAAAAAATTTAATCACTTAATAATAAAAATAGGTAATAGTTCTTAGTATGTACCAGACAAAAATGCTCAGCACTGTACACCTTTACTTGTTGAGTCTTTACAAATAAGATTATTATCCCAGTGTTCAAGGTGGGGAAACAGAGGCTTAAAATATTTCAATAACTTGTCCCTGGACATCCAGCTAGAAAATGGTGGATTTGAACACAGAAAGAGTGAACCCGTTCTCTCAACTACTCTACTAACTGCCTCTTTCCAACTTAGCGCACACTGGGTAAGTCACTTTGAAGAAACAAAGACACTGTCCTGGTCTGAATGGAGATTAAGATCCATTTCCGGGTAACTGTCACACGGAAGGAAGACGAAGCTTATCACATAAGTTGGGCAGGTGGAGGAGCTCTATCAGTCAGCATGGAGGCAGATCATTCAACACAGCTGGAGTGGGTAGAGGGCAAGGCCTCATAAAGCAGAAAGCACTTTGACTGAACCTTCCTGACTGGTCGGACATCTGACAGATGGAGAAGATGGCGTGGTATCCCGACCACCCTTTATGGCAGGCTGTTTCCCCATAAAGTCCAAGTACAAATGCTTCCTTCTCACTGAACAGTCAACAAGTCCAAGTTTGCAACCCTCACAGTACACTACGGCTCAGTCTAGATGAGGTTTCATTGCCCTCTCCTCCTCCTTGGTTTTCGGCTTACATCACCAAAGCCTTTAGAGAAACAGTCACCTTCCCAGCTGTACCTTCTGAGCCAATGACTGCATACTCTGGGAAGGACAAGGGCACAGAGGGAGACTGATACCTTCACTGCGTGCCCCATAGACTCATCACTTCCCTGCTCTGGACTCTGGACACTATTTGCAATAGCAACTGTGGCAGAGGTAAATAAAATTATATGCATAAAATGCCTTTGAGGGTTATTTATTTTTAGATGAAAGATGCTTTACATGTGTGATCATTTTCTTGGCTATGATCTAAACAGTGTCTGTTATGACCTCCACTCTCCTTAATTCCACATCTAGCAGAGCCAGCCTCTCTTTCATCTTCTCCAGATATCTACTGCTTATTGGAAAATGGACCAGTTCTCTTTTAATTTCTAGATAATACCTTCCATTTAGACATCCCTCCAGATAACTGGTAGTTTTGCTATTATAAACATTCATATTGCAAAACAACAAAACAAAAAGTCAGCTTTGGTGATAAAACATTTTTGTGCATGTTTCTAGTTTTTGAATTTGCATTCTGCTTTAGTTCAGGATAACATGTCTTTATTTTATACCCTTTAATGTCAAATTATTATTGGTTAGAGTCAATTATGGCTTTGTCCCGAGAAAAACACATCCTTGGTCATAGACTATGCTTCTAATAATCATAGTTTCACGAAGTTGGTGCAAGTTTTGGGTAAATATTTACCTTCAAAGGACTTCAAAAACACCTTCAGTGCTCACTGGGGCTGCACATAGACTAAAGTTGGAAAAATACAGAGAAGATTGGCATGGCTCCAGTGAAAGGATGATGTGCGAGTCTGTGTACCACCCATACTTTTGTATGATTGTTGAAAGCAAAAAATTATAACGTGTCTTGTGGGCTTTTCAATATATTTGGTTTCAATGAGATGTAAACTGATTTATATAATGGTAAGGTTTCTATACTTCACTTGAAGTGGCCAACTATGAACTCTAAGAAGATTGATAAAATTTAGATATGTGTGTTGTAACCACCCTGAAAGCAACAACTAGAAAAGTTAAACAGAGAGATATAGTGAAAAGCCAATAGATATATTAAAATATAATGGGAAGAAATCTTCAAATAATATAATAAGTTTGACGGGGAAAAAAAGAGCAAACACAAAATGTATTGTAAAATGGCACATTTTCCTCCTCTAGCCTTCTCCCTACTCATTCATTCTCTCTCTGTCTCTCTCTCTCTCTCTTTCTCTTTCTCAAATAAATAAATTAACAAAAAATCTAAAAAAAAAAAAGATATGACAACTCTAAATACGTACCTAATACCAGAGCTAAATATGTACCAAATACATCTAAATACATACCAAATATATGAAGCAAAACTGACAGAACTCAGAGTAGGAAGAGTCAAATCACAATTGTAGTTCGAGGCTACAAAATTTTCTCTTAGTAATTGATAGCACAAATAGACAACAACAACAACAAATCATCACGAATATAGAAGATCTAAACCATACTATCAGCAGTTTGGCCTAATGAACTTTTATGGAGTATCCCATCTAAATAACAACAGAAAACACACTATTTTTACCCACATATGGAATATGCACCAAAGTGAACCATATTCTGGGTCACAAAGTAAACATGTTTCAAAGAGTCAAACTCTGCTCATAATAGAATCAATTACATTAATAAAAAATGTTTCTGGAAAACCTCTAGGTATTTGGAAATTAAGCAATTCACTTTCAGAAATTCATTGGTCAATAAAGAAGTCTCAAGGATAATTAGAAAACATGTTGACCTGAATGTAAATGAGCATACAATGTATCAAAATTTGTGGGATGAAACTAAAGTAGCCCTTGAAAGAAATTTATGTTTGAAATATTCTGTTTAGAAGGAAATTCAGGTCTCAAATCTAAGTTTGTACCTTAAGAAACCAGCAAAACCTAAAGCAAGGAGGAAAAAAAATATAAGGGGGGAAAAAATGAAACTGAAACAAGACAAAACAACAGAGAAAATCAATGAAACCAAAAGCTAATTCTTGTAAAGGATTGATAAAGTTAATAAATGTCTAGCTAGATTTGCAAAAAGAGAAAGAGAGAAGCTATATATTATCAGTATGGGTATGAAAGATGGGATAGCACTACCACAGTCATAAAAGGATAATAAAGGAAGGATATAGACAACTCTCTGCGCATAAATTGGAGACTTCTGTAGAACCAAATCTTCAGAGAAACAAACTAACAAAACTCATTCAAGAAGGAGGAGAAAAGTCCCATATACACTAAAGAAATTAAATTCATAGTTGAAAATCTTCTCCCTGTCAAAAAAACCTCCAAGCCCAGATGTCTTCATTAATGAATTCAACCAAACCTTTAAGAAAGAAATAATACCAATTTTATAAATCTCTTCCAGAAATAAGAAGAGGAGGAAACAAAGAATGTGTATCCAGAGTTTGTAAACAATTTTTACATGTCAAAAATAAGAAAACAAACAACCCAATTAAAAATTAGCCAAAAGAGTCTGGACGTTTTACCATAGATGACATACCAATGATAAATCAGCACATGAAAAGATGATCGACATCATTATTGAGTAGAGAAATACAAATAAAATGATACAATATACCCATTAGAATGGTGAAAATAATACACACACGATAATCCCATGGGGTAGCAAGAAGGCAGAGCAGCGGGAACTACCTCCCATACATTATCAGTGAGAATGCGGAACTATCCGTCACTCTGACGAAACAATTTGGTAATTCCATGTAGAGTCAAATACAAGCTACCCATAAGACACACTTGTCACCTCCCAGGTGGTATCCTAGAGCAATGAAAACTTAGGTCCTCCCAAAAACCTGTCCGTGAATGTTCATAGCAGCATAATTCAAAACTGACGCAAACAAGAAACCACCGAAATGTCCCTCAGTAGCTAAAGGAAGAAAAGAATTGTGGTACATCCGTACAACGATAGAGCACTTAGCAATAAATAAGAATGAACACATACAAAATGGACCAATCTCAGCTGCACTATACTAAGTGACTGGAGGAGATTATGCTGAGTGAAAGAAGTCAAGCAGAGACAGTCAATCATAATACGGTTTTTGGGTGAAGCATGGTGAATGCTTTACCAAACCCCAGTGTTCATTCAATGCTTTACTGGTGAAGCATGAGGAATAGCATGGAGCACATTAGGAGAAGGAAGGGAAAAATGAAGCAGGGGGCAGGGAGGAATCTGAGGGGGAGACGAACCATGAGAGACTGTGGACTCTGAGAAACAAACTGAGGGTTTTGGAGGGCAGGGGGTGGGGGATGGGTGAGCCCGGTGATAGGTATTAAGGAGGGCACGTATTGCATGGAGCACTGGGTGTTATACCCAAATAATAAATCTTGGGACACTACATCAAAAACTAATGAGGTACTGTATGGGGACTAACATAACATAATAAAAATTAATAAAAAATTAAAAATAAAATAAAATAAAAATTTGAGTCACATAAAAATAAAAGATTGCATACTGAATGGTTCCAGTTATATGACATTCTAGAAAGGCAAAATTATAGCGACAGAGAGCACATCAGTGGCTGCCAGCTGTTGGGACCGCAGGGAGAGGGGAACCTACAAAGGGGTAACATGAGGGAATTTTTCAGGTGATCAAACTATTCTGTATCCTGTTTTTGGTGATGGTTATAGAGGTTTCTGCATGATTAAAACATACAGAATGCTATACCAAAATGAGAATTTTCTGTAAATAAGTTTTTCAAATGATCAAGATTCTTAAACACTTCAAAAAAAAACGTAAAGCTGCTAGATTTTTTTTTTTTTTATCCCCTTTCCACACCTTCTTTGTTTCAGATCCTTAGTATCAGATCTTATCTTACCCTGGACTTCAGATACATAAAACAAGTCTCTGTTCCATGAGACCTAGTGTTCCCAATTATAGTCAATAAAGTAAAACAAGCCTTCACTGAAATAAAAAAATGAAACAACAAAATAAGCACATTTAGACCAAGAGAGAGAGTGTGTGTATGATAAATGGACATTTATTATGAAATAATGATGATCCTTCTAGGGAGTTGTTGTTTTGTTTTTCTTTTTTTTTAGAAATATCTCACCCAGTACCAGAATATAAGCCCATCATCAGCTACAAACTCCAACTTTTATATGCCTAGTGATATTTAGTTGAACCCACTCACTTTGCCCAGGGTGGTGGCTTTTTATGAGAATCAGATTGTCCCTTTCTGACATTCTTTACAAAGGATCTCCTGGAACATCTCAAGGGTTTAAGGTTCAAGCTGAAGGGACCATCTGGGTTTGATGACAGCTGCAGAAACCCCAGTTACACGGTATCTCTGGGGGAGGACCAGGTGGGTATAGACAAGGGGGCATGTCGTGGAGCAATTACACCCACATGAAGGCTCAGGTGGGCCTGTGAGGAGAGTTAGGGTGGGTTGCTAGTTCCATCTATTCCTTTATAAATGAATGTGCCCTTACGCATGCCGAACTTGACCAGTAACCTTGGTCCCTACAGCAGTCTGCCTACAGTCTCCCAGGGAGGGGACTGGGAACACGCTGGCCTGAAGCCAAGTGTCCTTGTCAACAACCGGTGCTCACCCACTGATTCACTCATTACTCATTCTCTCCACCAGTGTTTTGGGGGCAGACTGCTCATGCTCATTCTAGAACCCTCCGAGAACAGGCTGTGCCTATTGCCTCCTGCTGACGAGCAATCTGTGCTCCTGTGTTATGCCTTCATGGATTGCCTTCTGTCTTTTCCACAAGATCAAGAACTCCTTGGGGGCAGGAATCCAGTGTCATGGGTCTTCCATATGACCTTCAGAACATAATGGTTCCCTGCTATAGACTTGTGAACAACCACCACCAAAAAACAAAAACAAACCAACAAACAAAAAATCCACTTGTCAACAAACTGTTAATAATCCAAGTACAGCTGGAAAAATAATTGTTGTTGGAATGAATTAACAGCAATGAATTATCAGACAGCTCTTTTATTCCCAGGGTCCTCCACGACTAAGGATTCAGCCCTTATTTTACTCAAAGGCTGACATCAGTGAAATGAACATTAGAGTGTGGGGTTTGTATAAAGATTCTAATTTTGAAGTAAAATAATATAAAAGTTAACATTCCTAGGGGTCCGCCACATGCCAGGGACTCTAAATCATTCTTAAGCTTGCTTCGTCTCTATTATAACCCCCACGACAGGTGCTATCAGTCCCATTTCACAAATGAGGAAGCAAAGACTTAAGAAGGTTTAGGAACTTGCCCAAGATCACACGCATCATTATAAACAACACAGCCGGTATTCTAACCCAAGGTCTCTCCACCGCAGAAGCCTGTCTTATTAACCCCCATGCTTTCCAGTGTGTGAGAAGGACAATGCAGTTGGAGAAGGCTGGGATGATGAAAGAGACTTAGAAATTGCTTCTTGAGTTGGAATCAGTGAATGACTCGTCTTGGATAAGGAACAGGTAGAACTGGGGATTCTGGAACCCTCCTTCACTCTGCTTAACCTCAGAGACACCAGAGAAAGAGCTGAAAAAAGAAGCAGGCACAAAAATGTGGCACATGAAAAAGAAACAAATACCTAGCCCCTAGAGAAAGGAAAGCCATGGGAGACAAGAGGCCAGAGCAAAGTGATCTGAGGTCATGTTCTATTGCAGCACCATGAATTTTTGGCAGGATTTACTGCTCTGGTAATTGGCTCACTTAATGGCAAAGTTCATACTTTAGTCACAGCAAGATCACATTAAAATACAACTATTACACAAATATATTTTTTAAAGCCTTGGACAGGATCCAAGATAAACACATGTGTAACAAAATTCAAAAAAACTTTTTGACCCATATAACTTTTATGCACACATCTAATTTTCTTTTGGACAACAGGCCCATCTTGCCAACTGACCAGAGATAGCCCTTAGTAACTCAAAAAAAGGCATGGTATTCCAGAGGCCCCCAGCCCGGGGGGTGAGGGGGAGAGAAAGATAAGGAATGTTGGGGAGGGGGAGTCAGCTTGTCCATGGGTGGGAGCAGAATACAAAATGAGTTGAAGGAAGTGGGCAAACATCAGTGACCAAGCAAATTAGAATTCTGAAAGCAAAAGCGAATAGCTGTTACGATTAACAAACAAAATCCATTTGCTTTTTGTTAAAGGACCGCGTATTACCCTGGGAATCTACACCAGCTCCATTCGCAGCCCATTAGGTTCCAGCGGACTTTCAGGGGTGGGCAGGTGACTGGCGTGGGCCAATGGGAACACAGAATCCCTGGGAGCACAGTGATTGGTTCAAAATGGACACATGATCAACTGGGACCCAATGTTCCATTTTTAAAACGAAAAACAAGGCACGTCTTCCAGTAGACTGGTGAAGCAAGCTGCTTAGTGCAAGTTCGTGACATTCTCATTTAAAATCTAGTTGGCAAAGAATCAGTTTTTAAAACTGCATTTATGGGCTCCAGGTGGCAAAGTTAGTTAAGGCTGTCCCTTGTAACTCTTAGAAGATAGACTGTGAATCCTCACTATGATGTGATAAAAAAAAAGATCAGCCTTTGCTCAGATTTGGGCCTTTTGTCAGAAATGTGCTTAAGGGACAATTTTCCTTCTGCTGCGCTTGCAGAGAAACTGCAGGATGGTGCCAGGGCTGCCTGCTCTGTCTTGTCCCCTCTAAGACAGAACATAATCAGAAAGTAAAGCCAGTAGAGAGAAAACAAGGGCTAAGAGATGGAGAAAGGAAGCCCAAGTTCTGATTATTGTTTGAGTGACTAGATCGCTTGGTACCTAAAAATTGATATCCCTAGGTCAGTTTCCTATCCTGATGGTCAGTAAAATCCCTTTTTGGCTCAAACCATCTTGAGGTGGGTTTTTTGGTTTTTTGTTTTTGGGGTTTTTATTTTAAAGATTTTATTTATTTATCTGACAGATACAGTGAGAAAGGGGACATAAGCAGGGGGAGTGGGAGAGGGAGAAGCAGGCTTTCCGTGGAGCAGGGGTCGGGATGTGGGATTTGATCCCAGGACCCTGGGATCATAACTGGAGCAGAAGGCAGAGGTTTAACTGACCGAGCCACTCAGGTGCCTCTTGAGGTGGGTTTTTTAATGTTTGCAACTAGAGATTTATATCCACAACAGTTAGAACCTGCAGAGACTAAAGAGGGTTATGGGTGAGAGATGCTCCATATAACCAAATAAGATCTCAGGGTTATCAGAAGGTAGACATGAGTCAACAGCATAGTTAAGCACTTTAAAAAGGAGACCCCATCGTTGTGAGATTGAGCCAGCAGGCTCCGTGCGGGGTGTGGAGCCAGCTTAAGATTCTCTCTCTATCCCTCTCCCCCTTACCCCCCTTCTCTCAAGCCCCCCCTTTCTGCGGCCCATGACTCTTAGCTGTTTATCAATAGATGCCATAATGAAAGTAGGAAAACACAGTGTGTGAGAACACAAAAGTGAGCCTTGACTCCTAGGTATAAGGTATGAACAGTTAGTTTGCAGGATCACAGGGACTAATAAATATATGAAAAAGCATACCACTTAGCTACAAAACAAATTGCACCAATGGAAGATTTCTCACTTATTTAATTGGTAAAAATGTGTAAAGATTCATGAAAAAAATTGTGAGTACATATGCAATATGATTAGGGAGTGTACATTGGTATGACCCTTCAGAGGTCAATTATTTATCAAATTTAAACACATATTTGGGTCATATGAAGACCCAACAGGCCCACTGATAAGAAATTCTTAAGGAAACAACGGGTATATGTTCAATGGTGTTTATTGCATCATTGTTTGAAATAAGAAAAAACTAGAAGCATATTAAATGTCCACGCAAAGATTGGGTAGGTTTGGTGAATCCATATAATGAAGGATATAACAAAAAGAACATATGTCAGGATACATTGTTAAGTGAAAGAGAAAACAAATTACAGCAAAGTGCATGAACTTATTTCTTTTTTTGTAAAAAATATATAATTTTATATTATATATTGTCTGGAAGACTACACACAAAATGTAGAGAATGGTTATTTCAGAATAGTGGGATTAGGAGAAGAACATTTCAATTTTTACTTTTTACAACTTTTACACATCATCTGATTTTTTTCCCCCCAACATAAAGTGTTTTTTCCAGTTAAGTTGTAGGGAAAGGCTCAGACCAGTCAGCTAGAACGTGTGCAGCCCTCTTAGAGCTCCCTGGGGCTCTGTGAAGTCAACCACGTTTGTCTTCGTGAAGCCAATTCCCTCCTCTTCAGACCTGTCCTTGGATTCAGACCTTCATCCTTTCCCAAAGTCTCACACTAGTAGACCTTACTTTCCCCTTGTCCCTTCAATAAACACGTACTGAGACCCTCCTGCTGCTGTTGTGCTCACATCTGTCCACAGAGAGGACCTTAGTGACTCAGGCTGTAGTCGTATCTGCATTTTAAAAGGGCAACAAGGGAGAAAGCAGTTGATAACACAAAGGCCAGCATTCCATAATGGGCTGGGGCCAAAGGAGTTTCCTAGAACGGTCTGAACCAGAATCACTGAGGAAGCTTCTAAAAATGCATCTCTCTGGGCCCTTCCCACAAACTGAATCTGAGGGTGGGGCTACACGAAAGCTCCAGTTTCGATAAGCACCTTCGTGATCCTCGTGCCCTTTGAGCTCCATCACCATGGACACAGAGGGAAAGAAGAGGGGAGAGTCTGAGGGCCAGACACTTTCTGGCAGCTCTCCACAGCTTTTGTACCTTTATTCTACACACACACAGGAAGACCCACCTTGTTGTTCTTGACAATAGCAGCTGAGGAAACGCTTAAGTTTGGGTCCTGAAAGCTCCCAAGGACCCCAAATAGAGAAGGAAGATGAGATACCAAAGGGCGGGAGACTAGCATCGCTTTGTAAAATGAAATTTCTACCCATAGATGGATTTCTCTGTAGATTTCTCTCCATCTGGGAAGTCTTTCCTACTTTGCCCTTCCTGTACTAACCGACACTGCAACCAGTTGACTGAATCCCACCAATGTAACTATTTAATAAGAATGAAGTTAAAAAACAAAAACAAACAAACAAACAAACAAACAAAAACCATCATCCAGTCCTTAAATGACATCTGAAGAGCCAGTTTGAAGAGAAAGCAGATCACATGGCCATAAAATGCTATAGTAATACAAGGGGTTATGAATTTTTAAGGTTGACATGGGCATGTTTGAGGAAGACTTAGGGTAGGATCTTAGAACTCTTACCACTTGCTAAGAGGAAAGAAACCAACCACCAATCAGCAAAGATACAATTTGAGATAATGCCTGAGTAGCTTCTCCCTGTTACTGGAAAAGTCTGGATCTTAATTTACCGGAAGCTCAAATTTTCCCTTGGGGGACTCTTCCTGTGTTCTATGGAATCAATGATTCCCGAACTTGGCTGCATGTGGGGGCCATTGAAATGTCACTCCTATCTGCCGTCACCATAGATCTTGGTGGCGCTGGTCTGGGCTGCAGCCTGGGCACTGGGATTGTTTGTAAACTGCTCAGCCAGTTCTTTTTTTTTTTTTTAAGATTTTATTTATTTATTTGCAGAGAGAGCGAGCGAGTGAGCACAGGTAGACAGAGTGGCAGGCAGAGACAGAGAGAGAAGCAGGCTCCCTGCTGAGCAAGGAGCCGGATGTGGGACTTGATCCCAGGACGCTGGGATCATGACCTGAGCCGAAGGCAGCTGCTTAACCAACTGAGCCACCCAGGCGTCCCTGCTCAGCCAGTTCTAACGTGCAGCCAAAATTAAGAGTGTTGCTTGTTTGAGAACCTTCTTAATCCCATGCACAGAAGGCAAGACTTAGCTCCAGAAAGCCCAGAGCTGGGAAATAATCCTGACTCTGGTGCTTCTGGCTGAGACACATAATACATTGTCTAAATATATAAGGGTGGTGGCAGCCCATGCTTTGGACATTCTGCATCACATCTTCAAAACCCACCCCTGTTTCCTGCCTTCATTAGACAGCACCCCACGAGCTTGACACATGCTAACATCCCACGCCAAGGACTGCACTCTCAAGTTTCTGTCTCAGACCTTCTCAAAGCAAAAGCAGCCCCAAGCTGATGGAGGACAGAACTTTCTCCTGTCCTCCATCTCCAAGGCATTCAGGGCTCAACCTGACTTGTGGGCGTTAAAGGAGAGAGTGGCTACTAAATTTGGGGGACCTGGATCACAACCTCTGTGTGGTATTGAGCAAACTACTAACTTCTTAATGTGAACTATTGTCTTCAGCGTTCAATGACATAATGTGAAATTACTTGATTCAAAATAGGTGCTCAACACATTGAACGTTTTTCCTCATGTCATCTTACTCCATCCCAAATAACCCTGTAAAGTAATTAAGGTAGATGATATGACCATCATCTCGTTGGGGGGAAAAAGTGCAGATCTAGAAAGTTTAAGTGACAAGTCTCGAGTTTCTAACAGTATCAATGGCAAAAGCAGGCCCGGAACTCAGGTGTCTTGGCTCCAAATAGCCACTTCCTTTTCCCTATTTTATATTGTGCCATGACCTTTGCCTCAAAAGACAGCAGAAATTTTCAAGCCTTTGACTAATATTAGAAGAAGAAGAAAGAGCTAATGAAGCAGAAAATGTTTCCCTTCAAGCAAAAGGCACTCGGACTAAAGACAAGTATAGCCGTGTTTTTCAGAATGTATTGTTTACACAAATGTGTTATTTAATGGCTGCCCAACAATCGTCCCATGCTTCAGTTTGTTTTCAGTGACCTTACTGCCTCAGTTCCACTGTCAATGCCTCCAAGTCCTTTGGATTTGTTTGCCTCTGGATATTGAGTCTCTTCAAATTGTGTTTCAAAGCTCTAGTACAGACTTGTACATGACACATCTACCCTACCCTCTCACTTTGGCCTTCTGGACAGAAGTCACTGGTCATTCTGCATATGTAGTCAAGTAACTCTGAGAGTCATTTGTTTGACTGGGACACCAGCAGACCCGGTGGCCATGTCAGAGCCAGAGTCCGTGCACAATAAAGCTTCCCCATTCATGGCCTCGCCCTTGTCCTCCTTGTGTGTTCCAATGCTCAAGTCCTTCCTACCTTGCCAGGGAGTCTCTTCTGACGCTTTTGGCCACCAGTGATTTATTCCTTTTGAAACTCCAGGTCACTTTTATTGTTTCATTTGGCACTTACCTATCTTTTGGCAATTTATTTATTTTTATCTTTGTTGTTTCATCTTAAGCTGTGTTCTATTATTAGCTTTCCTTTCCGTTTGTAAATCTTGTCTCCCCAACCACACTGCCATGTCTTTGAGGTTAGGGACAATGTCTTATACTTTTTTTCATTTGTTCTCAGAGCACACGCAGTGCTAGAATCACGCTCAGGAAGTATTTGTTGGATAAATAAATGGGTGTTGAACAAATTCAGTGGCTTTGCAGAATATCAAGTATTTTATTAGTGGATTCCCAAGAGTCCAGGGTTTATAAAACTTGTGTGTTTGGTGGTATAACAGTTGTGATAGCTTGTTTTGGAAATAACATGGAAAGTCTTAGTCTTGGGAATGCTTGTCTTCCAAATTCTCTGCCATCTCTTTACTCCAAAACTACACATAAGACAATAATTGAGGTCTCCGGAGTATATTCTGTAAAAGCTGGAAAAAAACTGATTTTAAGATTTATCCAGAACAAGCAGGGGAAAAAAATGCCCCCCCAAAAAAAGAATTATTTTCCATCCTCAGTTTAATGAGTCTTATTTAACCTCAGCTCTTAACATGCATAAAATTTTTTTTATTGAGATATAATTGACATATAACATTATGTAGCTTTCAGGTATATTGTATAATGATGCTATATTCATATATCTTGCAAAGTTCTTAATATTTTTTTCAGATGCTACATTATATCTCTTTTGCTTCCTTCATGAATAGTCAAGGAATTTCCTCCATATAAGAAGGTCATGACCGCAGTTCTGGTTGGCAACTATTAATTACTTCCTCCTCTACTCACAACAGTGTTAAGGAGTTCTTTTGCAAATGGATATCAAAAACTTGATTTGGTTCAAAAATCAAAAACACAATCTTTTGGTCACAGTTTATCCACTGAATGACATAGTCGACAAGCTTGAAAGAACAAATTACTTCAGTTGAGTTACTGGGCAAAAAGCTGTGAGTGTGGACATGCAGACTGTATTCAGTAAGAAATAGACCAAAGCACGAATCAGCGAATAGATCATCTCTGGACATCAGAGGAAGTCCTTGCTTTGCTGAGCAATTCTTGCCCATCCTGGGTGTGTACTAGGAACATGGTTATAGTGGAGTCACTGAAAGCACAGGGAACGTAAAACTGGAGAGTCACGGAAAGGACTGGTGTTTGGTTGCAAATTCACCAAAATGCAGATCATGAGTGGGTAGAAGACAAATTGTACTGAGAAGATTATGCCAGTGACCGTGAGCCCCAGAGTTAGAGGCTGAGACCTGGGCCTTCAGACCAAGCCCAGGACATATTATACTGATAGGGTTCACTCATTAATATTAATTTTTTGTTTTGTTTTGTTTTGTTTTCAAATTTGACAAAGCTCATTGACCCAGCCTCGCAAGTACCTGTTCTATGATAGCAAACATGCTAATTCTAGAGCTAAGGGGACCTAGGAACAAACCTGACCAAATCTTTTCTTTCCCCCCTTTTACATTCATAGACTAAAGAAAAACTGGAGAAATGACATTTTTATCTACAGTTAGTGGATTGCATGGCTCGATAATATTTGTTGAATAAATGAATGAATTTTGGCTGTGTCTGCAAAATCTAATCTCCAGACTTAAGGACCCCTACCTTTCAGAGAGATGCTGTAGATCCAGGGAGGTCTTCAAACCCCAGGTTCCCATTAGTACCTGGGGGCAGTGCTCTATCTCTGGGAGAAAGGGGGCAAACAAAGCCAGCATTGGGATGACTTCTCAGAGGACATTCTCTGGGATAATTTTTCCAGCTTACACCCCAGTCTTGACTTACTCTTTGCCAAAGTCAGGCCATAGGAACCCCAGACAATAAGAAAGGAGAGAAAAAGGAGAAAAGGAAGTTTAGGGGCATAAAAAATCGCACTTCGTGTGATAGTTTTTTAGAAACTCAGCCATAGTAGACTAATCCAAATTTAGTTTACATTCATGGTATCCATGTGCCAAGGGACTCTCTCCTTCCAGATAGGCTCGTCTGGGAGCCCTGCCTTTCTGAAACATTTTGACTCTGAAGAAACTGTCATTGATTTTACTAATTTGGATGTTGTTTTTCAAGTGACCGAGAAAATTGTCATAATACTTGAACTATTTATCTTAGATTTTGCACTTAGAGCAAAAGCTGATGTGTTGGAAATGATAAATTCAATAAAATTATTTGTATCCTGATTCTTAGGTGATGAATTATTTCATAATGCAGTAAAATCTATGTATTCTTGTGATAAAAATACCATTAAGTGCTTAGATAATAATTTAGCTCTAAATAAGAAATAATTTTGAAAGAAAAAAAATACTGTGAATAATGGGAAATTAAATCTTATGGATGGAAACCCAAATAATCTTAAAGTAACAAAATTCTTTGTTCATATTATAACAATTAAAGTCTCCACAGTTTATTTTATAAAATCTGAAACACTGACTTGAACATTTCTCCAGAAGAACAAGCAGGAAAATATACCAAAATAATTTTTGAGTTTATCTTTGTGTCAGTGTAAGAGAATGGTCGAGTTTCGTTCTTCTACATATAGTTTTCCCAGCACCATTTATTGAAGAGACTGTCTTTTTTCCACTGTATATTTTTTCCTGTTTTGTCGAAGATTATTTGACCATAGAGTTGAGGGTCGATATCTGAGCTCTCTACTCTGTTCCACTGGTCTATGTGTCTGTTTTTATGCCAGTACTATGCTGTCTTGGTGATCACAGCTTTGTAGTAAAGCTTGAAATCAGGTAACGTGATGCCCCCCGTTTTATTTTTGTTTTTCAACATTTCCTTAGCGATTTGGGGTCTCTTCTGATTCCATACAAATTTTAGGATTATTTGCTCCAGCTCTTTGAAGAATACCGGTGGAATTTTGATTGGAATAGCATTAAAAGTATAGATTGCTCTAGGTAATATAGACATTTTAACAATGTTTATTCTTCAGATCCAAGAGCATGGAATGGTCTTCCATCCTTTTGTGTCTTCTTCAATTTCTTTCGTGAGTGTTCTGTAGTTCCTCGAGTACAGATCCTTTACATCTTTGGTTAGGTTTATTCCCAGGTATCTTAAGGTTCTTGGTGCTATAGTAAAAGGAATCGATTCTCTAATTTCCCTTTCTGTATTTTCATTATTAGTGTATAAGAAAGCCACTGATTTCTGTACATTGACTTTGTATCCTGCCACATTGCTGAATTGTTGTATGAGTTCTAGTAGTTTGGGGGTGGAGTCTTTTGGGTTTTCCATATAAAGAATCATGTCATCTGCAAAGAGAGAGAGTTTGACTTCTTCATTACCAATTTGGATACCTTTTATTTCTGTTTGTTGTCTGATTGCTGTTGCTAGGACTTCTAATACTATGTTGAACAAGAGTGGTGAGAGTGGGCATCCTTTTCGTGTTCCTGATCTCAACGGGAAGGCTGCAAGCTTTTTCCCATTGAGGATGATATTTGCTGTGGGTCTTTCATAGATAGATTTGATAAACTCAAAATGGTTAAAAGACCTCAATGTGAGACAGGAATCCATCAGAATCCTAGAGGAGAAGAGAGGCAGTAATCTCTTCGATATCAGCCACAGCAACTTCTTTCAAGATATGTCTCCAAAGGCAAAGGAAACAAAAGCGCAGATGAACTTTTGGGACTTCATCAAAATCAAAAGCTTCTGCGCAGCAAAGGAAACAGTCAAGAAAACAAAGAAGCAACCCACGGAATGGGAGAAGATATTTGCAAATGACAGTACAGACAAAAGGTTGATATCCAGGATCTATAATGAACTCCTCAAACTCTACACACACAAAACAGACAATCATATCAAAAAATGGGCAGAAGATATGGACAGACACTTCTCCAATGAAGACATACAGATGGCTATCAGACACATGAAAAAATGTTCATCATCACTAGCCATCAGGGAGATTCAAATTAAAACCACATTGAGATATCACCTTACACCAGTTAGAATGGCCAAAATTAGCAAGACAGGAAACAACATGTGTTGGAGGGGATGTGGAGAAAGGGGAACCCTCTTACACTGTTGGTGGGAATGCAAGTTGGTGCATCCTCTTTGGAGAACAGTGTGGAGATTCCTCAAGAAATTAAAAATAGAACTTCCCTATGACCCTGCAATTGCACTACTGGATATTTACTCCAAAGATACAGATGTATTGAAAAGTAGGGCCATCTGTACCCCAATGTTTATAGCAGCAATGGCCACGGTCGCCAAACTGTGGAAAGAACCAAGATGCCCTTCAACAAACGAATGGTTAAGGAAGATGTGGTCCATATACACTATGGAGTATTATGCCTCCATCAGAAAGGACAAATACCCAACTTTTGTAGCAACATGGATGGGACTGGAAGAGATAATGCTGAGTGAAATAAGTCAAGCAGAGAGAGTCAATTATCATATGGTTTCACTTGTTTGTGGAGCATAACAAATAGCATGGAGAACATGGGGAGATAGAGAGGAGAAGGGAGTTGGGGAAAATTGGAAGGGGAGGTGAACCATGAGAGACTATGGACTCTGAAAAACAATTTGAAGGTTTTGAAGGGGCGGGGGTGGGAGGTCGGGGTACCAGGTGGTGGGTATTGGAGAGGGCACTGATTGCATGGAGCACTGGGTGTGGTGCAAAAATAATGAATACTGTTATGCTGAAAATAAAAAATAAATTTTAAAAAATTAAATTAAATAAAATCATTTTTTCTCAACGGATTAATGAGGATTTACTTTCTAAATTTTAGAACAAGTCACAATTACCAAAACTACATAATATTAAGTTAAAAGCAAGGAAGAAATGATGAGATAGAATATATATTTCAGAAGTAGATTGAAACTCTTTTAAGAACTTAGTACATGAAAAAAATAGAATATACAGGGACACCTGGGTAACTCAGTTGGTTAAGTGTCCTAATCCCAATTTTGGCTCAGATTGTGATCAGGGTCCTAGGATTGAGCCCTTTGTCAACCTACACATTCAGCAGAAGTCTACTTGGACTTCTCTCTCTTCCTCTCCCTCTGCCCCTCCCCCTCTGCTTGTGCATGTTCTGTCTCTCTCTAAAATAAATCAATAAAATCTTTTAAAAATAGAATATATAAGAAATAATCATAATTGAATACATGAGCACAAAAAAATCACAGTACAGAAAATATAGTGGATTATACGCCGCATATCATACACTACAATAACTTTTGGTCAAAGCAAAATGATGAATGTGAAAAGGCAACTAGAAGAAAATCAGCATCTTCTTTCCAAGTAAAAAAGGAAGAAATATTTCTAATTTTCTCACATAAAATTAGACATAAAATAGCTGCTAGAACATAAAAAAAAAGGGCTTAAAAGACAAAATGTAAGTGAGAAAAGTGTATGTTATAAATATTAAAGGGAAAAGTTTTACCATGGGAAATACAGAATTGATCTAATTATTGAACATCAGTGTTCAGCTGTCATTCAAAATGAGATCATAGGAAATAAATGGAGGATTCATGCACAAGGAAATGTTGACAATGAATCGCCACATAAAAAGATGTTCAGTCTTAGTAGCAACTGAAGAGATGTAGACAACAAAACTCTGAAAGGCCACAGTATATCCATTAACATAAGTGCGGGCATTAATGGTACAGAGAAAGGGCTTTGGAGTCAGATGTGGAGGTTGGCTTTGCCACATTTTAGCAGTGTCTTTGACCAAAGTTCCTAATTTCTCAACATCAGTTTCCTAGTCAGTAACAGGAGGCTATTACATATTGTGAAAACAAAACGATTCATGTAAGTAAATAGTACAGTATTTGGCACATACTGAATGTCTCCAATAATGGTATGTAGCAGTAGTGACGGTGGAATATAGTGATGATGGGGCTGGTGGTGGTGGTGGTGAAGGTGACGATGGTAATGGTGGTGATCAAGATGGCAGTGACAATAGCTGATCGTGGTGAGAGTAGTGGTTATAAAAGTAAAGGTGGTGATAGTGCTGGTGGTGTTGGTGGATTTGATGATGGTGATGGTAACGAATGAAAGAGATGGGGTAGTGGTTTGGTTGAAGAAGGTGACTGTGATGTTGGTGACCGTGTTGGTGGTGGCATTTGGAAGGTGATAGTGACAGTGGGGGGAGATGATGATGGTGGTGGTCATATTGATGGTCAAGGTAGTCGATGATAGTAACGGCGTTGCTTTTGGTTGTCTTGGCAAAGGTGATGGTGCTGGGAGTGGTCATGATGTCAAGATAGGGGTGATGGTGTGATCAAAACAACTTAAAATGATAAATCACAACTTAAAATGGATAAATCAAAAAACCAAATGCTAAAAATTCAATGCTATTGGACTTGTAATGTATTTTTTAGATGCCCTGGAAAGAAATCTAGCAATATATTGCAAGACTTAGTATATTATACACTTTGACACAGAAATTTAACCCATGGGGATATATATCAGGAAAAAAAATCCCCCAAATTAAAAGCAGTCTGGAAATGGTATAGCAATGCTATTTATAACTGGGAACAATCCAAAGCTTCAACAATAGGGAAATGACTAAGCAAATCATGGTACATCAAGGTAATGGAATAATATCATGTAGCTATTTAAAGTGAAACACGAGGGTAAATGCATACAAAAAAATTGTGTTAGAACAACACAAAATTATGGGTTTCGGTAGTCAATGTGCATTTGTGTGATTTTAGAAGAAAGAAATAGAAGAAAATATAGACACATGTGCATAGAGTTCTGTAAAGGTTCAATATGAATTCAGCTTTTTTCCTTATATGTATACTTGCTCAATGGAACCTTAGTTTGGGACAGTTTATGCTGGAACCTCAAGCTATACTTCACTCCAAAGAGCTGGCACCAAACTGACCAATTCCCAGTCAAGATGCCTCCCATCCCTTCCTTGGGACCCATTTACCACCCATCCTTGAGTGCTCTTCCCAGCTCTCTGTGACTCATTTTGTCCCCACTATGCTCAAGGAAGAGCTTTCAAAACCAGAATAATTTTTGTTCCAAAACTAAATGCAGAAGTCATAAAAAGCCTAGTGGCATCTATCTGAGTATGTATCTATGAATCTGAATGTGGGATAGATTTGTGCTTATATGTGAAAAGCCCACACAAGTACTGATAAGATGTAAATTTCAGGGTAACCATCTGACTCATCCATGCCTCCAATTCTCAGTCTGTAAAATGGAAAAACAATGGTAATGAACTCCTTGAGCTATTCCAAGGGTTAAATGAGATTCTCCGTGTAAAACAGGGCACAATGCTTGGTACATAGTGAGTTCATGTTTATTGTTATTTGAATATTAGCATTGCTCTTACTAGTCTATGTACTCTTTCAGAAAGTATCAAGAGCTCTGGATTAAACATAAAAGCATTGGCTTACCAGCTTCTTCATCTATACAATGGAGCACTAGATCAGGTGATTTGTGACATTCTGTGACTATTGTCTAGGAGACAAAAATGTTCCTTTTTATGGATTTGTGTCTCATTTTAGGAGAGATAATAATAAACTCAAAAAATATAAACTTAAATGGCCTTCCCCCTCAAAACTTCATTTTTACAAATTTTATATATTACGTTAATATAATACTAATGTTTTCCTTGCTGAAATATTCTGAACACTCTTAACTCCTTCAATGGAAACATCAAAAGGTTATATTTCTTCACTAAGTAATGTTTAACTTACATTTGAAATAAATAATGGCTGACCTCTCTGAGTTGGTCTTCTTTTTCCAATATTTCTTACTTAACTTGGGTTTCTGTACCTCCAAGTTTTCTCACGGGTTTTGTTTTTGTTTTTATTTTTGCCGGTTTTTTTCCCTTGGGGTTTTGTAATCTTTCAAAACAAATGTATTTCAACCCATCAAGATAGAAGCAACATTGTGAGGTTGGTTGGCTTAAGGGATGAGGCGGATAACTGTAGGCCTTAGGAAATTCAGAGCCCCCAGATCCTCACGCTGGTGTTTTTCCTGAGGCACGTCATCAAACCCAAGCTCGCCCCTGGAAAACCCTAGAGGGCGCTGTTTTCTTGCTTGTTATCACTTTTGCCTTGGCCTCTCAATGGGAAGATGGAAAGGGAAAAAAAAAAAAGGAGAATGGAAGTAAATAAATAATAAATGAAACACAAACTGTCCAAGCCTGAGGGGAATGAGGCCATCAAGTCTAAACTCCTCATACTGGTGGGGTGAGGAGCTTATCCAAGGTCACTCCATCACCCCACCGGTACGAGGAATTTAGACTTGAGTAGAGACCTCAGACCAAGACCTTCTCTGCTCTACCACCTGCTCTTTCATCAGGGAGAACACAGAGAAGGATATATTGAGAAGTGTATAATTCACAGGGATTTTCTAGCCTGTAACTCTCTCTACTAGCCCACCCAGAAACCACACCAGATTACTGCCTTCTTGGCACCAACAGAGTTGGCTGGTGTTCCTGGACCTGATGGTGATAGCATTATTGATCATGATGACGATGGCTCACATTTCTTAAGTACTTTCTCTACGCCAGGTACTGTGCAAGGCGCTTTATACACATTGGCTCCCTTACCCCCTACCATAGCCTTATAAGGCATGGACCATGAGAAAAGTGAGAATTAGGAGTGTGCAGTAGATAGCCCAGAATCACATGGAGGGCAGGCAGGGAATTGGGCCATAAAAATAGACCAGGGACTTCATTTGCTTATCTGCCATGTTCTCAAATATTTTTGACTATAGAAAATGAGATCAAGATGAATTAAAAGAGAGAGGGGTGCCTGGGTGGCTCAGTGGGTTAAGCCTCTGCCTTCGGCTTAGGTCATGATCTCAGGGTCCTGGGATCGAGCCCCACACAGGGCTCTCTGCTCCGCAGGGAGGCTGCATCCCACCCCACCCACCCCCCGCCTGCCTCTCTGCCTATTTGTGATCTCTCTCTCTGTGTCAAATAAATAAAATCTTAAAAAAAAAAAAAGATGAATTAAAAGAGAGAAAGACTTGAGGTAATGGCGGAACAGCAGCTAGACTAGTTTTCTATCTTCTGTGCAGCCAAATCAAATAAGGCAGACTCCTGATGTCTTCAGGTCATGTTCCAGTTAGGAAGAAAAGATGGGAGAGCTGCTTTAAAGTTGGAGGTAGCCCTTGGAAGAGGTTGAGGTTAGGATCCATAACGAGGAAAGGTCAGCAGAAAAAGGCCTGAGTCATGGAGGGAAGGGAAGAGAGAAGTGCCCTTTATCTGTGTTTCATTTGCCTCCTGAGGACACTTCCCTCTCCTGTGGGCACATGGCTGTCTGTACATAACTTGCATAGGGCATCATAATTGTCATTGCATGCTGGGAGTGAGTGGCTCACTCACGGGGGATGGCTCAGTTCCTATGTGCCATGTCCTCTGCTGCGTCCAATGGGGGTAGGCAATGCTAAAGAAGACACATTGCCAGGGTGCCTGGGTGGCTCAGTTGTTAACTGCCTGCCTTTGGCTCAGGTCATGATCCTGGGGTCCTGGGATCGAGCCCTTCATCAGGCTCCCTGGTCACCTGGAAGCCTGCGTCTCCCTCTCCCACTCCCTCTGCTTGTGTTCCCTCTCTCGCTGTCTCTCTCTCTGTCAAATAAATAAACAAGTCTCCAAAAAATTAAAAACAAAAAAAAACAAAAAAGACGACAACTCACTGCCTGTTTTGGTCTGCTTGCATTAGAGCCGAGAGAAATGGCAAGCCCGTCTAAAATACTGGGAGCAAAATAATGCTTGATGCCTTTATTAGTTGTTGTCCAAATCCCAAAGCAGGCATAAGGACAGTAAATTGTCATCCCTGGAATGCCCCTTAGGGCTTCTTTCTTTGCAAAATGCCAAAGGAATTCTTTGCTATGGCTTAAGTTTTTTGACCAATTAAAAAAAAGCAAATATCCTGATAAAAATCACCACAAGGAGCCATATTTATGCCTTGGCATAACTGTACTTGCCAGACCCTTTTTTTCTTTTGAAGATTTTATTTATTTATTTGACAGAGAGAGGAGAGAGCACACAAGCAGGGAGAGTGGCAGACAGAGGAAGAGAGAGAAGCAGACTCCCCAAGGAGCAGGGAGTCCCATGTAGGGCTCCATCCCAGGACCCTGGGATCATGACCAAGTCAAAGGCAGTCGCTTAACCAACTGAGCCACCCAGGCGCCCTCCGGATCCTTTTGCAAGAGGATCCAAGAACAGCACAAAGAGAAGGCAAGAGAGGAGAGATGAGAAGGTACAGGAGACTGTGGCTTCTAGAAGACAGTTTTTCCCTGCATTATCACTGTGTTCAAGAGGAAGCTTCCCCAGAAATTTACATAAATTTGGAAATTTTATGTTGTGGTTCTGAATTCTTTTGCTTTCGTTATCGTGATGAACTTTCATGGTACAGGTAGAACGTAAAGGGACCCTTCGTGATCCTGGGCATCACGCTCAGAGAACAGATCTATTTGTCAGTGTCCGGGGTCTAGATTTCTTTAGGTGAGCCTGGATGAGAACGTTTTGGGGAACCTGATTCTTTCATTAAACAGTTAACAATTTCTCTCACACAGTTTGTCTTTGGGGGGCCATGAAGTTATTAAAGGTATAAAAACACATATCCGGTGATTCCTAGGATTATGGTGTAATTAATAAAAGCTACCACCTGAATTTTATCCTGTCTTTGAAGACAAAGAAGTGGGAGATCAGCAACTTGAAATCAAAACATAACTTGAAGGGTGCATGGGTGGCTCAGTCAGTTGAGCATCTGCCTTCAGCTCCAGTCATGATCTCAGGGTCCTGGGATCAAGTCCCAAATTGGGCTCCCTGCTCAGGGGGAGCCTGCTCCTCCTTCTCCCTCACGCTCTCTGCTTCTCCTCTTGCTTGTGTGCTCTCTCTCTCACTCTATCTCAAATAAACAAATAATAACTTGAAAAATCACTGACAATGAAAACCAAATTCAAAAACTCTCTCATAAATTATCAGGGTTGGGCAGATTCATTTGCTGGGTTTCCGCACTTCATTCTTGGACATGCTGCTTCCCCGGAAACCTGCTGACACCTAGTCCACTTTCCATAAATAAATAATTCTTCATTTGCTGACCTGGAGCAGTGAGGACGCAGCCCCCTCCACCCCCGCTCTATGCTGAGAGTAAAATGCCCTCTTGCATTTTTAATGCAACTCCCAAGACTCTGTGTCAAGTTTCCACGAAGTTTGCCAGAGGAATTAGCTGCCCCTTTTTAATAGGCACTTTCAAGAGGTCAGAGAATAAATTTTTTTTTCAAAAATGACAGTTTTTTAAAAATAAAGTAAACAAAATACTTGATCCAACATACTGCATTTTACATTTTCACAAAGATTAGTTTCTATAATTTTGCATCTGCCCCAACACACTGAAATTTACTTTATTTAATACAATAACAACCAAGTTATTATTATTTTTCTTGCTTCCTTTCCTTCCTTCCGCTGCAGATGCAGGAAGCATGACTCACCATGGACTGACTCACAGCAAGTATGACTTCATGGAACACTCACAAAGTCAGGGACTCAGGGGGCTCAGCCGCCATGACACTGGACATCAAGAAAACACTGGCCTTCTGGGCAGCAAGATGGTCCACTTCTCAATTTTGCAATCTCTTGTGGGAATTTACTTTCTACCCTTGGGTCTATGGTTCCCTGTTTCTAAAACCAAATACATGAATCAAAGCCCTAAGCTAGATAAACATGTATTTAATTTTTATTCAAAGTCAAGGTAATTTTATTTTCTTTAAAAAATACTAGATCTATTTTTTAATTTAATAAGTATCTATGAATTGAAATTAGTATAAAAATGGATTTACAGAAGAAAAAAATGAAACACACTGGTAAGATGACTACACAGATGTGACCCCTGTTAACAATTTGGTATATTTCCTTACTATCTGTTCTAAAACAGGTTATTTTATTTTTCATGTATTCCAAAATTAAAATTATAGTCTGTTACTGATTGGTATTTATCAAGGTACTATTATCTTCCACATCTTATTCTCTTCTAATAAACAGTATCTACAAAATTTCTGATATACCCTAGTCCTTAGAAGCCCTGCGTAAGGGTTCCCTAGTGAATATAAACATTTGGTATTATTAAGTTACAAATACAAATTTCAACAATCACTTGAACTATGTTGAGGCAGGTATAGACATTTCGGGATAGGTGGGCAGGAGGGGCAGGAGGAAAAGTTGCCAGAATGATTCCTTGGTTTCTTGAATTATCTTCTCCACTAGGATTTCAAGAAAACCACCGTTTGCTTTGAAGGTAAAGAAACAAAGTAGACTTGACTTCCATAAATGAATCTTGGCTCCCTTGCCAGAGTATACCAATTTCCTTAACTCTGATATGTCGGTTTGACTGAGGGACTTTAGTTCCCTCCCCTGTGCAGTGATGTCTGAGGCACCTTTCTCCTCTAATATCCTCCAATGTTCTCTTGTCTAGCTCACCTGAAGATCTTCCTAGTCAAGGTAAAATTATTGGCAAGACAAGCTCATGAAGTCTATCTCAACGGAAACAAAAGAAACACGGTGAAGGACTAGCAGTTTCCCGCAAACAACCTGGCTGCTAAGAGCAGGAAGAACACAGAGAAGGTCAAAAGCCTCTCTAACATCGGATCACCTGGTATTCCTGTTCTGGAAGCAGGTACTTTACGTATGGTCCCCAGTGTGATCCCCAGAGACCTCACCTCTCACCTGAAAACTGATTTTTCACTTCCAGTTGGGTGTATCCCCCGTGATGACAAGGGCCATTTGAAACAGAGTCTATGTAAGTTGTTACAGTGACTGTCTGTTAACAGTGGTTTCCTTAAATGGAAGCATGTGGCCGTGAAGTCTGACACACAGGAGGGGTTTGTTCCTGAGAGATAACTCAGAGCCTGGCGCTATTCCTTACCACCTGCCCGGAGGAAGTGTGGAGCCTGGGATGCCTCGGCCTTCGTGTGTAAGATTGTTGAAAGATCCATACCCATCTGTGTCTAAATACCCAGTTGGGTAAGGAAGATGCTTTGAATCCTCTGACCGAACCCAAGCAGGATGGTTTCTGATATTAATAAAACTCAAAATCCTTGATCTCGTCCCTTGCACTGGTTCCTTCCAAGGCTCAGAAACGAACCTATGATAGTGTTCACATAATCATCTGTTTTGGTAAAATTTGCAAGTGCAAGATACTCAAAGGGCAGTTGGTTGAGACCAGTGTGTCTTTCCACTGCAACTTGACCTCTGTTACATTTTCTTTAGCATTATATTGGAGTGGCCATGAGCATTTTGGGGATGTCACAAAGTGGGAAGTTAAATGGAAGCATCTGTTTAGTTTGAGTTTAATGGAATATATTTGTGTAGTTCTAGTAATAGTTATGGTGATGGTTATGTTACTTTAGAAGTCCTCCTGAAGAACTGGCTTCTGGTAATACTTTTGCCATCCATGGTGCTGACTCACTCAGGTCGTGACCTAAAGGTACAAGGTCAGAGGTCATAGTGCAATATAAATACAGGCACCAGATGTACACACATAAGGACAGAGGGTCAAGGTTTGAAATATACAGAGCCAGGAGCTAGTCCGCAGAGAATTCTCCCAGTTATCAGATATGGAAAATGGCAAGTGGTAGGTTTAGTTCCTTACAAAGCTTAGTCAAAGCAGAAGTTCTCCACCGGCAGGAATATACTCAGTAACACAGCGTATATAATAATGAACAAACCGTACATTTTGAAGGGCAAGTATCCCAAATTGACCTCGTGTATTCATGGTATTTCAATCCATAGTAGTTCTAGAAATAATTGCATTTTTGTATCCTAACTATCAACTCTAAAAATCAAATGTGGATCAGCTGTCTTAGTGGGAGAATTACCTTTCTCCTCACCTATAAAAAGGGACATTACAAAATTGTTATAAAATGGAGAAGCAATCAAAGTGTACATAGTAAAAAAAAAAAATGCAGGGGAAAAACTATTGGATATGTGTGGTAGGTACTTAATATATAAAACAGTAAGTTACTCTCCTGAATTTTTGATGTTTGTGGTATTTGACAGCTTTTTTTTTAAGTTGGTGATTTAATTCATTTTCTCATTGCAAATGAATATTCACTTTCATATGAATTTATATTCATAATTTGATAACCGATTGTTGAGGAGGGCTCCTTGATTGCACAGGCTGCCGGCCCCCAGAAACCTAGAGCTCCTTTGCTCCTGCCTAACCCTTGCAATGAGAATACTTTCATACTCTGCCTATTGTCCATCCTCCCAAGTTCATATGGCCCCTCTGCAGGCTCTTTGCCCCGCTACCTAGCTTGCATCTCCTTCCCAGACTCTCTGCCTCATTATTCCGAATCCCACCTTCTCTGCCGCCTGCTGCGTTGCACCCAATATCACCTCAACCCTGTTCTCATCCCCCGCTGTTTTTCCCCACCCACCTCCCAGAACTCAAGCGCAGGTCAAGGGCCCTGGCCTTCCTCCTTTGCTTGGGAGAGAGTTCAGGCTGGCAGTAGGGACAGCTTGGGAGAGTTTAGCCACTTCTTCATCAGGTGTTCTTTGCCATGTGGGCGAAGAGCGGGCAGAGAGCCTGAAATGCTCAGTCAGTCCCACTACGGTGGCCTAGCCGTCGGAATCCGTGCCAGACTGTGGCAACAGCAGGGAAAAGGAGCTCTTCTCAATTGGCAAAGGGCATACATAATCTGAGAATTCAAATTTGAGAATTTAAAAACCCGAGTGGTCAGAGGCAAGGGAGGAGAACAAAGGAGCTTGCTGTTCAAAATCACCTTCCCGAAGGCCTCCTGTATTAATAAGCCTGCAACCCCTAGGGTAAGGTAGATTCGGGAAAGATAAGCCCGCTACACTCATGCTAGTTTGCTTTGCAAATGCGGGTGGCGAAGAGCAGCTTAGAGGCTGCTCCACAGGGAGATCTTTGGAGGCGAACCCTGGACCACCTTGTTCACGGTCCCCTTGCTCTCCTCTCCCCAGCCCAAGAAGATACATTTTTCTCATCTTTGAATTAATGATGTCCCAAACCTCTGTCCAAGCATAACATCTCCTGGGGAGTTGTGACAGTGATAAGGAAACAAATATTACAGATGCTCAAAACTATTCCTGTGGCTACATCTCGCTTACGCTTCTATAAGAACTAACTCCTCGCTCCTTCCCTTCCTTCCTCCTCTGGGGTAAGGTAGGAGACAGTGAGAGCCCCCAACTATTGAATTATCTTCAGAGAGGAGTGTTGTTAATTAATTTATTTTTTAATATTTTATTTTATTTATTAGAGAGAGAGCAGAAGTATGAGCACAGGAGGTGCAGTGGGGGCAGCAGAGGGAGAGGGAGAAGCAGGCACCCCACTGTGCAGGGAACCCCCCTCCCCCAATGCGAGGCTGGATGCTGGGATCATGACCTGAGCCAAAGGCAGGTGCTTAATCTACTGAGCCACCCAGGTGCCCCCAAAGAGGAGTTTAAAAGCACTTACATGTCAGGCAGAATAACACACAGTTAACGATCTGGGCTTTGGAGGTCAACAGGCATGGGTATGAGCCCCTCAGTTCCAGGCAAGAGCCATCAAATCGGTTATAGAAATAGGCAGACCTAACTTCAACAAGTAGCCAACATGGGGTTGGCTAAGTCATCTCAGGGCCCAAAGCTGTAGATTTCACATAGACTAAAACTGTTTCTTCTTTGTCATCAAATTACTTTTTAATGTGTTGTGTTAATAGCCTCAGTCAGGAAGCTTAGGATCCATCCGTTCCATTGAATGGGAGGTTACTGTTACTATTTCCAAAACGTTGGGAAATGCTAGTTTGAACAAGTTCAAGTTTTCTTTTCTTTTCTTTTCTTTTCTTTTTTAAGATTTTATTATTTATTTGACAGAGAGAGAGGTAACAAGCAGGCAGAGAGGCAGGCAGAGAGAGAGGGGAAGCAGGCTCCCTGCTGAGCAGAGAGCACAATACAGGGCTCGATCCCAATGCAAGGCTCGATCCCAGGACCCTGAGATCATGACCTGAGCCGAAGGCAGAGGCTTAAACCACTGAGCCACCCAGGCGCCCCAAATTCAAGTTTTCTTTACTGATCTTTCTGCTCCTTTCAGACATCAATGTGCACTGCAATTCTGTAAGAGGAGGAAGTAGTAGGTAACGTTTCTCAAATTTCCTTAGCCATAAGATCCAGTTTTTGTGGAGTGTGTCAAGGGACTGGTGTTCTGTGAGGTATAGCTTTGCAAATAATCACCAGTCATAGGAGATCACACCATGGCTAGTGCCTCTGCATATCCTCAACAGCAAACCATCTTTGAGCCACATGGATGTCAGCAGGCTAGTCACTTTTTGCCTTCTGATCCCTCTCTGTGTTCCTCCAGATCCCCTCTGAGTCCCTGGGCTCACAGCCCTATGCAGAGCCACCAAAGTTAATCTGCTCAACTGAAAATAACTGTCCTCATTGCGGACAGAGTCCTACAGTGAGGTCCACCCAATCTTCACACCATCAAATGTCCCATTGTCTGGTTCTGGTTAAATTGACTTTTCCAACAGAAGTTTTAAAAAGGGGAGACTTTTTAAGAAGATCTTCTGGGGCGTCTGGGTGGCTTTGTTGGTTGAGCGTCTGACTCTTGATTCCTGCTCAGATCACGATCTTAAGGTCCTGGGAAGCAGCTCAAAACTGGGCTCTGGACGTGGAACCTGCTTAAGATTCTCTGTATCCCTCTGCCCTTCCAATACCCCGTCCTTCTCTAAAAAAACAAACAACAAAACAAAACAAAACAAAAACAAAAAACAAAACCGACCTTCTAAGAAATAGAAACCAAGACAAAATGCCATTTGCCCAAACACAAAATAAACTTGGCATCCTGAGCTATTCAACCACATTATTTTGCTACTCCTGCTAATGGGAGACCGTGCCCACTAATTGCCAAGATTGAATCATTCCATCTGAGGGCAGAATTACTAACAGTCACCGAACAAATTTCCTGCTCTGTAAACTTTAGAAATTAAAATACTAATAATGCACCAACCTTTCAAACACAGGGATAATATTTCAATAGTAAATAAACATTGTTGCCAGGAAAATGGGTGTTTTCTACTCCTTTGCCTTGAAAGGAACATGGGCTCTGAGACACTCTGGCTTTGGTGGCAGCAAATATATATATGTTTCGGACAGATAGCACTCCTTTAGTAGGTCCCCTTTGTTCTTGTAGTTTTTAAGGTCAAGAAACTGCCCTTGTCATGGACAACAGATTCTTCCACCTGCATCTTACATAGGTTAAAGTATTCCAAAGATACCCAAAGAGAAGAAATAAGAAAAGAGTAATAGCCTCCCCAAATCATACATATTCTATATGTATACAGAAATAAAAAGCATATATGTTTATATATGTATATAAAATAAAAGCATGTGTATTATATATATAGTAAGAGTATATTATATATATATGTGTGTGTGTGTGTGTGTGTGTGTGTATTTTATCTATAATCTCACTAAGGAATCTTTGAAGTAAAGGGGTAGAATTTCTGACAATACCAACTACCAAAAACGTTTCTATCTCAGCGATCAACAATGGCTCTTCTCTGAACTCCTGGGACACTTAGCTGAACACCATTATTCTGTAATTATCAACTCTCCACTCATTAGTGTTTGCTGTTACTCTCCCCTTGGAGTACTTGTGACCTTCTTCAGGGACAGTGGTAAACCCGAGCTAGAGGCTCAGTAATGTTCGTTGGGTTGAGTTGGGTTGACCTCGGATACCTGCTTGCTAGCTCAGCCTCTACCATTATATCAATATGATTGGGGGCGAATTATTTAACATCTCTGGGTCATAGTTTCTATGTATCTAAAACAAGCAAGTTAGATCAAGTGATGTCCATGATCCTCTGCAGACCTGAAGACCCCTGAGTCTCTGTTTCTCTACCTCAGAGTCTTCGCTCACAAAGTAAAGATAAAGTCTTGATTTAGTTCTAGGTACAAGCCATTTAAGGGGTTAGGGTGTCTCTCCTTTTTTTCTAAGTGCCGCCCCTGTGACCTGTGGCTGGGGCCATCTGTAAATGTAGGATGACAAGGATGACAGCCATACGATATGTTTAGAGAATGCTCAGTCGTCTTTCCCTTTCACGCTCTAACTCCTGTGACATGTTGACTGAATTTTGCTGCAGTAATTCCTTGTATTTGCTTAGTGTATTACATTTTATACGATATTGTCTCATAGATTTTTCTTTGGATGCTCACAACTGCCTAACCAAGTAGGAAGAGCAGATATTATTACTTCGTCGTCAATCCAGATATTGGGACTCGGATACGTGCATTTGCCTACCAGCACCCAGGGACTATGAATTCAGCCGGTGTGCTCCCTCCACTGTACTCACTGTCTGAACCGAGGCATCAGGGCTGCAAAGCCTGCTCCTTGGGTGGGTAGGGGTAGAACTGAGGACTCACACACTCAGCATTTGTTGCTAATGTCTCACACATTTAGGTCCCAGGACTAGCATGATATCCATAAATTAGTCCAATATTTTCCACAATATATTTCATGAAACACTAGCATAATGAGATTTCCCTGAGAAAAAGAAAATCTTGCAGTCAAATCCATTATATTGTATTTCTATTTAGAACCCTTTGTGCAATGTAGTATTGTTGGTAGTTTTCTGCCCACAGATCCTTGCGAGAGCCTGCTGAAAAGCAATATAGGAGTATGAAAAAGACTAATCTCCCAAGAGTAAGAAAATGAGACAGGGTCACCAACAGAGAAGGGATTTAGACAAACTTCGGGAGGAGAGAAGGCAGCTAGGAGCGTACCGACGGATTAGAGAGGATTGAGAAAGCTACAGCCCAGAATAAATCCAAGGCGGCTGCAGAGGAGGTGGGGGCCATGTTCCCTTCCAGGACCCTGGAGAAGCTGAGGGTTTGGTCTTGGCTAGTGGGTGGGAGGCACAATGTGGGGTTCAAATGGAGTGACTCACTTGGAACAGCTGTACTAGACGACAGCCAGCTGCCTCCCCCAGGTGGAGGTGGCATTTACCTCCAGACTCTCAATGGAAGGTTCTTCTCCTCAGGAAGCTGTCTTAGGAGCTGGGGGAGAGCTCATGCTTCCAGTGGGGGTGTGACAGCATCAGGGTAATGCCTAGCTCACTCTGGCTTTTGGAGATCGACTCCATTCTGGCTTACCTGGAGGGGAGGATGGTTGATTTGACCTCTTCTGTCTCTGCCTCCATCGGGTAGTGTGGGAAGCTTTGGAAAAGGATCATTTAGAAAATAAGACCAGGGATTAAAGAGTGTATATGCCCAGGGGGGCCTGGGTGGCTCAGTGGGTTAAAGCCTCTGCCTTCAGCTCAGGTCATGATCTCAGGGTCCTGGGATCGAGCCCCGCATCGGGCTCTCTGCTCAGTGGGAAGCCTGCTTCCTCCTCTCTCTCTGCCTGCCTCTCTGCCTACTTGTGATCTCTGTCAAATAAATAAATAAAAATTTTTTTAAAAATGTATATGCCCCAAGATGAAAAACCTAATTGAAGAGCTGGAAAATAAAGAGTGTTATTTCCGAACACAGAGAAAAACAAAGGGAGACAGTAACAGGAGAGAAATAACAAGAGGAAGAAGCTAAACCCAGAAGGGACACTATCCAGCGAATCAAGGTTCCAGAATGAAAGGTCAGAGGATTCAGAGAGCGGGGCCACCCCTGACACACGGCTCACTCAGGATCACACTCGGTGGGCCAGTCCCCAGGCAGGCAGGGCCCCCCACCTGGGAGCTGGCCTCCATGCTAATGACAGAGCGATGAACAGTCAAGCGCAAGGCGGGGAGTCCAGAGAAAACAGGAGAATGAGGGAACGGAGCAACAGGAGGCACCACTGTCTTGGATGGAGAGGAGGGGACAGCTGGCACGGAATCAAGTGAGGAACTGAGCCGTGTTCCTTCCGTGCGTGTGAACAAATCAAAGGAGGAGAGCGTGCAGATGGAAGCGTGACGGGCTGCTGCGGGAGGGACGACCTCACTGCTCTCACTCATCCCCTGAGGAGTTCCTCTAGGTCATCTCCACGCCTGGCATCATTAGAAAAGGGCCTTGGATCGCACCCAGCCGGTCCACTTTAATTGCCGAGGTGGGCATTGGTGGTTTCCGAGCGCACCTCCCGTCTGACGCTGGGCTGGCAAACACCGGCTACACTTGCGCGCGCTCTCTGCCTCTCTCTTCTCCAGAACCGTTTCCTCCCGCGCTCCTGGGACTGGCGCTTTATACTGGGGCTATTTTTAGCAGCTGGTGCGCGGTGGCTGCTGGGACCTGTTGCCTCAAGAGGCTGACGAGAACTTTCCCCCGGGGGAGAGAGGCATTCCATTCTGTAATCTTGCCCCAAGAGCTGTCTAATTGAGATTTGCCCATGGGCAACTCCCAGAACCAGATACCTCCTTCACGAAAGGCGAGATCAGGTAGCCGTGCTGTGTACTTAGCAGTCAGCAAGAACCGGGCCAAGTTATTTTGGTCAGGAGAACCAGAGCGGCCATTCAAAACCTTTCGTTGAGATAAAGGGGACTGTTTGGCTTTGGGGCGGAGGGATGCTGGGAAAGTCTTGGGTGGGGGAGGTCTAGGGAGGATAACCCTCATGCTGATTTTTCCCTAGGGTCACACAGGGTCTGTGCCCCAAACCACATACTCCCTCCTTTCCAGTCAAACAGGACACGGACTGGCCTTCAGGAAAGCCGCTTGAAAGGCCTGCTTGGGAGTCTCTGAGCTAGGTATTTAATCTGCCAGGGCTGACACTTCCTTCCCTGCTCCCAGATAATAGGGGCAGGAGTGGCCCTAAAAAGCCCCACTGCCAAAATCATCTTCCTGAAACACAGTTCTGACCTTGCAGCTTCCTAGTTCAAAACCCTCGGAAACTCCCTGCTGCAAACAAAATACACTTCACAAACCCTAGCTGCTGTTGCAGGCCTTCTGCATTCCAACACAATCCCCAGGTGTCATTTTTTTCTCCATGCTTCTACCCTCGGCTCCCTGACACTCCATCCAAACTATGTCACTGACTGTTCCTATAAAGCTAGTTTCCCACCTCCATGCCTGTTAGGGACTGAATGTTTGTGTTCTGTCAAAATTCCTATATTGAAGCCCCAAGTCCCAGTGTGGTGGTATTAAGAGATGGGGTCTAGGGGCGCCTGAATGGCTCAGTGGGTTAAGCCTCTGCCTTCGGCTGGGGTCATGATCTCAGGGTCCTGGGATCGAGCCCCAGATTGGGCTCTCTGCTCAGCGGGGAGCCTGCTTCCCTCTCTCTCTGCCTGCCTCTCTGCCTACTTGTGATCTCTGTCTGCCAAATATATAAATAAAATTAAAAACAAAGAGATGGGGTCTATAAGGGAATAATGAAGTTAGTTAAAGGAGGTCATAAAGGTGGGCGCTGAGCCAATAAGACTAGTGTGTCTTATAAGAAAAGACACCAGAGAGCGGACTCCCTTCCCTGTGAGGACCCAGAGAAAAGGCTGCCATCCACACAAAGAAAGCTGTCACCAGATCTTCCGTGCCAGCACCCCGACCTTAGATTTCTAGGCTCCAAAACTGTGAGAACATAAATGGCTGTTGTAAAATCTCCCAGTCTGTGGTATTTCTGTTACACAGTCTGGGCTGACTGATACAATACCCTTGCGCATGCAGTCCCTCTTCACAGAGTGTCCCTTTCACTATTTCCACTGGACCAAATGCTTCAAAGAAAGTCTTCTTTTTCTGTAGAAGGACCTTTTATTCACTTTCTGACTGAGTAATAGTTACTTATAAATATGAAACCTTTCCTACGGAGCTGAAAGTCCTTGAAGTTACTCATCCGTGTGTCACCCATAACTCTCCAACCAGCATCTTTAACATGTGAAAATGATAGCCATCTTCTATGGAGTGCCTTCTCTGGGCATATGTGAAACGATTTCTGTGTTTAGTTGGAATATTCACAATCACCTCACAAGGAAGATATTATTATTCTCATTTTAAAAATGGTGAAACTTACTGTATAATTCTACCTACCCGAGGTCTCTGGGATAGCGTAACTCATCAAGACAAGAGACAGAATTGGGGGGAAGGGTAATGGAGGGTTAGTATTGAATAGATACAGAGTTTCTGTTTTGCAAGATGATAAGAATTCTGTGGGCGTACAGTGGTGCTACAGCATGACAGTGTGAATGTATTTAATGAACAATATACTTAAAAGATGGTTAAGATGTTACTTTCTTTTTAAAAGATTTTATTTATTTGGCAGAGAGATAGAGAGCACAAGTAGACAGAGAGGCAGGCAGAGGGAGAGGGAGAAGGAGGCTCCCGTTGAGTAGGGAGCCCGATGTAGGACTTGATCCCAGGACCCTGGGATCATCTCCTGAGCCAAAGGCAGCTGTTTAACTGACTGAGCCACCTAGGCACCCCTGTTAAGATGTTAAATTTTATGTTAGGTGTATATTCCCACAATTTTTTAAAAACTGGTGAAACTGAGACTAAAGTAATTTGCCCAAGGCCATCCAGCTAGAAAATGGAAAGGCTTGGATTTAAGCCTTCTCTGCCCAGTGTTCTTGTTTTGTTTCATTTTGGTGCATCTTCTCTCCCCTTTGCATAAATGCTAGTGTTCCTCAATGCTCTGTCCTTCACTTTCTTGGATTCTGGGTTCAGGGTTAGAAAAAGATGGTCTCTCTAGGCAAACAAAGTAGAGTGATGTGCTTCCTTCCTGCAGAAGCAGCCCTACAGACACCTGGTTTCCTGGGTAGACTTGGTTGGATGCCAGCCCCACTTGCCTTAGCCAACCACCCTTGTGTGAGGTACAGCCTTCACAGTCAGTGGTGTGTGGAATGGGTTGTCCCAACTTATGAGAGCCAACCGTAAATCTCCTCCCAATTTGCTGTTCCGTGATGTCACACCGGCAGCTTGAAATTGGCTATGGAAACCAGCAAATACTAAAAATTAAAACTTTTCTCCCCAGAGAACCTGTCGCTAATCATTTACTGTGCACAATGTGCATACTGACTTTATTGGGGTCTTTTCCCTCTTGGTATGAACTTCTTTACACCAATTACTACTGCTGTTATTTCTACATACCAATGAGATCTCTACAGCTAATTTTGTCCCTCTTTCTACATTTACACCTATATGTCTGCCTGCCTATTGGGCACATCAACTTGTATAGGCCAGGGCACATAAAAATGCTGAAAACACTTTATCCTCCTTAATCTGTAATGTCACTTTCCATATGGTCTTCCACATCCAAGGAGGCACTCAGTCACAGATGTTCCATCCCCGAAATAATTTTCACTGACTGCATGCTTTCCATTGTTCTTTGTAGCAGTGCAGACTCTCATCACCTCTCACCTGTGATATAATGTTGACTGCTCATCTCTGCCAGCTAACTGGTCTACCAGCTTCCACCCTTTTTATCATATCAGAATTTCATAGTTGTTCAAATCTAATCAATCATTATTCTGCTTCATTTTTCATGTCTCCCCCATTAACCACAAAGTAAAATCCAGCTTCCTTAGTTCAGCACACAAAACCTCCCACAGTAGGGTCCTAAACTTCATTTTCAGCATCATTTACTCACTGCATCCCATAACACAGTCTGTGAACCACTAGTTGATTCCAAATAACCTCAGACTATTACCGCTGCTACCAGCTGGCCTTCCTTTCCCCTGCTCAACCTGGGCTCCTGCAGGACCTTTAGATTCCAGTTCATGTGTTGAATTATGAAATTTTCCTGGGCCTCTTCCCTCCTCCTGAAAGAGCAACCACTCCTTTGCCACACATTATCACCTTGCATGGGTCAAGGACTTTCTGTGTGTTTGTGTGTGTGTGTGTGTGTGTGTGTTCCTTTTCCCACCTATGTTGAGTGTTTGTGAGATTCTTGTTCATTTTTATCATTTTAGTACCGAGTAGAATTCCTGGCCTATAGCAGATGCTAAATATAAATGACCTGGAGATACAAATTTAAATTAAAATGATTGAGCTCATGTCACATATCCATGATTCAGTTAAGCATTTCACTCTCCATAACAAGCCTCTGTGGTGCATATCATACCACTCTCCAAATAGAGACATTGGCCATCAGGGATGTCAATCATTCCTCCAAGGTTAAAGAGTTAGTAAACAATACAGCTGATATTTCAACTCCATTCTGACTTCAAATTCCATGCTTTTCCCACTACTCCGGTATTTGTTTTAACAAGGAAAACCTTGGTGGGAGCAAGCAGTGATGACCAAATGTCATAAGGACCATACCTGGTGTATGTGCAAAAGGTCACAGCACGGTCTGGAGAGAGGTCACAGGTGAGAAGGTCTGAGATGGAGGGGACCAGGGAAGTCTTTTTACTGTGGAGATGAACTTGGGCCCTGTGATAGATATTACAAAGGGGCTCAACTCAACCTTTCTATACCCTCCTGACATGGCTTCCTGTACTATAGAGACCCACCCCCCGGAAATTACATTTCTTAGACCCCCTTGCAGCTAGAGTATAGACATGTTCATTTCCACTAAACAGATGCATTATGTGTGAGGACAGATCAGCAAAAGCGAGCACCGTATAGCCATAGTATGCATGGAATGTGAGATCTTAGAGCAAGCACAGTGGCAGAGGCACTGAGTTCTCTGGCCTGCAGGCCTGGTAGAAGGTTTAGTGCCTCGCCCTAGTGTCCCAGATGCCAGCAGCAGAAAATAGCAGTGGTGGGGTTGCCTCTAGAACAATCCCAACATCTGGTTCAGGATTTCTCCAGGCTGCTTTGTCCCTAGAGGTATAGCACTTAAGCCTGACCCTGGCCCTCCCAGAAAAAAATCTGTGAATTTCCTAACACTCTTTAATGAATCCCTCTCTGCTTAAACTACTAGAGTGGATTCTTTTGTCTGCAACTAAGACCACTTACCAATAGAAGCACGGTCAGGGACAATAATAGGCTTGTTACCCCATTTTCCTGGAGAGGTTATGATAGAAGTGTGTAGCCTGTCTCAGCTATTTCAAGAACAAGGCCACACTGTACATCACTTAGCAATTTGAGCTCGGTGGGTGTTAGGGTTTAAAACAGATACACATTTGTGTTGTCTGTATCATTTTGGCTTGGTTTTGTGCTTAAATTAATTCAGAAGGTATGATATCGTCCCTATAGACAGAGCCAGTTCAGGCAGGAGGATATCTTGCCTGCTTCTTAATGTGAAATTAGCCTGAGGACCTGAGAGTAGCAATGTTGCTCCTTCTCAGAGAAGCGGATAGTAAGCCCAACTTGCCCAGATCCTTGAGTGAGCTCCGGCCGCACGGCAGGAATTGAGTCGGATAACCACAGTTTAATCTTCCAAGCAAGTCTGTGACATGGGCAGGAATGGAAAACAAGGCTCCAAGAGGTGAAGAGATTTGCCCTAGTTCAACAGGTTTATAAATGGCCTCACTGGGATGAGAACCGGGGTTGACTCAGAAGTTCACGGACCTCCCATGCTGCCAGTCTGCCCACAGTGGGAGCGAGGAAGAGAAGCAAGATCATCATCCCTCTTGCCCTAAGACAAGATGTTCATTGGAAAGAAAAGTCCCAGCAACACGAGGGAGAAGGTAATTGAAGGGATGTGGCAGGCACGGTTTACTGCCTATGCAAGAACATTACCCTTCAACCTTCCTTAATATCCCTGCTTATTCCAGATGCTGGGGGAACTGCTTTACTCTGTGGAGGGTGGACCCAACCCCTGTTCTGCGGTGTGCCCCCCACTCCCCCACACCTTGTGACTAAGAGGAGAGGGTTGTTATAGACCTCACCATGGACTTGGCTGACCTCACCCCAACAGTCGACCTCCTGGGCTCTCACCACACATGAAAAATAAACCCTACCCTTAAAGCCATGGTCATGGTTCCTGTAACAAGCAGACAGATGCTCTTCTATCTCATATGGGGGTTTGCAATTCATAAGAAATCTTACAAGTGTTATGATGGGGTCACAGTAAGACATGAACAGGAGCTCTCCCAGAAGGCGAGGTTTGGATGTTCTATTCCTTCCTCACCTCAAGTCATGAAACCACTGAGGGCCTGGAGAAACCAGAATCAACCCCATCGGCACATCCTAGTCAGCACGCTCTCAAAAATCATTACAAGGCACAGCCCCTTTACATCTGGAAGTGGGGACTCTTCCTGCCAATCATAATTCAGATGGAGTTCAAGGTTGTTTTTGCCAGAGGAGTCGTGTCCTAAGATTGTAAAGGCAGGGCAAGTCTCCACAAGGTTCCTCTGCATTTCCTAAGGTCTTGGTCTCTTAGGAGAACCAAAGAAATGATAGACTGCTCTTTCTAAATCTACAGCAGCAGGGACTATGCCCCTGGTGTTCACCGCTGGATCCCCAACATCTGGCACTAAGCCAGGCACAGAGGAGACACTGATTCCTACCCTTTACCCCAGTGCCCACATTTCCTTCAAAGTTTAAGACCTGCCTCCTCCATGTAGCCTTCCCAGGTAAATCCAATCCATGTTCATCTCTGAATGCCCTCTGTGCTTATCTGGAATGGTGCATTGCATATTCTAGAAACTGTTTCTCTTGTATTAATTTCTAAATGCTTCACAGTGTTCATCCTTCTCCCTGAGCCAGCTTGTCACAGTCTCACAGAAAGAAACACACTTTAAATTGCTTTTCTATCTCTCCAGTATCAGCATGAGGTCCAGAGTACAGGCTCTAGAAAGATTAATTGACCTTTGATTTGAAAGGGATGAAAGGGATGCCTAGAAAAGTGTAGACAATTGACTTGAGCCCATGCACACAGCTATTAAATGTTTTATTGTAGAATAAGAACTTACCACACTCACAAGAGAATTGTTCAACCTTCACCCTCACATTTGCTCAGTAAATAACCCCTTCCTTCACCCCAGGTAACCTTTCCTGCTTTCCTTTGAGGAAGAAGGACCCTTATCTGTGTGTCTGGGTTTCAGGATTAATGCTCCATTGGCCCTAGTGACTGAAGTGGCAGCTTCTTTGATCCTCAAAGTTACTGTAGCTTTGATGGTTAGCAACTTGCCCCAGAGAGACTCTCAGTGAGCCTGGGTTTGGCCCATGGATATGGACAGCTTTACTGAGATTCACAAGAGCTGATTATTCGTTCAAGAGCTTTGCCTGAAGAGTTGCCAGTTTAAACCAACTGATTCCTACAAACTTGTAGCACAGGTACTATTTATTAATAGGAATAATTTTCATGGGTGATTTCTTTATTTTGTAGGCATGACCACTCTTCTGTCTCACTAAAGCCAGTCACCCACCTTCTTATTTCCAGACAAAGGAATAAAGAGGAGGGGTCTGTGACCACACAGCGGGTTGATATTCTGCTAGATCTGAACCCAGCTCACCCTGGGATAGCATCATAGCATCGTCCTACAGAATTTTCTGCAACAGTAGCAATATTCTACATCTGCTCTTTCCAATACAGTAGGTAGTTTCAAATAGCATTGTTCTAGGATAACCGCGCCAGTTTATAGAGGGTTGCTACTGCCAAAGAAGAAGATGATCTAGGCAGTGCCCTTCATTCCCACCACCACAGCAGCACAGGACTAAGGTATTTCTGGAGAAGGAAAACACACCCAGCTTTGATGCAGTCAACACGAGGCCCTTATGTCAGTTATTCAACACCATCCCATGTATTTGTTTTGCAATTGTTATCATCGAAACCTCAGGACATTAGTGGTTTCCTAAACAATGCATTCTCTTATATTTTGGCTGTTGCCATGTTACTGCTGTGCACCAAGCCTTGGCAGTAAGGGGAGGCTGATGGCTTGTGACAGGCCTGGCACTGCTGTTGACCCACGGACTCATGAAGGAATGTGGAAGGCTCTGCTACAGAGCATAAAAATGAGGCATGGCTTAAAGCCCAGATTTCTAATCTTTGTCTTCACAAGATGTTTGTCATGCACAAAACACTTGGTCTCAGGCCTCATTCACGTGGGAGGTCATCTCGTATTTTTGAGGGACTGTTGTCTGAAGGCAGAGCTGCCAGTTAGCCCATTTTCCCATGGACACAATACGGTTCACACACAAATTCATTCTGGATGCTTAGGGCCTGGGTACTGGAAGGTAGCTTGAAAATAGGATTCCCTCTTGGGAGTACTAAAGCCCATTCCGAGGATATTCCTGAAGATCTCATGGAATCATTAGAGTTTGAATGGGAAGAGGTTAAAAGATGGCATTTCCTTCCAGCTTGAGCTGACGAAGGATTAGCTGGGACATTTGTTTTCTGTCTCTTCAAAGGTACAAAATAAAGACTTTGCAAGTGACAACATACTCTCTTAAAAGAGAATGGAAAGAAGGAAGGTCAGAGAACAACCTTTGTCTGAAGGCCAAAATAGTTGCTGTGTTTGTCTCCCACAAAATCATTTTGGTGTCATTATCATTAGATGTTAGTCCGGTTGGGCTTTATGACTACATTCCAAACTGTGATTCAAACTTGAACTCAAGGGGCCAATGATTGGAAAGAAAGGAGAAGCAATTCAAAAGAAGTGGGAATCTTAAAGTCGATTAGGACAACCTCCACTTCCGGCCAGAATGGAACCCAGATTTACACTTAACAATTAGAACATTACTTTAAATAACTGGTAAAGCAGACCAACTCCACAAAGTGATTGTTTTTGGACATTGGGAATAGGCAACACAGAATCCAAATATAGCAGGACGGTCTGTCAGTTGAGAAGACAACACAGTCTGGGGCATGGAAACATCAGGACAGCTAGAGTTCACAGATCTAAATACTGGAGGGGATGGAGATGTAGAGAGAAAGAGAGAGAGAGGGAGGGAGGGAGAAACTACCAAGTGTGGGGAAAGAACTGGAAATGAGTAGGAGAAACAGTACCAGCATCTCACATAGGACTGGTTGTAGTTTGTTTTCCAGCAGTCAGAGTGGAAGGACACCGTACGCATTAGATGGAGTCCTTAGAAGCATATTGCTTTAGTAGTGGAGCTAAACCATTTTTTAGGAAGGGATTTTCTAGACTCACCCTTAGAAAGATTACGAGTAAGCATCAGAAGGATCAAATTCATTCCAAGTAACTTAACTGCCCAACACTTTAAAGAAACATAACAAAAAAAATAAATAAATAACATAATCCAGTATCAAACAACATAAACTTCACTATGTCTGGCAATCAAAATCTATTACTAGACATGCAAATAACTAGAAAAATAAAACTCATAATTAAAGAAAAGGCCAATCAATAAAAATAAACTTCATGCCCATATATATGGATATATTGAATATATATGGTTAAGGTGATAAAATTAGTGTACAAGGACATTAAAATTGTCATTAAGAATAGACTCCATATGTTTAAGAAGGTAGGGGAAAGCATGAATATGATAAGAAGAGAATTGGCAATAAATTCAACACTGAGATTAAATCAACAAATAACTTGAGGGGTGAAAATTACCAAATTCACCCACAAAGAAAGATATCCCTGGATATCCCTATATCTATTAAACACACTGAATTTTAAGGGAGGGAGAAACCTTCCCACCAGGAAATCTCTAGTGAAAATGCCTCCCCTGGCAAACTCTATGAAACTATTAAAGAAAAAAATTCCACAAAAGCTCTTCCAGTAAACAGAAGAGGAGGAAACACATTCTCAACTCACTCTGTAAGGCCTGCATTATCTTGATAACAGAACCAGACAAAGAAATGAAAAGAAAACTACAGACTAATATTGCTCATGAATACCAAGGCAAGGACTTTAACAAAATTATAGTAAATCAAACCTGGCAATTTATGACAATAATGATAAATCATGACTAAGTGAGACTGATCCCCAAAATCTAAGGTTTGTTTAACACAGGAAAATAAATGAATTTATTTCACATTAACAGAAAAATTAGATGAGGGGTGCCTGAGTGGCTTAGTAGGTTAGGTGACCCAGTCTTGATTTTGGCTTGGGTCTTGAGATCTAACCCTGCCACAGGAAGGCTCTGTGCTCAGCAGGGAGTCTGCTTGTGATTTTCCTTTTCCCTCTGCCCCTCCTCCTACTCACATGTTCTCACTGGCATGTGCCCACTCACACTCTTTCTCTAAATAAATAAAATCTTTTAAAAAAGAAAAATCACATGATAAAACACATTTGGCAAAATTCAATACACATTCATGCTTTAAAAAACTCTCAAAAAAAAAAAAACCTAGGAATAGAAAAGAACTTATGACATCTGTGAGGGGTGCCTGGGTGGCTCAGTTGGTTAAGAGTCAGCCTTTGAGAACCTAGATGTCCATCAACAGATGAATGGATCAAGAAGATGTGGTATATATACACAATGGAATACTATGCAGCCATCAAAAGAAATGAAATCTTGCCATTTGCGACAACATGGATGGAACTAGAGCGTATCATGCTTAGCGAAATAAGTCAAGCAGAGAAAGACAACTATCATATGATCTCCCTGATATGAGGAAGTGGTGATGCAACATGGGGGCTTAAGTGGGTAGGAGAAGAATAAATGAAATAAGATGGGATTGGGAGGGAGACAAACCATAAGTGACTCTTAATCTCACAAAACAAACTGAGGGTTGTTGGGGGGAGGGGGTTTGGGAGAAGGGGGTGGGATTATGGACATTGGGGAGGGTATGTGCTTTGGTGAGTGCTGTGAAGTGTGTAAACCTGGTGATTCACAGACCTGTACCCCTGGGGATAAAAATATATGTTTATAAAAAATTAAAAACTAAAAATTAAAAAAAAAAAGCGTCAGCCTTTGGCTCAGGTCATGATTTCAGGGTCCTGGGATTGAACCCCATGTTGGGGTTCTTGCTCAGCAGGGGCATCTGCTTTTCCCTCTGCCTCGGCCCCTCCCGCCTTCTGTTCTCTCTTTAAAACAAATAAATAAAACCTTCAAAATAAAAAAGATCTTAAAAATAAAGACATTTGTGAAAGGCATACAGTTAATGTCATCTTTAATGATGAAAGATTGAATATTTTCCTTGTAAAAATGAGAACAAAGCAAGAAAGGAAGGAGAAAAGGAAAGGATACAGATTGGGAAGGAAGAAATAAAGATGTCCTTTTTAAAAGATGATGTGAGGATATAGAAGAAAACCTTTGTGACCTTGGGTTAGACAATCATATCTTAGGACTACAAAAGCACAAATCATAGAAGAAAAAAATTGAAGGTGGTGATGGAAATGTTTTACATCATGATCGTGGTACTTGTTACTAATTGTATACATTTGCCAAAACTTTATTGAAGTATACAGTCAAAACTGCTAGATGTATGCAAATTATATCCCCGTAAAATTGCCCCAAAGAAGCAAAGAATATAATAGGATATATGGTAATGTTATAAGTATTAAATAAAAGGGAAAAAAAGGAGAGAATTTCAAATATTGAACACACATATCTATTCTAGAATGTACACAAAATATCTCTGGAAACACATACGTGAAATTTTTAGAATGAATTGCTTCAGAAATGCAAATGGGGTATCTGAGGGGATCCAATGGAGGAGAGACTCTATCTTTTGTACCTTTGAAATTTTGAGCCATGCAAAAAATAAACCTACTTAAAGGAGCAAAAAAGTCAGCGAAGTTCCAAAACCTGCCGTTATTCCATATGATTTGAGTCAAAATCCTGATACTCTGTGTGAACATCTCTTCTTTACTCATCGTTTCCTCCTTGCCCCATTTTAGAAATCACAGGACTCCCTAAGAGTATGTTCAATACATACTTCAGAGCATGGCAATAGTATAAACTTATGTGAAAGAGAGAAGGTCCCTGTGGGATGGAGACAATTTTACTGCAGGGTAGAATGAAGTTCCATGCCCTGCAGGTTCGAATCTGTGGAGGTTCTCGGGTTCGTCTCCTACAACTGTCTTTTTTACAAGTGAGAAGTCTAAGGCCCAGAGAGTGCCTGTGACTTCCCCAGAGTTGCACAGCTAGTCGGTGTCAGAATCCAGATGGGGACCTAGCTCCTAAGTCTTACTGCAGAAATAATACCAGGAGAGCAGGTGGCCTAGCACAGAGCGTGGTTCAAAGTAAACATTCAGTAAGTATGAATTTCCTCTTTGTTTTCCCCCCTCTAGCAGCTGGCTTCTTATCAGGACTCACCACCCACCCACACACCCCCCTCCAAGTCAAATATCAATGGACGCAGGGACGTAAGGGCATTTGCTTAAAGCTGACCACATTTCCCAAAATACACGAATAAGTTTACTCTTAAAAAAAAAATGGAGGGGGGGTGGCGCCTGCGTGGCTCAGTGGGTTAAAGCCTCTGCCTTTGGAAATGCTATAGAAAGAGGAGTCAGCCTGGGCAAAGCCAGTCTGGTGGGAGCTCAGCGTTCCGGGGGCATAACAAGTGAGACACGATGTGGAAGGAGATGGGGCCAGAGAGGCCGTTAGCTTGTTGGGGGCAGGGCTGGGATCTTGGTTATGCTCAGGGGTGGACTTGATCACATTGGCAAGGGACAGGGCTTAAAGCAGAGAATTTAAGTGTCCAAATATGCACATTGGCTCCAAGGGATGGTCTTTACTCCATTAGGTGGGTGAAGAATACCTGGGAGTTCATTTTACTCTGAGCAACATCTACAGAGCCCCTATGACAAGTCCAGCAGCCCATGAGACACTGTGCTGCAGAGATAAGTAAAATAGGGTCCCTTCCTCAAGGATCTAACAGTCTGGTGAACTGCTCTTTAGAAAATGGGAGCTCAGGAGTAGCTGGGAGGCTCAGTCAGCTACGTGTCTGTCTTGGGCTCAGGGTCCTGGGATGGAGCCTCAAGTCAGACTCTCTGCCCAGTGTGGAGTCTGCTTCTCCCTCTCCTTCTCCCTCTCCCTCTGCTTCCTCCCCACTACTCATGCTCTGTCTCTCTCAAAGAAATAAATAAAACCTTAAAAAGAGAGAGAGAGAGAGAGAGAGAGGCACCTGGGTGGCTCAATGGGTTAAAGCCTCTGCCTTCATTCAGATCATGATAGGGTCCTGGGACGCAGCCCTGCATCAGGCTCTCTGCTTGGCAGGGAGCCTGCCCCCCCCACCCCCGCCTGCCTCTCTGCTTATTTGTGATCTCTCTGTCAAATAAATAAATAAAATCTTCTAAAAATTAAAAAAAAAAGGCGGGGGGGAGAGGGAGAAAGAAAATAGGAGCCCAGGAAAGAATCTATCTATCATCCACTAGTCCAACACCAAGCCCCTCCCCCAATCTTGTGATTGGCAGCCCCCTCCTGGTCAGTTGGTGTTCTCGCCCCCGGTGTTGACACTACTCACCTTCTCCTGGTTAATGTGTTTGGTTTGGCTTCTGTGTCTATTGACAGACAGTGTTAGGTCAATTATAGGGATGCAGAAACACAAAGGCAGGCCCAGGAGGAAGGACACATTGCATTAGCTATGGTGACACTGTTAACACAGGCTGTCCCTTGTACTGTTGAACACTGACAGCTGTGGGAATCCTCAAGTCCTCTGATTGTAATGTTCCTCCAGAGCTCAACAAATCAAATTAAGCACTCAGAATACTGGCTTTCTGCCCAGCGTCAGAATGATGTGAAGAACGTGCCAGGCATTCTCATCAATGTCTGGGATCTAAGGAGATGAAGGTGCAAACAGTCCACTGGCCTCTCACAAAACCCCTTGCATTTGGTGGAAATATGGACCCCAGGACTGGCTGTCGCATGTCCATGCTTCATCTCGACTAATTCCTACCTGCAGAGGTTGCAGTGAGTCCAAGAGTGCCTCCCTCCCCAAAGCTGGGCCCGGCCGGAACCTTGTGGCTCTAATTAAATTAAAGATCCTGAGATGAGATCGCCTTGGATTAGGAAGGGTCTTAAATCCACTGACAAGTGTTCATAGGAGAAGACAGGAAAGGGGCGCCTGAGTGGCTCAGTTAGCTAAGCCTCTGCTTTTGACTCAGGTTGTGGTCTCGGGGTCCTGCGATCTAGCACCCCACACACACACACACATATTCTTCCCTCTGCCCCTCCCCACGCTCAGACTTTCTCTCTTACACTCTCTCTCTCTCATGTGCTCTCTCTCTCTCAAACAAATAGAATCTTCAGAGGAGAAAACAGAGACAGACACAGGAGAGAAGGCCATGTGATACGGAGCGGAGGCTGGAGCGATGCAGGCGCAAGTTAGCGGATGCCAGGAGCCACCAGAGGTTGGGACAAGCAAGGAAGGACTTTCCCCTAGAGCTGGCAGAAGGAGTGTGGCTCTGCCAACACCTGGACTGAAGACTTCTGGCCTCTATGTTGTGAGAAAATAAATTCCTATTGTTTGAAGCCTCCAGTTTATGGTCATTTGTCACAGTGACTCTAAGAAACTAGTATGGGGGCTTGGGGCACCACTGTTGCAGTCCCCCGGGGCCAGCCTTCCTGCTGCTGCATTGTCCTGAGCATCCTCATTGCCCCCTCCGTCCCTCTCTTCCTTCATTCAGTCATCATTTAAATAGCCATGGAGTGAGTATATGAGAATGGAAAAAAGGCAAGAGTTCACAGCTAGAGAGTGAGATAGAGATATAAAGAGGTAATTGTAGCATTCAGTGTTATGGGCTGAATCGTGTTCTCCCAAAATGTGTATGTTTCATCCTAATCCCTAGTAGCTCAGAATGTGACTGTATTTGGAGATAGGGTCTTTAATGAGTTAATGAAGTTAAAATGAGATCATTAGGTGGGCCCTGGTCCCATGGGACTGGTTGTCCTTATAAGAAGAGGAAATTAGGACATGGACACACACAGAGAAAAGACCATGTGAAGACACTGGAGCAAAATGACCATCTGTAAGACAGGGAGAGAGGCCTTGGAAAAAACCAACTCTGCTGGCACCTTGGTGGAGAAAATAAATTTTTGTTGTTTAGGCCATGCAGTCTGAAGCACTTTGCTATGGGACTCCTAGAAAACAGATACATTGGAGTAATGGAGGAGATTCCAACCAGCCCTGATTGATGCATCCACAAGAGATGACTTCTAGGAAAGTGGGTTGTCTCCAGAAGGGATAGCATTGAAAAGGACAATGTGAGGGCGCCTGGGTGGCTCAGTGGGTTAAGCCGCTGCCTTCGGCTCAGGTCATGATCTCAGGGTCCTGGGATCGAGTCCCACATCGGGCTCTCTGCTCAGCAGGGAGCCTGCTTCCTCCTCTCTCTCTCTGCCTACTTGTGATCTCTCTCTCTGTCGAATAAATAAATAAAATCTTAAAAAAAAAAAAAAAAAGAAAAGGACAATGTGAGCAAAAGCCCACTCTTTAAAAGGCATGAAGGATGCAGTAAAATACAAGTCAAAGTTCGAGGCAAAGAGTGAGTGGGGAGTATCAGCTAATGCTGTAGGTCTTGTCTGAAAGGCTGATGGAGCATGTAGACCTTCATATGTATTCCCTTCTTTCTGGCCTTTTCCCTGGGAACAGTGGGGAGTGCTGCACGGCTGGAAACAGCATGGTCAGATGTGCTCTTTATCTGGATCATTCTGGTGACTAGGTGGGGGTTTCTTGGCGAGGACCTGAGCCCAGAGACCAAGGAACCAGTAGAGTCACTGGGGCCAAGATGACAGTGGCCAGTGGTGGTCAAGATGGAGAGAAGAGAACATTCAGGGAATGAAATTGACTAGACTATGGGGAAGTGAAAAGGTAGAAATCTATGTTACTCAAAAGTTTAGTTTGTATGAGTGACAATATTGCCCACCAAGGTAGTTGTGCGTACATGGACATAGAGCTTGCAGTCCTTGCAGGAGAATGTCCAAAATTTCCCCTAGAAAACAGGTGAATCCTAGTATGGGTATTTATGTCAGAATATCACCTTGCCTTCATTTTCAGAGCTGACATAATCCCCATGACGATTCAAGCCCTGCTCCTTCATTACCCTTTTGGGAGGATTTCTCCACAAGCTTTCGTCAGATACTAAAAGGCTTAGAGCAAGCAGCTGGCCCCAAAGGAAAGAAAAGGAATGACTTGGGCCATTCGTCACACATTCTACTCCCTCCCACATGGACATACAAGGCATGTATACCTAGGTAGGGGAAATGGAAAGCATCATAATGATAAATAACCTTGAGGCATCATGAGATTATCCTCCACTAAATAAATAAATAAATAAATAAATAAATAAATAAATGCATAGACTTTTAGAATGTTCCAAAACCTCCCAAAGCATATCCATGAACATCTGCATCCCAGGTTAGGAATGCCAATATAAAGGAAAGTGCCCTGGATTTAGAAGCCCAAGTCCCAGACTGCTACTAATTTGCAGACAGCCCTGGGCAAGTTTATGGACTTTTCTGGTTTTTAATTTTCTTATCATAGCGCTAGAATTCTGTGACCTCTTTGATCAATGGCATTGGTTCACAAAGATATGGGGACCCAGGAAATGATTTTGAATAAAATTGGGGTTTGACTGTGTTCCCAGCACCCTAATGAAGAAGAAATTATGAGAAGAATAGAAATCTTTGTTCAAACCTGCTCATTGCTCTATTTAATATAAGCTTCATTTGTTCCATGACAGCATGATTAGGCTCATGCAACAGGGTCAGACTTGTCTCTTCTCACAGTGCTTCCAAGGACACCTTTGGCATGCCTTTTTAGTGACACCAAGGATCACGGAATAGGAAGACCCTTGAAGGGCTCCAGACATTTCTAGACATCTACGTGATAGCTACAACTTCTAACTAGCCCAGCAAAGCTAAGACAGACCATAGAAACACATTTTTTTTTTAACTAGAAACTATCCTAAAATGATATCAATAAAAACTTGGTGCTGAATCCGTACATTCTCCAACCCAAATATAACAAAACTAGATATACATATCGCTAAAATATAAATCAGCATCACACTGGCTAGTGTTTTCCAGAAATTTGCCTGTATGTAGCCAAGTATCTAAATAGTTGGACATATCCAGATAGTTGAATGAATAAATTACCAAAAAAAATTATAGGTGGTCATTTCACACAATGGATTTATATCTAAGTGTTTGAACTAATTTTAGAAATGAAGCTTACAAAAACAAACAAACAAACAAAAAACAAACAAAAAGAAATGAAGCTTGCTACATGTCTATTGGGTCCTGATCCACGCAGTATGCAGAAATGCTATCTAATTTGCTTCTCCATCATCCTAAACATGGCTTTGCTCCCGATACCACTCTTGGTTGCCTTTGGGATAATATCCAAGCCCTCCAGTTTGCCATGCAAACTGCATTGCTAGGTCATCAACCTCGTCATCTGCTCTGAAACTGTGCATGCCTTCTCTCCACTCAGGCCAATCAGGTGGAGTCATACACACATTCATATCTGCTGTGCCTTTGCTTATGCTGAACCCAGTGCCTGCAATGTCCTCCTTGACTCCTCAACTGAGCCGCATATGAACATCCCAATCCAGCTGCATTTCCCTCTTTTCTCAGTGGGATTTTATAGTTTCTCACCTGCAATGATGAATTTTTATTTCCCTCAAAACAAACCTCTGCTTTAGAAAACTTCCAGGAAGGATATGGAAGGTGAGGGGACTTGTTCGCACCAGAGCTTGGCCAAGTAAAGATTCCCAGGCCCTCAGATGCTGGCAGAAGAGAAAGGGATGCTTTATATGCCCCTAAGATTTTTAAAACTGAACATCGCTATTAATGCAAAATTTCAACATTCATCCACAACTTAGGTTTATTCATTCATTTACAAATTATACTGATGTACAACTGGAAGAACTCACTGTGCACATTATTAAATAGCTAAAAATTAACATGTAAAAGGACTAGGCAAAATTAAATAGAAATATTGCTTACTATTCTATATATGAATTCTAATATTCTAATATCTTATGAATTATATTGAATCCCCTACTTTGGATACCACGACACCTGAGACAGCACCAGCTTCCTGTGCTATAACAATAACAATAACAACAATTACTAATAATTCTGTGACACTTTCTGCTATGCTGAACCAAATTGTAGGGAGTCGCTCCTTTAGAACCAAGTTTCCAGGCTACAAGTCTAAGAAACATTAACAAGGGCTACTGTGTTGCCTGACTTCAGAGGGTACCATTTACATAGCTAACAGTGCCTCCTAAATGTGTTCAGTACACAACGTGTGCAACCCTGGATGGGGATCCTATGAGTTCCTCATCAGAGACAGACTCTGCGGGTGCTTTCCAAGGAACAGGCTGCACATGAACTGAAGGGCAAAGCATGCTGGTCTCATGTTGGTCCTTCCAACCATACCCAAACCTGGAGATAATAATCATTGTCACGTGGTATCCCAGAGTGGGTAATATGTGGTAGCATATGTGTGCACCCTTGTGAAGAGCTGGGGCCATATACCCTGAAATCAATGAGGGAATGTGGATCCAGGAATGTTTGATAGCAAATTATTGACAAAGTTGTATTTGAATATCCTGACCAGTGCTTTTTCCACAATATTTCACTGTCCGTGTTAGGATCAGCTAATGGTACATTCATGAAATGTCTACTAACTCTAAGGCACAGTGCTTAAAATAAATATTATTATTTTGTGTATGGTTCCGGTTCATCACAATAAATAATAGCTTAAGCTCACAAATATTGAGCACTTACTGTATGTCAGATATTATACCAAGCAATTATATGGACTATCTTATTTAATCCACATAGCAATCCTATGAAGAGCTTACTATTATAAAACCCATATTACCAAAGAGAAAACTGAGGCTCAGAGAAGCTTAACAATTTAACAGAAATTAATTGGCTCAACCACATTTCAAACCATGCAGATTTCCAAAACCTGCTCTATGACATATACCGCCTGCTATAATCAGTGGCATCAATTACGTGCAGGATGGTGGTGTTCATTTGTACCATTTTTCTTTATAATAACCATCATCAGAATACTTTTTCTTTGCATTAAACAAAATGCCAAAAATCTCTCTCTCTTTTCCTCCCTTTCTCTTTCTCCTACTTTGTCTCTGTCTCTTTCCGCTTTCTCCCTCTCTCTCTCACACACACACATACAAACACAATTATGTCTGCAGGTCCCTCCGTTTTAGCAGAACGCATAAAGACAATTTGCACACTCCTGTGTGGCAAATTCTGAACCAACCACCCCTCTTGGCTGTCTATAATATGGACTACAACTCTCCCTAGGTACCTTTTTTACACTGGATCTCTGAAATGACCAAGAAACAGTTATTTCTTCCCCTTTACTATCTTCAAGAATTGTGTTTCTCTGTCTTCCCCTACAGGACAGTTGGCATTAAGGTATGGCGTGTTCGTCTCTTATCCAGTACCTGGCATGTAGTTAGTATGTTGTAAATGACGGACGGATGGACGGATGGATGGGCAGATGGCAAGAAGGACGGAGGAAAGGTGAGAGGGAGGGAGGGAGGGGGGAGGGAGACAAGGCCGCGTATGAGTGACTGTATGAGCACATTTTCTTGCACATACATTCCTGGAGAAGACGTCGTACGTGAAATGGGAATGACATCTCTGTTCGCTCAGTAGCTCTGGTCAAAACCCCTAGAGACAGCCCTGGCTCTTCTCTTTCTTTATACATCACACCAGCAGAAGCTTTGGGCTCACTCTTCAAAGCCCTTGCAGTCCTGCTCCGCTCTACTTCCACTGTGGTCACCATTGGCCAATCTACCATCGTCTCTGGCCTAGTTTTTCAACTGCCTCCAAACTGTCCTCTCTGCTTCTACTCTTTCTCTCTTGTAGTCTGCATCATAAAGGCAGCCAGGGGACGCCTGGGTGGCTCAGCCAGCTGAGTGGCTTAGTCTTGATTTCAGCCCTGGTCATGGTCTCAGGGTCGTGGGTTCGAGCCCTGCACTCAATGCAGGGTCTGCTTGAGATCCTCTCTTGCCCTCCCTACCATGCTCTATCTCTCTCTCCTTCTAAAATAAATAAAGGAATCTTAAAAAGCAAACAAACAAAAAACAAAAAATCTCTGATGTCTCTCATGTCAGTCCAAGTAAAAAGGAAAGGGCTTCCTCCACGTGCTCTGTGCCTACCTCCACCCCTCTGGCTTCACCTGCTGCCACCTTACTGCCCTTGCTCCCCCCACTCAAGCCATACACCCCCTCGACCCCCTCCTCACTGTCACTCTGTCCCACTGTGGGAAGCTGAAGAACGGCTCCCAGGCATGTCCATGTCCTAATTGCAAGAACCCATGAGTGTTGCTTTCGGTGGCAGTAGGGAAGGATGTAATTGAATTAAGGATATTCAAATGGAGATTATCATGTATTATCCTGGGGGACCCAAACTAATCACAAGTCTTTTTATAAGAGGGACATAAGAGGAGTCAGATCCGAAGAAGGCACGGTGAGGAGAGAAGCAGAGAGTGCCACGGTGATAGGACATGGGCCAGGAGCCAGGAATGAAGACAGCTTCTAGAAACCAGAAGAGGGAAGGAAACAGATTGCCTCCTGAGCCTCCAGAAAGAACACAGCCCTGCGCATACCTTGATTTTAGCTCCATAAGACTTAGTTCAGATTCTGATGCCCAGCAGTACAAGAGCACGAATTTGTGTTGTTTCAAGCCACTGAGTTTGTGGTCATCTGTTACGGCAGCAGTAAGAAAGGTCCACACCCGTTACTCTGCTTCATGTTTCTTTAAAGCTCATCACCACCAGGCATATGTTGTATCTGCTTATCGTCCACCAGTTTTTCCCACTACAGTGCAAAGTGCGGGGGACCCAGGACTTTGTTATAAACCCAGGGCCTGACACAATAACAATACATTGAATGAATAAATAAATGCTATATTTTAATTATGCGATTGCCCAACACCCTGAAATGGCTGAGCCTCAGTAAAATGTCAGTTGAACACACAGCGACAAACCCGCGTGACATTTTTCCTGGCTTGTCTAGAACAGCTGAAAATGCATGCAAGTGAGTACGTTCTGACACAGCCCAAATGGTCCGCACCACAAGGCTCAGGGGAAGAATGACCCCAGGAGACCTTCCAGCATTCTGCTGTTCCCACACCCCAGAGCTGGGGGGAAGGAGGAGCCTGAGCAGGTGACACTTAGACCCTCCACTCCCAAGTAAAGAGAGAAGCCCCCTGAAGGCTCTGCCTTTGTGTTTATTTTCCATTCAACACTGAATAAAGCACGGTGGTGGGGTTGGTGCCGGATGGGGAAGCAGGGATGGTGAGCGTCGCTCTTCTTACTGAGCGCTGCTAAAGATCTTTAAAAAGAGTGCCCACATAGGAGCTGAGGCGTCTTACCTAACAATTACATTAAAAAGATTACCCCAAAGATACAGATGTAGTGAAAAAAAGAGCCATCTGTACCCCAATGTTTATAGCAGCCATGGCCACGGTCGCCAAACTGTGGAAAGAACCAAGATGCCCTTCAACGGACAAATGGATAAGGAAGATGTGGTCCATATACACTACGGAGTATTATGCCTCCATCAGAAAGGATGAATACCCCACTTTTGCAGCAACATGGACAGGACTGGAAGAGATTATCCTGAGTGAAATAAGTCAAGCAGAGAGAGTCAATTACCATATGGTTTCACTTATTTGTGGAGCATAACAAATAACATGGAGGACATGGGGAGATGGAGAGGAGACGGGAGTTGAGGGAAATTGGAAAGGGGCGGTGAACCATGAGAGATTATGGACTCTGAAAAACAATCTGAGGGTTTTGAAGGGGTGGGAGGTGGGAGATTGGGGGACAAGGTGGTGGGTATTAGGGAGGGCATGTATTGCAGGGAGCACTGGGTGTGGTGCAAAAACAATGAATACTGTTACGCTGAAAAGAAATTTTTTTAGAAAAGGTAAAAAAAAAAAAGAATGTAAACCTAAAGAGTTCGTTAAAGTCAATATTTGCTTTCGGGAACTACAGATCTTAATTAACGCGAGACCACACATTCCCTTCAAACAGTTTTCCTGTTGCTGATACCAGAGGAAGATGCCAATAGTTCTGTTTTCTCCTACTTCTGTTGCTTCAGCACCGGCGGCAGCCTAACTTCTGGGGAAATCAACACTCCGTCAAATTTACAAACGTCTTAATGGGTGTCGCCAATGAACATGATCTACCTTGTTGGCTGCATAAAGCTGCATGGATGATTCTGTCCCGAGAAAAATACACCACTAGTCCTCACTAAGTGCGGGGTTTGTAGGGGTTTTTTGTTTGTTTGTTTGTTTGTTTGTTTGTTTTTTAACTAACGTAACAGTGATGTGGATTTGGAAGCTGGAAGCCTGCTTGTATGCACTTGTTTGAACATCAGTCACCTCCTCAGCGGAGCCTCTCCTGATTCCTTCCCACACACTTGATTGGTCCTTCCCGGGAATCCCCGCTGTGCTCAGCCGAGCCTCTGGTTCACCGAAATTAACCACGTGCAAATCTGTCTCCTGCACCACACTGCTGATTTCTTGATAGTAAGTTCCCTCCTCATCTCTCACACCTCTCCCACCCCCCCCAATAACATGATACCAGACAAGTTTTGAGGGGTCCCTAAGTATGAGCCAGACACTCCCACTACTTGCTCTTTAAAAACCTTGTGGTAAAATAAAGGAGATGCAATTTACACACAAAACAACCAGGGAAAAATACAAAGTCAAAAAATAATAATATCCTCAATGAGCAAATAAAGTCTATTTTACTGGAGTTATTAGAAACCACAAAGGGGACAAATAAGTGTGAATTGAGGGTTTTGTAGGTTGAAACAACAGTATTTATTATTACATGGTCTTCATACTAAGAAAAGTGTAAATATGAATATTGTCAGGGAGTGCATGTTGGGGAAAAATGTTCTTCCCTCGTGATTCATAAAGATGAATCATCTTTGATTTAAAAATCATGATTTATGGATCATAAAGATGATTCATAAAGATAGCCCTGGAATGCTTTTTTTACATTTTGATAACATTGTAATAAATGGTCTTTACCACAATATCAGTCTAAAACAAAGATTACCAAGGTTCTGAGTTTCTATATCATAAGCATTAAAGTTCTGAGTATCTAAGTTCTGAGAATCTATCTAAGCATTAAACATTAACACTGGCTATTAGCGTCTAAATACTCTTACCACTGAAATCATCTCACGATTCATCAGATATTTTAGTTATATAGATGCCGAAAGGGCAGGCTCAGTGACAGAGGTAACGTTTATTGACCATATATCTGAAGTATCTGTGACCTTAGAAATACTAAGAAGGAAACCATGGTGCCTGGCTGACTGGATTCGATTTCCTCTCACAAGACTTGGTTTCATTTTTGCAAACTGAGTTGACAAAAGAAATCTAACCAGTCGGGAAAATATACTCAATGTCTGTCACATAGGTAAGGATTTGAGCTCCATTTTCTGCTCACTTGGAAGTGAACTCTAAAAAACATGTTTTGCCTGTGGTCTATAAAGTTAGTGATTGAGACACACAATTTAAATGCACTTTCCAATTCTTATACTTTGGAGCATTCTTGAGGGAATCTGGAATTGACTCAATTAACCAGCCCTACTCTTGAATATGTCTTGAGATCCAAAGACCATGACATCCTGCATCTCTTCCTGGACACTTGGAGCAAAAGAAAACCCCCAATTAGTCCATCCACCCATGCAAGGGTACCTATCAGAGACAGCCCTTACCTTCACAAACAGGCTGATCTCAGGGTGTGTAGAAGCTGGGTTGTTTTCTTCCAAGCCATCAGCAGCAGAATTGCTGGTGAAGAAGGCCCTGCTCCGCTGGATGGTGAAGTTTTGGGGGGAAAGCAGGGCTCCCGTCTTCCTGTTTCCATTCTCCTGGGGTGTCTCCGGGCCAGGCTCCTGGTCTGGCTCCTGGTCTTGGGTGGGTGAGTATAACTCTTCCATTGAGATGCCCTGGTCTTCCTGCTGCTCCTTTGGGTGAAGATCCTGGGCAAGATCCTCATCAGGCAGGAGGTATCCTGATGCTTCTGGCCGGGAAGAGTTCAAGCCCTTCTCCTCACCTCCAGCCACATAAACAGAGTCATATTCATGGGTTTCCAGATCAGTGGCATAGACATTGCTTTCTGGCAGGCCTCCGTGGATGTTATCATAAAGAGGAACTTCATCCTCTTCTGGCTGGTCTGGAAGCTCATGCAGCCCTTCCTTTTGGACTGTGTCATAGACGGTGTTATTTTCTTCATCGTTCATGTTTGTGGATCTGGTAGATCTTTTGCAGGAGGACCTGAATGAATCAGGAATGAAGAAAGGGATAGAGGGTGCTGTACCACCTTGCACAGGAATCAACAGGCTTTTGAAACACAATGACTAGCAACAGCTACCCATGAGACGTCTCTAACAATCATTTACCAGAGACTTTCACCAGCAAACCACAAGTCCATTGGACGCAAGATAAAGCTGCCACCCTCAGTTAACTCCTTCACTCCTAAGGATACTTTCAAGCAGGCTCTGGAGGTTTCCTCACTGCCAGGTACTCTGAGATTCCTCGGTTTAGCAAGGGGGTTTGAGTTATCTTCCCAGTCCACCTGGAAATTCTGAATATTTAGCCATTTGTCACTCAAGAGGGCTCCCTTCTCCAGTTGCCTCCAAATATTGAAAACATTCAAGAAGTCTCTGCAGCTGAGGGGAGAGCAGTTCTCCACAATGGTAACTCATCCATTAGCAGCTGAATTCATGACATGAAACAATTCTGCAAGCATCGATACCCTAGGATACGTGAGTTATACACGGTCCGGTTAGGTAATAAATTCCATTTGCATTTCTTATCTGGAAACACCACTAGGTGATTAAATGGCAGAAGGAAAATGAGATAAATGCACTAGTCTATAGTCACATCAATACAGACCACCCAAAATAAAGAACTCAAAGATTTATGGCTTTGAGCTTTATTTTCCTGCTTAAATCCATGTGATCATTACAGTCAAAAGACCTTTGCCAACATTCTATTAGGGACAGCACCTCACTCAGCACTAATCATATGTGATAGAAGATACAGTCTCTGCTGTCAAGAGACTTCTAAACATATTTGGAAGGCTGGGAAGAGAAACTAAACCCTAAAGGGCACAGAATAAACTATTCAAGATTTTCTTAGTACAATTGGCCCACGTCTGGGATAAGCAGGAAGGAGCTACTGCCTATTTGATGTCATCTACAGATGCCACAAATAGACAGACTCTTTGGGATTTGTTTGTTTGTTTGTTTAAGATTTTATTTATTTATTCGACAGCCAGAGATTACAAGTAGACAGAGAGGCAGGGGGAAGCGGGCTCCCTGCTGAGCAGAGAGCCTGATGCAGGGCTCGATCCCAGGACCCTGAGATCATGACCTGAGCTGAAGGCAGAGGCTTAACCCACTGAGCCACCTAGATGCCCCAGGCTCTTTGTTTTTAATGGGGTACTCCAATCTGTTAGTTCCCATTTCCATTCTTCACACCATGCACATGGTTCTTTTAAAGTGACAACCCAGATAGATTATGAAGGTACTTTAATGTCTAGCCACCATGTGAAAATCTAAGAAGCAATGCAACTCTGGACAAAACATTAGATGAACATTTTATTAACAACACTCCCTTGTACCCTTAGCTCCAGCATTGTATCCAGGAATTGCCTGGAGCAAACTAGAGCAGAATTTCTAGAATTCTAGCTTTGGGGAGGGTTCAAAGAATAGATAAGGGCAAAGATGCTAGAGACACGCTTTAAAGGATCTTGATATTAACCCTTTATCTTTTATTGAAAAGTGAGGTCTGACAGGTCCAAATTCCTGGTACAAGACCATAGGCTTATACAACTCAGTGGCGCCCCAGCTCAAAGCCCCTTCATAATTTTAGTGCCAGAGAAAACTTAGGACACCATTTAGTCTAACGTTCATCTTACATTGGGGAAAAAGCTTGAGACCTAGAACAGGGAAATGAAGGTGCAAGTTCACACAGAGAGTTAGTCATAGAGCTGATTTCAGAGATGGTTTCCTAACCTCCGGCTCTGTGATCTCGCTCCCCCCTGAAGTCAGTGTTTTCCAACCTATATTCTTGATCACGCAAGCCTCCTCTCTCACCCCATCCCCAAAGAATCCTTTCTAGATATTTTCTCCCAAAAATGAAAATATTGCTGATATACTACATATCTGTTTGTGTACTGTATGTATATCTGTGCTTTATATACAGGAAAAGAATAAGCTGTTGGCTCCCTAAGGACCAATGTCTACCCCTTTGGGGGGTGGTCTTTTTCCTTTTGAGAATGCATGCTTTTGCTGCTGAAGTATTTATGGAGTGTAACTCATAATCTGGGACTGGATTCCACACCATTCTGCATTATTACCAAGGAATAATATTTTATAATGTGGGTGTATGTACGCAGCATGCTACTGGGCCCTCAACACGATGACCCAGCTAGCCATGGAAGCTGGTTAAGCTTAGGTTAATATCACACAGATATTTTATAAATCTGATCCTCCTATTTCCCACCTCTGGGCACACCTATCACGTTTTGGCCAGATCCTGTTAAAATGTCATCCTGTTAAAATGTCAGTCAGCTCTGCTCAAACTCCTATAATGGGTCTCCATTTCTCTCCATTAAGTCAAAATCCTTGCAATGACCCACAAGATCCTGCAAAATTGGCACCACCTTTCTGATACTTGCTTTCCACCCCACCCCACTCCACCCCCAACCCCCGCCTTGGCTTACTGTGTTTCAGATGATCTGGCTTCATTGCTATGCCAGGAACATTCCAGAATGCTCTCTGTGTTAGGATCTTTACATTGGCTGTTTTCTTGGCCAGAAATACATTTCCCCTGGTTGTCTACACTGTCAATTTCCCAAACTCTTCTAAGTCCTTGCTTATACATTCTCTTGCCAATGAGGCCACTCTGTCCTGTTTCAAATGTCAACCTCTTCCAAACTCTTACCTGCAACCCCCCTCCATTACTAAAATTCTTTACCTGACTTTTAATTTTTTTTTCCATAACACCTGTCATCTAATAAGATGTGATACCTTACCTATTTTTGTTTAGAGCTTATTTTCTGTCTTCTCCCACTAGAATGTAAACCCTCTGTGGTCACAGATCTCTGTCTGCTTCTTCATCATTACCTCAAGCACCTAGAACAGCATCTGGTATATATTAGATACTCAATATATATTTGTTGAATAAACTTTGGTGATTGTTTGATATCTTTATCTTCCACTGAACACAGAAGTTCCATGAGAACAAAGCCCATGACTATTTAGCTGATCAGCATATATCTAAAATTCAGCAGATATCTGACACATCATTGATGCTTACTGAATATTTGGGTTTTTAAAAGATTTTATTTATTTATTTGACAGAGAGAGAGCATAAGCAGGGGGAGCAGGAGAGGGAGAGAGAGAAGCAGGCTCCCCACTGAGCAGTGTGCCCAATGTGGGGCTTGATCCCAGGACCCCGGGATTAGGACCTGAGCGGAAGGCAGACGCTTAACCAACAGAGCCACCCAAGCATCCCTACTATGTGTTTTATAAACAACTAAAATGGAGGAGATGGATCTAGAATTCATGTTCTTTTATTCCTGGTCCATCTTTCTTTCTGTTTTATGTGTATAAATATTATCTCCTCACTGTATTTAAACTCTTACAGGAAGAGAACTAACACCTTGGTCTTCCACAGCACTTTGTATAAGCAAGTTGGCGAGTTAACTCATAAAAGAGAGTCTATTGATCAATTAATCAGTCAAAAATATTTCGAGGACTTCATATATATATTACTTACAACCAGGAAAGAGAATATAACACATAACATTCATTTGTTTGAGAAGCTCTAAGAATGAGCTTGCATGCTTTCTGAAATACAAGTTTGCTTCTGTCACTCCCATGTTTGGAAATCTTTGGTGAGTCCCAAACATTTACAGGAAGATATCTCTTTCAAGATCTTTCACAACCAGAACCAAGTCCATCTATCCTGCCAGCTTTTCCCCTCAGAATTCCCCCAAATGTTTTTTTTTTTTTTTAAGATTTTTATATATTTACTTGAGAGAGAGCATGCGCACAAGCAGCAGGCAGAGGGCAGAGGGAGAGGGAGAACCAGACTTCCGGTGTTCCTCCTCCAAATCTTTTATTTTGAAGCCAGATAAGCAGCTCTTTACTGAACACACCATACTATTTCCTGCTCCCATACTCGTCCTCCTATGTTGCCTCTACTGGGCACAATTCTACTCAGTCTGCTATGTGCTAGATATAAATATACATAAGACATGATCTTATGTGCACATACAACTGAGAAAATTTACACAATAAAATTCAAGAGAAAGGATCCAACTGGGCCAATGACAAGCCTGCCCATCGTCTGGAATAATTTGGGGCCAATGTCTGGTCCTCTAATTTACTTATCCAAAGACCCAACTGGATTGGTTTGCAAAGGGTTTTTCAAGCATTGTAGAATTGGGTCACTCTAAACTGAAAAAACATCAGATCAGCAAGTAAAATGCCAATGTATTATTTTACTACAAAAAAACTGCCAAATTGACTTGAATACCTCTTTAAGAAGATAAGCATAATCAGGCGCCTGGGTGGCTCAGTCAGTTAAGCATCTACATTCGGCTCAGGTCATGATCCCAGAATCCTGGGAAAGAGCCACATGTTGGGCTCCCTGCTCCTCAAGGAGATTCCTTCTCCCTTTCTCACTCCCCTCTGCTTGTGTCCCTCTTCCGCTGTCTCTCCCTCTGTCAAATAAATAAATGAAATCTTTAAAAAAAAAAAAAAAAAAGAAAGGAAAAGAAAGAAAAGAAGCATAATCTCTTCAACTAGCAAAGTCTACGCAAGGAATCAGTTGAGATAAGGTCCTCATATTATGTTCATGTGATATTTACATGATCTAAGACAATACCTGTCCTGCTAAGCGCAATATCAGTGAATTGTGCCTTTTCTTGTTATATTGATCAGTCTCATTAAGAACTTACTGACATTATTTTTTAAGAAAACATTTGATTCTATTAATAGTCTCTATTATGCATTTCTTTGCACTTTCATTAATTTCTGCTCTTGTCTTTATTATTTTCTTTCTTTTCCTCTCTTTGGTTTTACTTGGCTGTTTCTACCCTAAGATAATTGTGATGGATAAATTGGTATTCAGCTTTTCTTCTTTCCTAGGACACACATTTAAGCCCATTAATTTTCCTGTAAATGCAGCTTTTTCTGCATCCCACAAAATTTTACATGTTTTATTTTTATGATCATCAAGGTCAAAAGGATTTAACTCGTATTTTATTGTATTGTATCATATTTATTTGTATTGTTGTATCATCTTGGTCATGGACTGTTTCTTCAATAATAAAAAATGCCACTCTTTATTTCTAGAAATATTTTTTGCCTTTTATTGATATCAGTTTTCTTTTGGTTAGTGTTTATAGATTTATTTTCTCAGGTTTTTACTTTCAATGTTTGTGTGTCCTTATATATAAGTATGAGATAGTAACATTTTTATTCAGTCTGACAATCTTTGTCTTTAGTTTGAGTAGTTGTTCTAGAAATATTTAATGCTATTGCTGTGCATTTAGACTAAATAGATTATATTATGATTTCTATCTTTAAAAATGATCAAAAACTTGAATAGAAATTTCACAAGAAAATAACATATGAATGTCACATAAAGTCATTAGAGATCAACTTTATTAGCTCTGAGAGAAATGCACTTCAGTGAGATCATTTCATACCACTAGAACTGTTAAAATTAAAAAGACCAACAATACCAAGTGTCAGTGAGGATATAGAACAACCAGAATTCCCATACACTGATGGTGAAAGTATAAAATAGTACAACCACTTTGTGAAATTGTTTGGGAGTTTATTATAAAAATTAAATATACATGTACACACATACTCTATGGCTCAGAAATTCTAGCAAATCTTAGAAATGTATCCAAGAAAAAAATTAATGTGGTAATTATCATAACAGGCTTGTATGAGAATGCTTAGAGAAAATGGATTCTTAAGCCAAAACACTGGAAACTTCTAGAAAGAGAAGAATGGATAAACTGTGGTGTATTTATATAATGAATATTACTCAGCAATACCAAAAGCATGAATCACTGATACAGACAACAAAATGGATGAATCTCAAAGACCCTATGTTCAGAGAAAAGGGCCAGACATCAGAGTATACTAAATATTTCCATATAATTATGTTAACTTAAAAAAATATCAAGGGTTACAGGATTTCTAATCATTTTTTAATGGGGCACTTGAGCAAAAGATTGTAAGGCTCACTTCCATAGTTGATGGATAAGAAATACCCCATACTAACAACTGTCTTAGATTTCCTCCTCTGGGAGTGGAATTTCTCGGGTTACTGTTATTAAATAATGGGACTTAAAACCACTCCCCTCCCTGGAATACAACCGTCAGATGATGAACGAGCCAAGCAAAGGAATTTGCGTGAAGCTCAGGGTGCCAACAACATCCTGACCGCCAGTGTTGCTAGGAAACCAAGAGCAGTGTCATTACAAAACTTTCAAGGTATGTTAAACCCGCTTATACAACCCAGGCATCAGCAAAGAATGCCCCAATCCTAACACACTTGAGGAAATGGGTCTTACAATTCCCAGTTTCATAGTTTTCTTCCTCATCCTTTTCTCTGAATCGAGGTCCATCTATGTATTGCTCAGATGCAAAATGCCACCTTTTTTATCAGTTCCTATTAAAAAAAAAAAATCTACTCACGCCCAAAACTTCCCTGGAGATTCTGGGGTCACAGGAAGTAGGCACATCAGGTGGCTCTATTTCACTGGCCTCCTCACCCCCTCCTCTGTCCCTTCCTTTCTCCCTTCTTCTACTCTCAGAGGAATCATCAGTTCTTCCAGTTTCTCCCACAGATTATTTTTCAGACTAACTCCACTCACATTAGGTTCAGGGATGGGTCTCTTCTTCAGCTTCCTTCTCAAACAGGCTTTTAAAGAATCTCTTCAGACCCTCATGTCTTCAGTACCCTCTCTGAAGAGAATCCTTATGGATATGATACTCTCCTTCTTGTTCCATTTACATTCATACGTGGCAATTTCCTGATGAGGTGTTTGGGGACATTGGAGATCCAGTGGCCATGCTTTTCCAAACAGAAGCAGTATCTCTGAATTGTTTGATCTTTAAAGCATGGAAATGGCTCAGCTCCCAGAGAAAGTGGGCATGGCCAGGGCATGTCAGGCGAAGGGAGCGAACCTTAAGTGCTGTCCTGCCTTGATCTCCCTGTTCACGGTTGTTCTTATCAGTGGTTTGCAGATGATGGGGAGGGGGAAATGAGGATATGTCAGAAATGGCTGTTTGAAAAGGGCTTGGAGTCTGTTCAGCGTTTCTAGGTGAAAGGGGTGAGGACAGTTTATAGGCTTAAATTTCCTGCAGAGCTCAAATATTTGACTTTCACTAGTGGCACTCATTTGAGTTTAGTATCACTTTGTTCCAGCCAATTATGAAAACTCTCAAACCATAGACTTCCTAAAATAGGAAGAGATACTGAGGTCAGATCCTACAGCAGGTCCTGGAATGATTGATTGGGCCCCATTACGTGTGGTAAACCTATAACTTAAAACATGATCCCCTAGTCCAAGGTAGCTGAGTGAGCAGGTGGGTTTCAGAAAGGTCAGCACAAATGGTTGGCCTCAGATGAGCAGGGAAAAGAAAGAGAGGGAAAGACAAATGAATTATTTTAGGAAGGGCAAGTTTATCCCCAATGCGAGTATCTCCACTTCCTTTTCTGCCTTCTTCCTTTCACTGTACCCATCCCCGCACCACTGCTTTTGCTCTCCCAGGAGCCACATACTCTCAACAAGCCACTGGTTTACCCTCTCAGTAATTTTTTTCATGTAAAAAAAAAAAAAAAAAAAAAGAAGAAAGAAAGAAAGAAAGAAAGCCCAGTCCAAGCCAAAGGAATGAATGGCTAATGGTAAATATTCAACTCTCTCTCTTTAGGGAAAAATCTATTTCTCATTTCTTGTCTTCTCTACTAATTCTCAGTAGTCTCATATATAAAATGAGAGGAAAAGTATGTGTTACTGAAGGATTAACTTAAATAATGTCAGTAAGAAGCTTATTGCAGTGCCTGAGTGGCTCTTAATTAGGCCCTCTTACTACTGTTACTATTACTGCTGTTAAGCTTTATTCCTGAGATAACAACATGGATTCTGTTGTCTTTATTAGAGGAATAAGCAAACACTGGGGCTCCATCTAAAGATAGGAAATCCGAGACTAAAAAGGGCTGCAAAATACAATCTATGGCTTTAAGAGTTTAAAATCTAATTGAGTGTAGGATATAATGCACCAGCGAAAGAATTAACTGGCAACAGGAGGTATTTTGTGTAGTGACAAGTAAGTGAGACTGATCTTTGGGACTGTAGGATTTCAGAAGTGGGTGAGGTCACCCTAGGCTGGGAGGGTTCCAGGAAAGTGCGTATCTTGGGTGGTAGTTGAGACTTGGATAAGTGGAGTAGAGAAGGGAGGGAAAGGTAGGAGGCATTGCTGCAGAGTTGAGAATTCACAATGATAGAGAGTAAATCAGACTGGATGGAGCATGCAGACTATCAAAAATCTAGAGCTGATGGGCAGCACTGGATTAGACTGTGGGCACCCTGGAGTGGCAGGCTCAGAAATCTGAATTTTACGCCATAGGATAATATTGAGGATGAGCAGACACCTAACACAGAAAGAAGCTCAATTTCAGAATCATTTAAACTCCAGCTAGGTTCAAGATGCACACAGGTACTCGGTGGAAACTATTTTCAGTAGCTGGTGTAGTTTATTGGAGCAACTCAGTCTACTGGCACATCACAGCATGACATCCACATTGCAATATGGGCACAGGGAGGAAATCGTGGGTAAGCCACCTGGGAACTTCCAGTAGTTCTGCTGAATCATTCCCATCACTGTAATATGCCTCTCTCCTGGCACCCTCTCTTCCCTCGTGCTCCACCAAACACTGTTCCCAGCCAGTCAATGCATGGCCTTCATCTAGTGGTTGCAACCTGCTGAATTCCATGCCTCACGGTTCTGACTCTGGCATAGACTGCACCTGAGATTCCTCTTCACAAATGCTTTCTTGCCTATGAACCCCCAACTTTCTTACTTTCCAACTGTAAACAGTCATCCAGACCTTGACTCATCACTACATTTTGGTCCACCTCAGTGCTGTCTATCGTAGAGTATACAATCTGCAAGAGCTCAGTAGAATCATTTATGATGTTTCATTACTTAAAGGATTTGAGTAAAGAAAATGGGAAAATGGGGACTATTAAATACTGGGGGAATGAGACAGATGGGATCCTCTTCGCTCAAATAACATAGCATGAATGGGAAGGGACAGGAAGTGATTTAAATAATTTAATAAAGAAATTGAGTACCAAAAATATCATTTTTTAAAACTGGATGACCTATATGCCCTCAAACTATATGCCTCAGTCAGGGCAATCCTTGCTTCATGCTCTCCCTGCTCCTGGCACTGCCATCTTACCCAAGCTGGGACTGACACCAAGCCCAGAACCCCACTCTCAGGGTCCTCCAGCCCTTCCTTAGTCCTTCTTCCTTATTCAGAGTGTGTCTAGTTTCCTCCCTCTGCTATTTCCAACATGACCAAAGCCTCCTTGTCTGACCCTTGAGTAGCTCTCTGTCATTTCTCCAAAACCACCAATATAGGGGAAATGCAACTCATCACAGGTAAACTCACTGATGCCCAAAGACAGAGATGCCTAGTTAGCGGACTTCAAAGAGGGGAAAGAGGTGGGCATCCTCTTAGCCAGTCTTCTGCAGACAAGGATAAAATCATACTGCATGAGTGTTCAAGCAGCTTGCAGAAATACTAAGTTTACTTAGTAGCTTAATGGAGTGTTCCTGGACTGACTATTTTTCATCTCCACCATCCTGCCCAAAGGGAATGTGCTTTCCTTCTGTAACGGACAACGTGACCCCATTGAACACTCTCACCACATTCCTTACTCCAATATGTATTTCCATCTCCAAGGATTTTATTTTGTGATCTGAAACTTTTCAGGGTATTAGTGTTTAGTTGTTTTTTTTTTTTCTCCAAAGATATCTGGGAAGTTTGGTTCTGTATTATAAAACCAAAAGCAATCTATCTCAGGAATCTTCCGAGCAAGAACTCTGCATATCACTACATACTTCCCTGTATAACAAACATAAAGTAAATTGTTACCTGAACCATCCAGGAAAGATGGAGAAAAGGCTGTGGGTTTTGAAAATGCAACTTGACTCCTGTAATTCCACTGGGTGGGGGACACACACCCCAAGTAAACTGTCCTTTCATATTTGAGTTTTACATTTTCTAAATAGTATTGCCCAAGGTTATTGCCCTCAAGTTATTCCACAAGCAACACACTAACCTTGAAATATGTACACAGCTGTGATTTGAGCTCCTTGAGACTCTGCTATGACATCAAATATATATGCATTTTCATATTAAGAAGATTTCTTTTGGAGGGGAGAGGCACCTGGGTGGCCGAGTCAGTTAAGCGTCTGCCTTGGGCTCAGGTCATGATCTGAGGGTCCTGGGATCAAGCCCCACATTGGGCTCGCTTCTTAGTAGGGAGTCTGCGTCTCCTTTTCCTTCTGTCCCTCCCCCCAGTCATGCCTCTCTCTTTGTCAAATAACTAAGTAAAATCTTTATTAAAAAAAAAAAGATTTCTTCCAGATTACAAATGTAGTTCATGTTCATTACCAAAAAACGTTATAAAAATCATCTGTAATTGCACTACCCAAAGATAATCACATTAACATTCCCTCACTCCTTTTCTATCCATATGTACATAGTTTTAATTGGAATCATGTCTATCTTTGTATTCTGTTTTTTTAAAATTTGACATTGTATAGTGTATATACACAAAGTGTAGGCATATTTATATATGACCAGCAAAGTATTTTTCAAATAGTAAACTCAAATATTAGCTGATAAAGTTTGTGAATTCAGAAGATTCAAAGATATCATTGAGCCAAATGACTTTTTAAAAGGCAAAGGGAAGGGTTTTGTTTAAATAAGTGATTGGCCCAACCAACCGAACAATAAAATGGAAAATTCCCCTGTTATCTGTGTACTTCTCAGGCTGTGACTCTATGTCCCTATAGCCAATAGTAGGTAATGCCCACAGCAGGCCAGGTCTCCCTGAATGTTCTACAAGGGTTTTTTGCTTTTTGTTTTTTATTGACATATAATATATTATTTGTTTCAGGGGTACAGGTCTGTGAATCATTAGTCTTACACAATTCACAGCACTCACCATAGCACATACCTCCCCAACATCCATCACACAGCCACCCCATCCCTCCCCTTACCGACCCCCCAGCAACCCTCAATTTGTTTCCTAAGATTAAGAGTCTCTTATGATTTGTCTTCCTCCCCAGTCCCATCTTGTTTCATTTCCCCCTCCCTTCTACCCACGAGCCCCCACCCTGCCTCTCACATTCTTCATATCAGAGAGATCATATTATAATTGTCTTTCTCTGATTGACTTATTTCACTTAGCATAACACCCTCTAGTTACATCCACATAGTTGCAAATGGCAAGATTTCTGGGTTTTTTGATGGCTGCATAGTATTCCATTATATGTATGCATACATACATATAATGGAATTCTGTGTGTGTGTGTGTGTGTGTGTGTATCACATCTTCTTTGTGTGTATCACATCTTCTTTATCCAGTCTTCTGTTGATAGGCATTTGGGCTCTTTCCGTAGTTTGGCTATTGTAGACATTGCTGCTATAAACATTCAGGTGCCCATGCCCCTTTGGATCACTACCTTTGTATCTTCAGGGTAAATACCCAGTAGTGTGATTGCTGGGTCATAGGGTAGCCCTATTTTCAACTTTTTGAAGAACTTCCAAACTGTTTTCCAGAGTGGCTGCACCAGCTTGCATTCCCACCAACAATGTAGGAGGGTTCCCCCTTCTCTGCACCCTTGCTAACATCTGTCATTTCCTGACTGGTTGATTTTAGCCATTCTGACTGGTGTGAGGTGGTATCTCACTGTGGTTTTGATTTGTATTTCCCTGACGCCAAGTGATGTTGAACACTTTTTCATGTGTCTGTTGGCCACTTGGATCTCTTCTTTGCAGAAATGTCTATTCATGTCTTCTGTCCATTTCTTGATTGGATTATTTGTTCTTTGGGTGTTGAGTTAGAGAAGTTCTTTATAGACTTTGGATACTAGTTCTTTATCTTATATGTCATTTGCAAATACCTTTTCCCATTCTGTCAGCTGTCTTTTGGTTTTGTTGACTGTTTCCTTTGCTGCGCAAAAGGTTTTTATCTTGATGAAGTCCCAATAGTTCATTTTTGCCCTTGCTTCCCTTGCCTTTGGTGATGTTTCTAGGAAGAAGTTGCTGCACCTGATGTCAAGGAGGTTTCTGCCTGTGTTCTCCTCAAGGATTTTGATGGATTCCTTTCTCACATTGAGGTCTTTCATCCATTTTGAGTCTGTTTTTGTGCGTGGTATAAGGAAATGGTCCGGTTTCATTCTTCTGCACATGGCTGTCCAATTTTCCCAACACCATTTGTTGAAGATACTGTCTTTTTACCATGGGACATTCTTTCCTGCTTTGTTGAAGATTAGTTGGCCATAGAGTTGATGATCCATTTCTGGGCTCTCTATTCTGTTCCATTGATCTATGTGTCTGTTTTTGTGCCAGTACCATACTGTCTTGATGATGACAGCTTTGTAATAGAGCTTGAAGTCTGGAATTGTGATACCGCCAACCTTGGTTTTCTTTTTCAACATGCCTCTGGCTATTTGGGGTCTCTCCTGGTTCCATATAAATTTTAGGATTGTTTATTCCATTTCTTTGAAAAAACTTGATGGTATTTTGATAGGGATTGCATTAAACATGTAGATTGCATTAAAAATGTCTATGTAACATAGACATTTTCACAAGACTTGTTCTTCCAATCCATAAGCATGGAAGATTTTTCCATTTCTTTGTGTCTTCTTCAATGTCTTTCATGAGTACTTTATAGTTTTCTTTCTTTTATTTATTTTTTTAAAGATTTTATTTATTTATTTGACAGACAGATCACAAGGAAGCAGAGAGGCAGGCAGACAGAGAGAGGGGGAAGCAGGCTCCCTGCTGAGTAGAGAGCCCGATGTGGGGCTGGATCCCAGGACCATGGGATCATGACCTGAGCCGAAGGCAGAGGCTTTAACCCACTGAGCCACCCAGGCACCCCACTTTAGAGTTTTCTGAGTACAGATTCTTTGCCTCTTTGGTTAGGCTTATTCCTAAGTATCTTATGGTTTGGGGTACAACTGTAAATGGGTCTGACTCCTTAATTTCTTTCCTCTGTCTTGTTGTTGATGTATAGAAATGCAACTGATTTCTGTGCATTTATTTTATATCCTAACACTTCACTGAATTCCTGTATGAGTTCTAATGGTATTGGAATGGAGTCTTTTGGGTTTTCCACACAAAGTATCATATCATCTGCAAAGAGTGAGTGTTTGAGTTGTTCTTTGCCAACTCGGATGCCTTTTCTTTCTTTTTGTTGTCTGATTGCAGAGACTAGGACCTCTAGTACTATGTTGAATAGCAGTGATGATAGGGGACAGCCCTGCCATGTTCCTGGCCTTAGGGGAAAGCTCTCACATTTTCCCTATTCAGAATGACATTCACTGTGGGTTTTCATACATGGCTTTTACGGTATTGAGGTATGTGCCCTCTATCCCTGCACTGTGAAGAGTTTTGATCAAGAAAGGATGCTGTACTTTGTCAAATGCTTTTTCAGCATCTATTGAGGGTATCATATGGTTCTTGTTCTTTCTTTTATTAATGTATTGTTTCACATTGATTGATTTGCAGATGTTGAACCAATCTTGAAGCCCAAGAATAAATCCCACTTAGTCCTGGTGGTTAATCCTTTCTATGTACTGTGGGATCCTATTGGCTAGTATTTTGGTGAAAATTTTTCCATCCATGTTTATCAAGGATCTTGGCCTGTAATTCTCCTTTTTGATGGGGTCTTTGTCTAGTTTTGGGATCAAGTCAATGCTGACCTCATAACATGAGTTTGGAAATTTTCTTTCCATTTCTATTTTTTGAAACAGTTTCAAGAGAATAGGTATTAATTCTTCTTTAAATGTTTGGTAGAATTCCCCCCTGGAAAGCTGTCTGGCCCTGGGCTCTTGTTTTGGGGAGATTTTTGATGACTGCTTCAATCCTCTTACTGGTTATGGTCCTGCTAAGGTTTTCTGTTTCTTCCTGGTTCAGTTTTGGTAGTTTACACGTCTCTAAGAATGCATCCATTTCTTCCAGATTGTCAAATTTCCTGGTATATAGCTGCACGTAATATGTTTTTGTAATTATTTGTATTTCTTTGGTGTTAGTTGTGTTCCCCCCTCTTCCATTCATGATTTTATTAATTTGGGTCCTTTCTCTTTTCTTTTTGATAAATCTGGCCAGGGTTTTATCAATCTTATTAATTCTTTCAAAGAAACAGGTCCTAGTTTTGTTGATTTGTTCTACTATTCTTTGGTTTCTATTTCATTGATTTCTGCTCTGATCTTTATTATTTCTCTTCCCTTGCTGGGTTTAGGCTTTATTTACTGTTCTTTATCCAGTTCCTTTAGATGTAGGTTAGGTTTTGTACTTGAGATCTTTCTTGTTTCTTGAGAAATGCTTATATTGCTATATATTTCATCTCAGGACTGCCTTTGCTGTATCCCAAAGATTTTGAACAGTTTTGTTTTCATTTTCACTTGTTTCCATGAATTTTTTTCAATTCTTCTTTAATTTCCTGGTTGACTCATTTATTCTTTAGTAGGATGTTCTTTAGCCCCCATGTATTTGAGTTCTTTCCAACTTTCCTCTTGTTGATGAATTCTAGTTTCAAAACACTGTGGTCTGAAAATAGGCAGGGAATGATCCTAATTTTTTGATACTGGTTGAGACGTGATTTGCGACCCCAGGATGTGATCTATTCCGGAGATTGTTCATGCGCTAGAGAAGAATGACTATTCTGTTGCTTTGGGATGGAATGTCCTGAATATATCTATGATGTCCATTTGGTACAGTGTGTCTTTTAAAGCCTTTATCTCCTTGTTGATCTTCTGTTTAGATGATCTGTCCATTTCAGTGAGGGGAGTGTTAAAGTACCCTGCTATTATTGTATTATTGTCTATATGTTTCTTTGATTTTGTTATCAATTGGTTTATATAATTGGCTACTCCCATATTAGGGGCTTAGATATTTTAAATTGTTAGATCTTCTTATTGAAAAGACCCTTTAAGTATGAGATAGTGTCCTTCCTCATCTCTTATTATAGTCTTTGGCTTAAAATCTAATTTATCTGATCTAAGGATTGCCACCCCAGCTTCCTTTGATGTCCATTAGCATGGTAAATGGTTTTCCACCCCTTCACTTTAAATCTGGAGGTGTCTTTGGGTCTAAAATGAGTCTTTTGTAGACAGCAAAAAAGATGGGCCTTGTTTTTTTATCCATTCTGATATCCTGTGTCTTTTGATTGGGGCATTTAGCCCATTTATATTCAGGGTAACTATTGAAAGATATTAATTTAGTGCTATTTTATTGCCTGTAAGGTGACTGTTACTGTATATTTTCTCTGTTCCTTTCTGGTCTGTTACTTTTAGGCTGTATCTTTGCTTAGAGGACACCTTTTAATATTTCCTGTAGGGCTGGTTTGGTGTTAGCAAATTCTTTTCATTTTTGTTTGTCCTGGAATCTTTTTATCTCTCCATCTATTTTCAGTGACATCTGAGCTGAATATAGTATTCTTGGCTCATTTTTCTCATTTAGTGCTCTGAATGTATCATGCTAGTCCTTTGTAGCCTGCCAGGTCTCTGTGGATAGGTCTGCTGCCAGTCTAATATTTCTATCATTGTACATTACAGACCTCTTTCCCACAACCACTTTCAGGATTTTCTCTTTGTGACTGAGCCTTGTAAGTTTTACTCTTAGATGACAGGGTGTGGACCTTTTTTTTATTAATTTTGAGTTGGGTTCTCTGTGCCTCCTGGATTTTGAGGCTTGTTTCCTTTGCTAAATTAGGAAAATTCTCTGCTATAAATTGTTCAATATATCTTCTGCCCCTCTCTCTCTTTCTTCTTTTTCTGGGATCCCAATAATTCTAATATTGTTTTGTTTTATGGTATCATTTATCTCTTAAATTTTCCCCCATGGTCCAGTAGTTGTTTATCTCTCTTTTTCTCAGCTTCATTCTCCATCCTTTGGTCTTTTATATCACTAATTCTCTCTTCTGCCTCATTTATCCTAGCAGTAAGAGCCTCCATTTTTTATTGCACCTCATTAATTCTTTTTTTATTTCAATGTGGTTAGATTTTAATTCTTTTATTTCTCCAGAAAGGGTTTCCCTAATATCTTCCATGCGTTTTTTGAGCCCAGCTAGCACCTTGATAATTGTCATTCTGAATTCTAGTTCTCATATCTTACTTATCCATATTGATTAGGTCCCTAGCCCCATCAGTACTGCCTCTTGCTCTTTTTTTTTTTTTGAGGTGAGTTTTTCCATCTTGTCATTTTATCCAGATAAGAATAGAAGAATGAGAGAACAAAATACTAAAAGGGTAACTATGACCCCAGAAAAATATACACTAGTCAAGTCAGAAGAGACCCAAAACCAGGGGGAGAAGAAAGGAGAGGGGAAAAAACATATATATATATATATATGTGTGTGTGTATGTATATATTTATACACACACACACACTCACAAACACACACACACATATAGGATGGGTGAATAGAACAGAGACACACTTGATTTTGGGTGTAAACTGATCTGTTAGAAGAAATTGCCTCCCAAAATTTTAAAAAAAGAAAAACTTATACATATACAAAAAATAAGCTTAAATACAATGAACAAATAGAATATGACTATAACAATGAAATTTTAAAAGATTTTTTTAAAGGTATTGATAAGATAAAATAGTTTAAAATAGGAGGGGAGCCTGGGTAGCTCAGTCATTGACCGTCTGCCTTCGGCTTGGGTCATGATCCCAGGGTTCTGGGGTGGAGTCCCACACTGGGCTCTCTGCTCAGCGGGGAGCCTGCTTCTCCCTCTCCACTTCCCCTGCTTGTGTTCCCTCTCTGGCTCTCTGTCTCTGTCAAATAAATAAAAAAAAGTTTTTTAAAGGTTAAAATAAGAAAGAGGAAACATTTTAAAAAATAGATTATGAAAAAAATCAAATTAAAAAAATTTAACTTTGAAAGGCTAAAGAATCATGGGCAGAAAAGTCATGAATTCTATGTGTTGCTTTCCCGTAGCTCTGGAGTTCTGTCGTCTCATTGATCAGTGAACTTGGTCTTGGTTGGATGTTCTTGCTGATCTTCTGGGGGAGGGACCTCTTGCAGTGATTCTCAAGTGTGTTTGCCCGAGGCAGAATTGCACACCTTTGCCAGGGGCTGGGCTAAATAATCTGCTCGAGTTTGCTCTCGGGGGTTTTTGTTCCCTGAATGCTTTCCATACAGCTTTGGAGGACAGGAATGAAATTGGTGGCCTCCCAATCTGTGGTCCCAGCGTAGAAAAGCAGTCAATCCCTCCCATCTCACTGCTCTCCAGCCATGCTCCGTGCTCACCTGGCCTGTGGTTAAGCATTTCTATCTCTGGTGTTTGGAGTCTCCAAACCCAGCCGATTTCTGCAGCGTGCTTCCATGCTGCTCCTCCCAGAGGAGGAAGGTGAGTCTCCCCATATCTGCCACTTATGAGGTCCCTCCTCAAAGAGCAGTGGTCCAGTTGACGCCACTCATCTTTCTGTGACCCCGTGGTCCTGAGACCACACTGTGCCCCCAATGGCTCCAGTCCTCACTTAGCCTCTAGAGAGACATCCCTCAGTGGAACAGACTTCTGAAGCTTCTAATTTTGTGCTCCACTGCTCTACCGCTGGCCAGGCCCTCCCCCTGCAGTCTCCCTTCCTGTATATCGCCTCAGATTCACTTCTCCGCATGTCCTACCTTCCAGAAAGTGGTCACTTTTCTGTGTCTAGAATTGCTGCTCTTCTCTTCCATCTCCTGTTGAGTGTGTAGGTGTTCAGAATGCTTTTATAACTGTCTAGCTGAACTCCTGGGACCCCATGAAATTTAGGTCTCCTACTCCTCTGCCATCTTCCTCCTACTAGTAGATCACTGGCTTATTAGGAAAGGATATAACTCAAGAACAGTCAGCTGGAGAAGATGTGTAGGACCAGGTGTGTAGGAAAGGGCATGGAGCTTTCCTGGTCTCTCCAGGTGCTCCTGTCTCCCCAGATCTCAATGTCTCTGCAAGGTTTAGAGACTGCCTATGATTCCCCTCCAAGGTTCCCAGTGTGCAGGTAGTATACTCAATTTGTCTACACATATGGAGATTCTGTTTTGGTTTTGGTTTACATTTGGATGCAGCGTGGGCAGACCTGGAGAGCAGAGAAGGGAAATCATGGAATTGTGGAAGACAACCACATTAACACCTTGAGGTTTATTGAGGTATTTCTTGTGTAATAAAAATCATGAAGAGGAAGGGAGAACAGACTTCATGTTGTTTTAATGACATGCAACATTGGGGAACAGGAAACGTCTGTGCCAAACAGACTCGAGTTCAATTGTCGACTCTGCCTCTTACTTTTTCTAAACCCTGGTTTCCTTACTTGTGAAAATGGAAACAACACCTTCCTCCATGCATTGGTGGAAAGTTTAAATGAAAAAGTATGTGTGAAACCTCAGAGCATGGCAGATAATATAGGTGTGTTCAGTGTTAGTTTTTGATCCTTCTCCCACGACTAAGCAGCACTGGTTTGGGAGCTCAGAATTAAGACATTCTGGAGGGAAAAAAACATATGTACAAGTCACATTCGTAATCAAGACAGGCTAGTATCTTCATGCAACTTAGTTCTACTCCATGTTGCATTTATTACTATGAATTTTTGGAGTTAATTTCTTTCAGTAATCCTGATTTAAATTGTGATAATTACAATTTGCATTTTGCAGTAATTGCAACCTACAAAAGACAGATACTATTTTGCATGATTTGCCCAAGAACACCGTCCGACAGGTGATTATCAAATTCATTTTACAGATATGAAAGCTGTGGCTCAGGGTGTTTTCCTGGTGAGTCTTTATATCGCTGAAATTAGGGCTCAGAAACTTGGGGTCCCCTAACAAGTGACACTGAGCTTCCAGAGCCAAAAATTGCTGTGATCATTAAACATTTAAAATTTATGCTCTGGGGGCGCCTAGGTGGCTCAGTGTGTTAAAGCCTCTGCCTTTGGCTCAGGTCATGATCCCAGGGTGCTGGGATCGAGCCCCGCATCGGGCTCTCTGCTCAGCAGGGAGCCTACTTCCCCCCTCTCTCTGCCTGCCTCTCTGCCTACTTGTCATCTCTATCTGGCAAATAAATAAATCTTTTTAAAAAAATGTATGCTCTATAAAAGTAGGACTATAAAATCAAGGAAAATATGAGGTGCCTATAATTGAACCAGAATGATAGATAATGCAATTAAAACGGACATATTTTTACCAAGGGGGACAAAAAATATGCAAAAAATGATTAAGTTCAGAAGTCACCTGCAGGATTTGAAAGTCGAAGCGTTTTCTTCACTCGTAGTCCACCAGGGGGCACTGTTCCCCGCCTTCAGCTCTGATTCCGTGGGCGCCTGAGTAGTTTCCTTCCAGGCTGCAAAGCTAGGTGCCCGTTGCAGTTCACAGATTCCCTAGTCTGATGGCTTTCCCCATTTCCCATTGATTTTGCTTTGAGAATAAGGTGCCTCCTAATCAACACATCTTTAATATATTGTATCTATTTGTGTCAGGTTAGAGTGCAATATTCCCTCCCCCTTTAAAAAAATCCCCTAGCAGTTCATTTAATGGGTCTTACATTTTTAAATAAAAGGGGGGGAAGGGGTTTGTGAGGAATATTTGATCTTCAGAACAATCCTATAGCACAATTTTCTTTTTTAATTTTACACCCGAGGGAACTGAATTTCAGAGAAAGTAATTTGCCCAAGGTCAAGCAGACAGTAAGCAGAGAAGCCAGACCTCAATGTTAGTCGGCTAGAATCCCAGCCCAAATTCTTTTCACTACACTCTACTTTGTAATAATTCCATTTCCCAGGAGAAACTGTTCCAATGATGCCTTCTTAGACTTGTTAGAGTGTAACAAAGGAGACAGCCTGTTTTAAGAATGTCAATCACAAAAATCCTTCTCAGTCTTTTGCAAGTTTTTCTCTCTTCAATTATTTTTTTCCTGGAGTTAATCTACAAACTAGCTTTGAATGTGTTTTATTCCTGCCCTGGTTTATCTTTTTAATCTACAAACTAGCTTTGAATGTGTTTTATTCCTGCCCTGGTTTATCTTATGATCTAAGTAATTAAGTACTTAATGAAACTTCACTCCAAGTCTTAGCTCCTAGCCATCACAATGTTCAAACCAAGCTGAAAATATGGAGTGGTACCTATCTAAATACTAAAATCAGAATTATTCTGCTTGGGTATGTGTATATACATTTGTATGTAAACACATAAAATTATACTTATGGTTTTTAAAAATTATTTATTTATTGAAGTAATCTCTACACCTAATGTGGGGCTCGAACTCGCAATCCAAGATCAAGAGTCTCATGCTCTTCTGACTGAGGCTGCCAGGGCCCCATGAAATTGTATTTGTACTCAATTTCCACACCAATATTTTGTGGTGCTGTTGGTGTCCTGTGTCTTGATCTTTGCAGGTTCTTTACTGTCACTAAAGGAAATCTGCTGTCACTGCTAACGATAGCACAGCACATAGTATCTGTCCTATTTGTTTTATGTCTTGAGGTCTCAAACTAAAATGAGACCTCTCTGAATGAATAAACATATCCATTTATGTCCATATATGTACATAATGTAAATACATAAATACATATACGTACATATATACATATATACAAAAACATATATATAAATATATACATACAATCTTATACATGCACAGTTACAAGATAGGGGCTCATGAGGTCCCTGTGGTTTCCATCTTTCTTTCTTATTTGAACTGTCACTCTAGTTCAAAATCTGATCTTTCTCTCTCCCACTGCTCCTCTCAATCTAACTCCTAGTTTTTGATGGATTAAGCATCCCACAATGCGGTTCAGAATACATAAATGGTCCTCCTCCCTTCCTAGTACTCCCGACCCAGGCAAGGGATGACTTCCCCATGAGACTCTCTTCAATCTCTCCAGACTTTATTTCCATGTCTCTTGGTGCAAACATCATATTCTATCCATTGTAATAGCCTTGCTTCCTCAGGGTCTCTCTCTGCCACCTTTCCGCTCCTACCCCATTTCCGGAGGACAATAACCTTATCTTATGGATCTTTATATCCCCTAAAACAATGCTTCTTGAACTGGAATGTGCTCAAGAACCATTTGGGATCTTGTTGAAATGCAGATTATGGGGTAGGCCTGAGACTCTACATTTATAACGAGTTCCCAGAGAATATGAATAGTACTGGTTGAGGGACCAGTACTGTTTGAGTAGCAAGGCATTAGTACCCCTTGAGTAATATTTTGCACACAGCAGGCACTAACTCACACCTCGCAGAAAATTAAAAGTCAAAAAGCGAGAGCAAAATGCAAATACAATGAAATAACACTGTACCAATATGACAACACCAAATGTTGGCGAGGACATCTGAGTACCTGGATTCTCATCAGATATGGGGATGTGAAATAGTACAGTTACTTTGGAAGAAGATCTGGCTGCCTTTTCTTTTTTTAACAAAATTAACATAAGCTTACCCCATGATGAACAGCTCCTCTTCTAAATATTTACATGTCCACAAAAAGATCTGCATGAGAGAGTCAATTATCATATGGTTTCACTTATTTGTGGAGCATAACAAATAGCATGGAAGACAAGGGGTGTTAAAGAGGAGAAGGGAGTTGGGGTAAATTGGAAGGGGAGGTGAATCATGAGAGACTACGGACTCTGAAAAACAATCTGAGGGGTTTGAAGTGGTGGGGGAGGGGTGGGAGGTTGGGGGACCAGAGGGTGGGTATTATAGAGGGCACGGATTGCATGGAGCACTGGGTGTGGTGCAAAAATAATGAATACTGTTATGCTGAAAATAAATTTTAAAAAAATCAAAAAAAAAAAAAAAAGATCTGCATGAGAATGTTTGAAAGAGCTTTACTCATAATAGCCAAACCCCAAAATACCTCAAGTGTCCATTCACTGGTAACTGGGTAAGTAAACTGTGGTATGTCTGTCCCATGCAATACTGATGTAGATTTCCATGCCATGGGATACTGGCTCAGGTTCTGTCGTAAGGTTGCAATCATCTGAAGACTTGCCTGGGGCTGGGGAACCTGCTTTCAAGATGGCGCACTCATCTGGCTGTTGGCACAAGGCCTCCATTCCTTGTCACGTGATCTTCTTATCGAGCTACAGGAGTGGCCTCATAACATGGCCACTGACTTCAAACATGTGCATGATCCAAGAGAGAGAACTGCTGTGCCCTTGCCTGGCTCCAATCTGCTGCTAGACCTGCCATGAGGCTTTCTCCATCAGTGTTGGGCCGAAGCCTCCTAATGAAAAAATATGAATGACTGATATACAAAAATATGAGTGAATGTCAAATGCATTATACTGGGTGAAATAACCAGACTCCAAAGACTACTTACCTGTGATTTTATTCATTTTATAGGAAGTTGTAGAAGACAAAATGGATCTATTAAAAAAAATGAAAAGTCAGAACTGTGGTTGCCTGGGAACAAGGGTAAGGCAGGAAGGGTTATTAGGAAGCTTTCTGGGGGGTGGGTGGCTAGAATATGGTATACTCTGTAGGATTTTGAGTTACACAGGTGTATGCATCTGTCAGAACTCAGAATGCTTAAAATTTGTCCGTTTCAGTCTTTGTAAATGGTTTTAAAAAAGGAAAAGAAACCTAGAAACCTAAACAAATTCTGAGCTGTAATGATACACTGAAATGTTTCGAGATGAGGTGTGCTGATGCGGCGATTATGGCGGCTGGAACAGGAGAGCTCGTTGGAGGGATGAGCTTCATCCCTCCGGGCTTTATGTGATTCACGAGAACCCGAATGAAGTCTCTCAATGCTTGAAATCCGACAGATGTTGACATAGTTTACTTGGAAATACCTTCCATTTGCACAAATTCCATATGCATAATCTTCCATTTGCATAAATCTAATATTTCAGCCTGTTTCGTTATATTTAGCCCATGGTTTTTCTGCGGAATGAGCACAAAACGGTGTATTTGTTCATCGGTTTCAGGTGGAACCAAGGATGAGTCAGTCATTGTATTAAATAGTGCTGAACCATCTCACAGGGCGGAGGTACGTCTGCTTCTGGGTGGAACACTCTTCCCCGAACTGGCTTCCCATTACAGTCCTTGAGGTGCTTTTAAAGCTTTTAAAGCCCAAAGCTGGGCCAACCTAAGACAGCTAACTCAGCGTAGGAGGGTGGGGAGGAGGGAGGCCTGGGCAGCTGTACTTTTTAAATGCTCTTCTGGTTATTTTAATATTTTATCCCATACCTAGACCTTACTTTTTTTTTTGGCACATGTAATGTTTATTTTCTTGCATATCCAGGGTAAATCTTTGGTGGACATTTAACAGGAGAACATCAGAAATAGAAGGGCTCTAAGAGAATGTATAGTATAAATTTTCTCATTTCCTAGATTAGGAGATGAAAGCCCAGAGAAGTGACTGAACTGCCTTGGGTTGCATATTAGACCTTACATTTTTTTAAGTTAAAAAAAAACCTTAAAAGGGACTACAAAGAAAATATAATTCTTTTTTTTTTTTTTTTCCTGCTTAAAACCACCACTGTTTACGATAAACGTTCTTAAGGTTTATGGGCAACCTTTTCTTCCAGCTACATAGAAATATGTATCAAAGTGTGATAAATTGGTGACTTCACATTAAAATAGAATAAAATTTAGTTTTAGATTCCCACCAATATCTCATTGGTGGAAATTATCTTAATATTATTGAAACTGATATCTACGAAAATGGTACTAGTTTCCCAAATTCATACATGTGTTGGTCCTGTTGGCGTTAACTGGATTACCTTATAGGAGAGCTGAGCGTGTGTTTAGAGCAGGCAACAAAGTATTTGTTTGGGAAAAAATTAGATGTCTGATATTTACTTATTTATTTTTATTTGACAGAGAGAGAGACAGGGAGAGAGGGAACATAGGCAGGGGGAACAGGAGAGGGAGAAGCAGGCTTCCCGCTGAGCAGGGAGCCCAATGTGGGGCTTGATCCTAGGACCTCCGGATCATGACCTGAGGTGAAGGCAGATGTTTAATGACTGAGCCACACAGGCACCCCAGATGTCTGATATTTTAAAAGTACTGTTGAAGGAGCCATCTATAGTTTTTAAGACAAAATGAGAATGTTATCGGCATTTCTCCCACTTAACCTATATATGGAGAGCGGGGAGGGACAGTGACCTTTGAAGGGATGACCAACACGAAAGGTACTCCCAGCCTGGTTGGAAGTGGAAGGTACTTCTGACCTGAAGGCACAACCAAGCTTCCTGCCCCACCTTCTCCCCTCGTGCCCCTCTGCCCTGCCAGGTGTCAGCACTAGTCAATTAGAGAGTCAAAGTAACCGAGGAGAGTGGAGGGAGCTTGTGCCTGGCCCAGAGGGTTTTACACTGTGAACTAGATTGAGAACAATGTGTTAATTGTTCTTTGTTTGCTGAGGAGGGCCTGGTGCCAGCACAGAGCTGGCCCCGAGAAGCTTCCAGAGCCTGGTAACCAGGTGTGGGGAACCAGCACTGACTGCCTGTCCGGGGGGTGGTAGCGGCTGTAGTGGGGCACACAGCAGGTGCATAATAGATAGATTAGAAATTTTGCAGAACTTAAAGGTTTCAGAGTTTCTCTTATTCGAGAAAAGGACAGAATATGGCTTAAAAAAAAAAAAAATGTCTCAGGCCAGCAACAATCATATCAACACAGCAAGCTCCAGCAAGGTGGGGAGTGTATCCCACTGGACCATAAATGTCCAAAGATGCTCCCAGAGAGGAGTCTTGCCCAAATGTTCAGACTTTTCTCAGTCTTCAGGTTGTATGACCTGCAACAAACAGGAAGGGCAGAGAAATGACCAGACCGAGCTGTCAAGGACGCTGTGCAATAATCCTTCCAGCTGTAGGGCAGTCCCCCCGTTGTGAATAAGAGAAAGGCTTCAGGAAGGCAGCCTCCTTGGGAAGCAGGGCTTTCTGGAAAGGGGAGCATAAGGATTTTGTGACATTATCACTGTCCATTGAGAGGGTAAAAACTCTACAGCTATAGTTTTGCTACAGGTCTTTCTGATGTAGGCATACAGGAAAATGATGTAAATATGTGGAAAAGAAAACCTTTTCAAAATTACATACACACAAACCTGTCATAAGCAATTAATTCTGAGCAATAGGCTTGTGGAAGAATATTTCTCTCTTTTTTTCCTACATTTCTAGACCACCTTACTTATTTTATTTTTTTAAGAGTTGATACTTTATTTTTTAAAATTGAAATTCAAGTTAGTTAACATGTAGGGTGTGCATTTGTACGAAGACCGTGCATGTCCAAAACTCGGGAGAAATATGAAGCTAGCTCTACAGGAAAATCAGCTTAAATGGCCAATGTATGCTCTTGCCCATGTGTTTAATTTTGGATGGATGTGCAGATACATGAGCCCTTGAGCTGGCGTTCTCCGTGCCCTATCTCTCTGAGGAGAGGATGGGGGAGATTTTTACAATGCACATTTCCTCATTAACATGGCTAACTAAATAGTGATCATTTGGAGAATATTCTAAATGGAGACCCCTGAAAGGGTAGAGGGAGAGATTGGTATTTCTGGAAAAGTTTCCAGTGCTTTCCTATGATACTTCAAAATTCATAAGACCACCAAAAACAGGGCAAGACCTCTCTTCTGCCACTCTGACAAATGTCACTAGTTTTCTTCTCTTGCAAATGATGGGATTCAGGTGCCGTTGTTGGCTCTCCAGAGATGTGAGCAAAAGGAGGTCATGAGGATGTGTATCCCTCTATTAACTCATCCCAATTTGGATCCAGTCACTTTGTCTGCCTCCAACCCTTCGCCGTGTTTCAATTTCAGTCACTAGATCATAGCTACAATATGTGGCAATATGAAGTAGCCAGAATATGAAGAAGCAAAATCAAGGAAAAAAACAAAACAAAACAAAACCCAAATCCTGTGAGTTAGTGGGACTGATATCACTGCCCCTACTCTCATTTTAAAGATGAAGCAACAAACTTGGAAGTGTACTGGGATTGTCTCCCAACTTGGTTCTAACACCACTCGCTGTGTTGGTGACCTTGGCATTGGCTCAGGCTGCAAGACCCACTTTACCAATGCTATCCATTTACACCTGTGCTCTCATCTGACCGGCCCCTCTTCAGTATCCTAGCACACATCGATAAGTGGTATCCATTTATCGGGGCCCGAGTGAACTGGTCCCATTCGTGAACTCCACTTTATTCTGATTTTTAGAAGTCATTTTATAAACTTTCTATTTTAAATTATATAAAAATACACAAATACAGAACTAAGAAATTCAAATTAAAGAATATAAAATAAAAAGTGAAAATTATTTTTTAAGAGTTGATACTTTGTTTTTTTAATTTAAATTCATGTTAGTTAACATATAGGGTATTATTAGTTTCAGGTTAGAGTTTAGTGATTCATCAGTTGCATACAACACCCAGTGCTCATTCCATCCCATGCCCTCCTTAGTGCCCATCACCCAGTCAGCTCATCCCTCTGCCCATCTCCCCTCCAGCAACCCTGTTTGTCCCTAGAGTTAAGAGTCTCTTATGGTTTGCCTCCCTCTCTGTTTTTATCTTTTTGTATTTTTCTTTCTCTTCCCCTATGTTCATCTGTTTTGTTTCTAAACTTCTACATACGAGTGAAATCACATGGTGTCTTTCGATTACCATACCACCCTCTAGTTCCATCCAGGTCATTGCAAATGGCAAGAGTTCATTCTTTTTGATGGTTGAATAATGTGAAAATTCTTCTTAACCATCTCTCTATGCTCCTCTATCTCCTGCCTCAAGACACGTACTCTGAGTCTCACTCACCTTGCCAGAGGTAACCTCCAAGATCACTGGTACTTATTGTCCAGTAAAACAATTGTCAAGATGGCTGTTATGGACTAGTGATTGCTATATGCCTCATGTTCTCCTAGCTCTTTATAAAAATGAGGGCATAACCTAAGCCATAAGGATGACAAATTCCATAAAGATGACAATTCCAGGTAGAGGAATAACCATGTGTGTTTGGCCAAGAGTGGTGGCCATGGAAATAGGCCAGAAACACAAGTGCAAACAGATTTTATCCAACCCCAGGATATCTACAATCACCTCATGGCCTGCCTAGTCTTCCATGTCTCATCCTGTCCTTTGCCACAGATGGACTTTGAACACCTCCTTTCTCATCTCTAGAACCAAAGCTGGCCTTAAGAAGGAGAATTTTCATAAGCTTGTCCCGGCCCTCTGTCATTCAGTATCAGATCAACTTTGTTTTTCATCTTGGTCAAACATAGTTCCTGGTGTTTACAGTGTGCCTCTAGAGCCCATTCCTGATTTTATACCCTAGATCTGATCAATGGATTCATGATATGTCACTTTCTTGAAATCATGTCCAGTCAGATCCTCTTAATCTGGTGACCTGTCCTTGCTCTCCCATGTTCCCTGCCCTTGAATCCCAGTCCAAGAGTAGAGCCTGAGAGTCTACCGTAGTCTTCCCCAATACAGGACTCTGTATGCTGGAATGAACTTCCTCCCATATCCACAACTCTACTCATCTCTTTAGCACCTCCCTTCCTATTGTTAGTGGGTTCAGTTAACTAGTTATGTCCAAAGATATGGCAGGTCACAAAAATAGGAGAGAAATGGCCAACTGCCTTGGCCACATCAACTGACATCTTAGGCAAGAGTGGAATAGATGCCCCATGCAGGAACCCTTGTGTGAGAGCTAGGGAAGGAGTTTCGGTGGCTGAAAACCTCCCAGCTATTTCTGTGCACACACTCTTCAGCCCCTGGGCACCAGCCACATAGGAAGTGCCAGTTGGCCGTATTTTTCTTCTCCATCCATCTGGATCCCGCGGTCCGTGTGAAGCAGGAGAGCAAGACTGAATCTCACAGACAAAGGAGAGTGAGTAAAGCCATAGAGCTTACTAAGCAAGGATATTAAAAAAAAATTTTTTTTTTTAATTCTCAGGAGCTAGAGGGGTCCCGACAGGTTTGCCAACAAAGGCCTCCCCTGACAAGTCTTTTATTGAGAACTGACCAGGAAGCTTGTGGCTTTACCATTCTTGTGGCATCTTGGTCTGAGTAAGGACTGGTGATCACATCTTTAATGGCTTACTTCTTCATTGAGGTCTGGTTTTTCTTTGTTGGTCATAAGGTGATTGCCATAGAAGACCTCCACCTCGGACGCCCAGGGCAGTGTGGACTGGTTTGTTCCCTTATCTCTGGTCTTGCTACACCCAGCTATTCCAGAATTTCTGTGAGCCTAATCCTATAGCCCCCCACCTGTCTCTCCCTACCTGGCCCCAACTCTCACTCACATGCACAGTGAGTGATGCTCTAGGACCCGTGTAAGCTTTCCGCTGGAGGGGGATGTCTCGAGTCTGACAGTAGCCCGCTGTTGTCTTGAACGCGCCGGGCTCTGGCCCTCAGCTTCCCCACCTGACAGTGAGCAGACAGACTTACATACTTTCTAAGGTACTTTCTGGGGTTTCACATTTGATGAGTCTGCGTTTTTCTCCATTACTGAAACACGAGAAACCACTTACTTTCGTTCTTACCCAAGCCACTCCACCAGGTCATTAAGAGCAGGAAACAGCCTATTTGAATGTTGAATCAACATGATACATCTGACCACCATTATTCAGGCACTGGCTGGGTGATATTTTCCTAGTTGGGGTGATGGATAGCTGGATTACAAGGTCCTTGCCAAAGCAGACTCTTGACTATTCTTCTTTCCTGGGATGGCACAGAGTTATGCACACAGCAGACCCTCCATAATGTAGTGGATGAAAAGATTTGCATGGAGACATCCAACCTTTCCTACCTAATCCCCCACAGAACAAAGAATGTCCCAAGGAAACTTTGGGGAAGGGGGTTGGAAACGCATCTTGTAAAGGGAAAAACCTGTGCTCATCTAATCAAACCTGGCTTGACATGCGTCCTGTACCAACCTCCTAAGTGAACAAACCCAGACTCATGATCTGTTCAGATGGAAATACTCAGTTCCCAAGGCAGCTCCACTGCTTGGATAGTTTCTAACATACCCAAGAAGCACGGACAAATGTGCCTCAGAAAACTGTTCAAAGGAGCACATCATAACCTGACAACCTTATCATGTCCTCAGGGAAGGAATGGGTGTTTCAAATTGGTTATTTAGAACTGAACAGGTAATTAAAGCTTCTTCTTACATGTAAAATGCAGGTTTGAATTCAATAATCTCTGAGTGGTTTTGTTTTGTTTTTGACTTTGATCACTCATAAACTTAGATACTGTAGAAATAATCATTTCATCCATGATATCACATTCTTAGGGATAAAACATTTTTAGGTTCATTGTGGGTGCATTCTGCACATACTGAGAAGTCAAAAAGAAGAAAAAATGTGTGTGCAAGGGGTGAGGTAACAGGAGAAACTCACATCTGAGGTCATTTGACAACTTTCTGCGTCGTTATTTGCAAAATGACTGCAGTCATCTTCAAATTACAGGTTGGAAAGAGAGGACTAATAAAAGACACATCACAGAGCTCAAAGCATAGTTGAATTTTTAAGTGAAAATTTTAAAGCATGAGTCAAGTATATAAAGGATGCGTGCTTTTTTAAAAAATATATTTATATGGGAGCACCTGGGTGGATCAGTGGGTTAAAGCCTCTACCTTCAGTTCAAGTCATGATCTCGGGGTCCTGGGATCGAGCTCCGCATGAGGCTCTCTGATCGAAAGGAAGCCTGCTTCCTCCTCTCTCTCCATCTGCTTCTCTGCCTACTTGTGATCTCTGTCTGTCAAATAAATAAATAAAATCTTTTAAAAATATATTTATATGTAAACTTCACCTGGTTCCAGAAAGCCTAATCCTAGAAAGGATTGTTCCAGGAAAGTCTTAAGGTGGCATAATATAAATTACAGGTAAAAGTCAAAGGAGGGAAAGACGAGATTGGGTTGGGACAAATTCCAACAAAGAATCCCGTGTAAAGGATCGGTACTGATGTTTTACCTCTCCCTTGTAGAGAGGTAAATATTCAAAATGCACAGGAAATATACGAGTGAGAGAAAAAAAAATCTCTCTCTTCCTTGACTCACCCAAGAGTTTCTCGAAGTATTCTCTCATTTGAGCATGTCCTGAGTGAATATCACACAACTTTTTGAGGATGGCAAACAGAAAACATTCCTTTCTACAAGGACCTTGAAGAGATTAAGTAATCGGCCTGTAGCCACGTAACTAGTTTCGACAGAACTCATAATTAAGATCTTTCAACAAAAGCATGGGCTTCTGGAAAATTGTATATAATTCCTTTTCCTGTGGAAATTTCCTGTGGAAATTCCTGAGGAATAAATAAGATAAAAAAAAAAAAAAAGCTGCCAACCTAGGGGATCTTAAATGTAGTTCTTCCTGAAAAGAACATTAATTAGCATACATTTTTTCCCTCTAAGAAAAGAACATTAATTAGCATACATTTTTTCCCTCTAACTTGAAGTTTTTATAAAACTGCAGTTTTCAAAACATTTGAAATTACTGACAATTGTAGAGATGATTTTTTTTAAAGATTTTATTTATTATTTATTTGACAGAGAGCTCACCAGTAGGCAGAGAGGCAGGCGGGGGTGGGGAGCTGAGGGGGATGAAGGCCCCCTGCCAAGCAGACAGCCCGATGTGGGGCTCGATCCCGAGACCCTGAGATCATGACCTAAGCCGAAGGCAGAGACTTAACCCACCGAGCCACCCAGGTGCCCCTAGAAACGATTTTAAGCAAGAGAATTTCAGCTTAAGCAGGGATGTAGCAAGTACTGGGGGAGGGGGACGTGGGAAGGTGGAGGGTGATGGGGGCATCGGGAGTGGCGCAGAGGTTCCAAGGCAACCAGGAGCTCCCGGTCTCTGAGAAGTGGAGAGGCCAGTTCGGCAAGAATAAGGTGTGTGACACAGTGAGTTAGAGGGAAGTGAGGTCCAGAAACTACTCAGGGGTCAGGTGACATGGGACCAGACCAGCAAGTGTAGGGAGTCTGGATTTATTCTGAATATGATGAGAGACCATTTGTGCTGTGTGAGCGGAGAAGCCACGGGTGGTGATTTTGTAACTGGAAAAGCTCCCTTCGGCTCCTGCGTGACGACTAGAGAGTCAAGGGCAGGAAAAGGAGCTCTGGAGGTGGGTGTAGCAGGATCCAGGGAAGAGGAGGAGGTGGACTGAGGTATTGCTGGAGGGGATAAGAAGCAAGTAGTGGGGCGACTTTGCAGCGGGGGATGTCAAGAGTCCGTTATGGTGTTAGGAGACAGGGGCTTTCTTTAGCGCAAAGGCTAGTCACCTAGACAGGTGGTTGGTTCCGGTCAGCAGGAAGGTGGGTGATGTGAGCAAGCAGCGTAAGACACTGGCCAGTAGGCAGGGCACACCGGCAAGCAGGTAAATCATACTGCAAGTGGAGCCGCCATCTTTAAGTAGGTGGTATTATGGGCTGATAATTGTGCTCCCCCCACCCCGCCCCGATTCCTGCTAAAGTCCTAACTCCCAGTACCTCAGAATGTAACTGCATTTGGAGGCAGGGCCTTCAAAGGGGTTCCTAAGGTGAAAGGAGGTCCTACATTTGGAGCCTAATCCAACTATGTCCTGATAAAAAGGGATTAGGTTACAGACATGCATGGGGGGGGGGGGGGGAAGACGGCCATCTGCAAACCAAAGACAGAGGGCCTCCGAGAAAACAAAAACAAAAAACAAAACAAACAAACAAAAAACCCAGCCTAGCTGACACCTCGATCTTGGACCGCTAGCCTTCAGAACTGTGAGAATGTGCATTTTGGTTGTTAAAGCCACCCTAGTCGGGGGCACTTTGTTACGGTGGCCCTAGCAAACCAATCCAGGTGGACAACGTCCAGAAATCCCCGGGAGGTCCTGCACGGTCGGAACGTTACATGTAAGCAGCTGAGGGAGGTTGCTGAGTCCAGGGGAGACATGGGGTTCATGAGTTTCTTGGGCGGTGTTCTGCAAATTACCAGGCGGCCCTGGCCAAAATCTAGATGATAGCTAAATGGTTCCCTGGCACAAGAGTAACAGGGGCTGGAGATGAGTTACGTGGAGGGGAAACGAGCTGACAGGGGACTTTGGTGAGCAGTATGGTGACTCCATTGAATTCCTAGAGGCTGGCCCACAGCAGGTAACCCTGGAGAGCATCTTTGACTGTGGTTGAGAAGCTTGGGAGGGCGTCTGGAAACCACGATGCTGAGCGTCACTTGGGGAGTTGGACTTGGGTGTTGTGGGTGGAGTCAGTAATGATACCACTATCTAAAACAGCAATGAGGAGAAGTCAGGCCTCTACCAGGTCTTGGAAAAGCAGCCAGAAATCCACCTCCTTCTTCACTGAAGCAGTACCTGAGGGCAGAAGCTGACTTTCTCTTCTTACCAAATATTTGGCTTTACTTAATTTTCTGCTACCTAATTTGTTTCTGTGTCTGCAGAATCCGTTAGGACCTGGCCTCAGTTGGGCAAGCAGGCCGCATGAGTCACTCCAAACCTGGGGCTTTCATCTAGGTCTATAATTTTGTAATGAAGTTTTTGTTTTTGTTTTTTTCTTTTTTAACTTTCAAGTTTTACTATAAAGAGTTAATAGTTATTAAAAGTTTCCATTTTGTTCATATGATTTTACCTTCGTGAAGCACTAACACAGTTAAATTAATGTTAACCAATTTTGCACTCCTTCTGGAAAAGGGACTTTTAGGAGACAGGAGCAATCTTCTGTTTATCTCTGAATAACTTGTCAATGACACAAGTATCTCTTCTATTTTTAATGGATCTCAGAAAGCATCACAGTACCCGGGGCTCCTGTACCCTGAGCAAAGATACTTACATATGTCCAACAAAACCAGTTACATAACTGATCCAGAAGCCTCAGGGTAAGTAAGCCCGATTGCATTCATGGCAGGTTCAGAAATGGAAAAAGGCCCCGCCAGTTTTGCTCATGGCAAAGAAGAGGGGAACAGGTATCTTCAAGAATGGGTATTAGCCCAAAACAATTCAACGCAGTTCAAAGTGAATCTAAAATTATCTTGGAAGTCGTGGGTACAATTGTAAAAAGTCATGCTGTTTTTTTTCATCCTCTTCTATGATATACTTGTATTGGTTTATGAGAGCGTGTGCCTCAGCATTTAAGGGGAACTGGTCCCTGACCCTATTGGTGTGAACTTCAGAGTACAGCCATTACCAAAAACCCCAGAGTCTGCAAGCAGCTGCAGAGACAATTTGCTGATTAGTTTGTGCCCTTAATGATTAGTTCGTACCTTCACGAGTTAATCCCAGTTGCAAACCTTAGGGCTGGCCTGTGCATGGGTAAATTGGGCATTTTAGATCTGTGGGTTGTCAGAGAGAGAGGAGTGGCAGCAGAAGTGATGTAATCCAGTTCCTAGAATCTGCCAGACCCAAGTTGTTTGGGGGGTTTTTTGTTGTTGTTTTTTAAAGATGTTATTTATTTATTTGAGAGAGAAAGCAAGCGCACACACACAGGAGTGGGGCGGGGAAACAGGGAGAGGGAGAAGCAAACCTCACACTGAGCAGAGCCCCCACCCCAGCACAGGACCATCCCAGAACCCTTGGGATCATGACTTGAGCCCAAGGCAAACACACAACTTACTGAGCCACCCAGGTTGCCCCCAGACCTGAGTTTTAATACTCTGCCACTCAGTAAGTAGCTCAGCAATCTGGGGCCAGTGTCTCTTACCTAGTTGAGTCTCCAGTTCCTCATCTGCAAAAACAGCCCTCCTACAGGACCAGCCTCTTTGTCCAATAAATGAGACAAAGCAAGTTAAGTACTCAGTGCAATATCTGATACATGGTAGGTGTTAGCGATTATTACCATTATGACCAAAAAAATTCCCCGATCTGAACAATGGTCAGCAGTAGTTAGAGTTCCGGGGGAATTTATGTAATGTCCAATTTAGAGGAACTTAAATTTTCTGGCTTCGGGGTACATGATTATTCATAGCCTGTTTGTTTATTCATGAGGTGCATGATTGCTTAGAGTAGACAAAATGGACTTCCACAAAGGTCAGATGTGTCATGGAGAGAACAGCTGGATGGGCATAGGGGAGAAGGGCTCCGTTCATCTAGGCCACTGCCCACGTGGCTGGGTCAGATCAGGGATTAGAGTTTAGCTTTGACATTCCCATAGCATGTCAGACGAGCACCTTAACCTCTGTGATTTACAAGTAACACGCGTATAAAAGGCATGCTTACTTGCTACCTATATGTGAAAGTCAAATAAGACTCTTCTGTAAAAACACTTGTAGGCTGTAAAGCACCAAACCATGCAAGTTCAATTACTATCCTAGATCTCTGTCCCCACTGTAAGCATTTATTGACCTCAAATTGCTCCTTGCCAAGTTGACGTTATTCTATATTTAGTGCAGAAAGCCCCCACGTATCACACAGTAACCTCTTCCTATATCCAAGGGTCCCCTTGGTGTCCTGTTAGTTGTACTCCACTGTGTAACACAGCAGGATACCAGGTTATTAACCAATACCTAACCCAATATTTTCCAAACCTGTCTCATCATGAAACATCCACTGTTTGTGAAAAATAGAGTTCTCAGATGCCACACAAGATTGACTAGGTCCAGGTCTTCAGGGCAAGGACTTAGGACATTTTTAACAAAAGTCCCAGGTGATTTTGTGATTTGACAAGCTCAAACAGTAAACTAACAAGTGCAAATGCATGAGTTAGCTAATATATTACTCTGTCTGGACTTAACACAATTAAAATATTCAGCTTCTTAAAGATCCTAAAGGTGTGATACTAATTCTGGAAATTCCAAGCAGAACCCTAGAGGGGATTTATGAATGAGTAAAGAGAATTCTTCAAATCACACTATGAAGAGAAATGTTTATTAAATTCTACATACATTGTTCTGTAGTTCTATAGTTTGAGATCTGAATATCTTCAGAAGAAAAGCTATAAAGTGGCCAATTGATTAGAAACACCAAACAGTAAAAGGATGTAAAGTAATTAAACTTATGTAAGTCCAGAGATGTACCACTTCCCCACAAATCTTCACATTTGAGAAGAGATACTATCTTAGTGATTTAAATATATACATTTCCCCCTACATTTTTACATCTCTGAAATCAGAATGTATTTTACAGCTGATTGGCTACAATTTTTTGTAGTGATATATCAAATAATAGGGCTTCTTAACACAGCATTTTGTACTCAATGAAATATGGAAATGAAGCACCAGAAAATGATGCTTTCCTCCATCCCTACTGACACACAAGTGATCTAGGTTCAAGGCACCCTCTTGCCTGTCTACCTCCACAAGCCTGCCACACCTGAAGGTCCAGCAGCCAACCAATCTATCCCATCTGCTTATCCAGGCTGCAGGGCTATCTTTGTTCCTATAGCTCTGATCCTCTGAAGGCCCTATTTTCTTCTGTTTCTCATGCTTAACATTTATGTTGCTGCCTGCTTGACTAATTTTTGGCTACTTTAGCACTTTACAAACATCTTTGGACTTTAAAACTAGGTGGTAAACAACATGAACACAGAATTTGCCTCTGTCTCTTGTTTTTCCCCCCAGGGTCTAACACAGAACTCCTACCTGGAAAAATTCAATAAATATGGAGAATGATGGCACATAAGTAAGATGACCATATACTTCATTATCCAAATCAGGACATTCTGGAGAGTGAAAGCCAGATATTAACACTTTCCCAGAGATGTCAACATCCTAGGCACCAGAATATGTGACTTTGGTACTTGCAGGGTAAAAGGAACCTTGCAGGTGTGATTAAGGTAAGAATCTTGAGATGGGGAGATCTTGTCCTGGATTACCTGGGTGAGCCTAACTTCATGGTAATCAGAAGTTTCCTTACTAGGAAAAAAAGAGACAGAAGAGTCAGAGTCAGAGAGAGAGAGAGATGAGAAGATGTTACACTGCTGGCTGTGAAGAGATAGAATGGGGCCACAAGTCAAGGAATGTAGTTGGCCTTGAGAAGCTAGAAAAGGCAAGGAAATGGATTCTCCCTAAGAGTTTCCAGAAGGATTGAAGCCCTGCCAACTTTTCTAGATTTCTGACTTCCAGAACCATAAGATAAAACATAGTGATTTGTTACAGCAGCCATGGGAAACCGCCTCACCGTCTAACCAGGGGTTCTCTCATCCTCCATCCATTTCCAGGTGCCTGCAGCTGAATATAAACTCTGCAGGATTTCACCTCTCCCTCTTTGGGCTTCCCTTATAGCATTTACTTCACTAGGTGGTAATGTAAGCAAATATTTGCTTTTTCTTCTTCCCCCTCCCCTTTAGATGTAAGTGATAAAAACTCAGTTAAAACTCGCTTCAACAAAGGAAGAATGTATTGAGTCATGTGACTGGAAAAGCCCAGCCATGGGCTTCAGGGAAACTTGGATCCAAGTGCTCGGTCACCGGGTATCATGCCCCATTTCTTGGCTTTGTGCTTTCTGTGTTGGCTTCATTCCCAGGTAGACAGATTTTCCATTTGCAGTAACCACAATGATCATCGGTAGCTGGGGCAGGTTTATAGTCTACCTATTTAGCAGCTGGTGCTAAAAGACTGACTCTTTCTCAATTGTTTCCAAAAAAGTTTCAAGATTGAGGTTTTTGGGTCTGGTCTGGGGCAGGTCCCCATCACCAAACCAATTCCTTTAGTTGAGGGATTGGAATTGGCTCTCATAGGCCAGGCTTTGGTCAGAGTTACAGTGACCAACTCATCTGAATTTGCCTGGGACTCTTCTGATTTCAGCATCAGAAGTCCCCTGCCCCCCAGGAAACCCCTCAGTGTAGAGCAAACTGGGATAGTTGGGTACCAGGAACTCCATGCTGGAGATGAGGGGAGATGTGGTCAGCCCCAAATGATTCCCGTAGATTAAAATGGAAAAGGAGGTGGTTTCCTGGAGGAACCACCAGAAAAAGAGGAAATGAATGCTGGGTGGGTAAAAGCAACAGAGAGATGTCTTCTCCATTCACCTTTCTAGATTAGAGCTACCTTGAAGTCAGAGACTGAATCTTACTCATTTTTGTGTCTTCTAAAAAATCAAGTATGTTGCTTTCTACCTAGGAAAGCCTCAAAAGAACTTACACTGCTTCTTGTATCACTTTATGAAATTCTTGAAAAAATTCCTTCAGAGTGAGGGAGGAATATTTAACACTAGTTCATGATGGATAGTACAGAATCACATTTAACAGGAGCCTTTAAAAATAGTTTACAGTCTTACTTGATTGAGATTATTAAAATGTAATCTTGCAGAAAATGGGGTGGGTGGAGAGGTTTTTTTTTTTTTTTTTTAAAAGATTTTACTTATTTATTTGACAGACAGAGATCACAAGTAGGCAGAGAGGCAGACAGAGAAGAGGAAGCGGGCTCCCTGCTGAGCAGAGAGCCTGATGCAAGGCTCGATCCCAGGACCCTGGGATCATGACCTGAGCTGAAGGCAGAGGCTTTAACCCACTGAGCCACCCAGCCGCCCCGAGAGTTTTAATTAAACTTGCAAAATCACTGAAATACGATGATCCCTCTCTCCCCCACCCCCGCCACTGTCCTTTCTAATCCCCTTATATTAAAGATAAACCTGGTATTGCATTTAACGTTAACATCTAATATATATTAAAAAGTGAAACTTAAAATACTCTTCTAGTGATCTGAAATTCTATTCACTAGTTTCAGTTTTGTTATTTAATCAGACTGAGCAGTGGATAAGAATTGTTTTTCTTTGGGCAGGGTGTGGCTTTTCCTCTAAAACGTTTTTTCTGTAACTTCTAAGTCTGACCCATCCCTTCCAGCAAAGAGTTATGCATCCCCATTAGGAGTTTTAAAAAAGAAAGCTACATAAAGAGCTATGTCTTCGATCTAGAGAACAGGATAAAAATTTTAAAGTATTTTATGCTAATGATGAATCTTGTAGTAAATGGTGGGGGAAAAGAAGAAACTGCCTCTAACATAGTGCTTCCAGACTTGACATTGGCTTTGGGGCAAAGACTCTAACTGAAACTACTTTTTGTGAATTTAGCCAAATCAATTCTCTCTGAGGCACAACATTCATTTGTAAATGATGAGTTTAAATGATTGCTTCTAGCTCATTTCAGTCTCTAACACAAAATGGGTTTAAACCTTCTCCATATTTCTAAGATTTATATAAAATTTCTTTTTCAAAAGCTGAGCTGAAAGAACATTACAAATGAATGTTATCATTTTGCCAGCTAAATGAATAATATATATGTCTAAAAATCACTATGGAAGGGAAGAATTTATGATACTGTTGTGTTTTGTTTTATTATCATTAAGGTCCTCCAATGAATCTATAGCATACTTCCTGGTAGAGTTGACTGTACTGATTCCCCCTCCTTCCTATTGAGAAAAGAAGCACAGTTTAGGAAAGACCTCAGCTCAAGGTCTGGACCCAATTGATCCCCTGGTAATTCCACATTCTTTGCTGGCTTAGATTTAGGCATATGACCCAATTTTAGTCAAAGTAAGTGAGGGTTGCTGAAGACTTCTGAGACAGAGAAAAGAAACCTAGAAGTCACTTCTGTTGCTCAGTGGAAGTGAAAGATGAATCATATGGTTCCTGTTGCTACTATTATGTTTACCACTAGAGGAACCAGCAGCCAAGTCTGTTAATAGCCCCTTGGAGATTTAGAAAGAACCCCGTACATGGCAACATTGTTGAGCTGCTAATTCAACCAGTCCCGAACCCTATCCTACCTCCAGTCTTCCTATTTCACGGGATTTAAATAACCTTATTATTTATGCTCATCTGAAACAAGTTCTCAGTTGTGGTTGAAATGGTAAATATTTGAAGGATAACAGAAGCTTGATGTCAAAAGAGCCTCGTGAGTCATTTTGTCCTCCTGTTCTCAACCATATTATCTATAAGAAGGAAACGTGACTGCCTAGGACTCCCTGATCTGACCCAGCGACATGGGCAGTGGTCTAGAGGAAGGGAGCCCTTCTCTCCTATGCCCACCCAGCTGCTCTCTCCACGACACATCTGACCGTTGTAGAAGTCTGTTTTGTCTACTCTTTAAGCAATCATGCACCTCATGAATGAACAAACAGGTTATGTATAATCATGTGGCCCCCAAATCCAGAAAATTTAAGTTCCACTAAATTGGACATTTTGTAAATTCTCTCTGAATTCTGACTTCTGATGACCATTGTTCAGGTTGGGGAATGTATTCTGGTCATAGTGATAATAATCGCTAACACTTAACCATGTTTCAGACACTGCACTGAGTACTTCACTTGCATTTTCTCATTTATTTGACAATATAACACCAAGAGGCTGGTACTGTAAGAGGGCTGTTTTTGCATATGAGGAATTGAAGGCTCAACTAGATAAGAGACACTGGTCCCAGACAGCTGAGCTACTGAGTGGTAGAGTGAGTATTAAAACTCAGGTCTGGCAGAGTGTAGGGACGGAATTACATGGCTTCTGCCACTCCTTCCAGCTCTGACAACCCACAGATCTAGGATGCCCAATTCACCAATGCACAGGCCAGCTTTGAGAGTTGCAAGTGGAATTAACTTGTGAAGGTACAAACTAATAATCAACAACAGTATATGGTTGGCCCAAATTGTCTCTGCAGCTGCTTGTAGACTCTGGAGTCCTAGCTGATATGGGAAACAAAGGCAAAAGAAAAATTATTAAATTTCCTTACTACATACAGCCCATTGACAAGTCCTTGAAATGGGCAGAGTGACGTTCCTCTAGGGACTCAACTGCTTCAATGTTAATACTTTGAGAAGGGCAAAAGGCAATCCTAGCCCGCAACATCCCCCTGCCCCCACCATCCTGTAAGTCTACTTCAACATATAAATATTTTTTTGGAAATTTCCTTTATCATCCCCTAAGAATATGGCCCACTGATATACATCTGAAGGATCTCATGACTAAGGTTTTACTAGACAGTAATAAAAGACCTTTTCCCAACAATAGCTAGCCTCCTCAAGATCCCGGAAACCTAAGCCCCTCCCAACCTGAAAGCATATAATAGGCTCGGGAACACACTGCAGTTCTTTCTGCCCATGGGTCCTGGTCCTTTTTGCACCAAAGACATCTCAAGAATTCTTTCTTGGCTGTTGACTTCTAACCCTAACATCACCATCCATGCCTATACTTTATAGCTCATACCCAAGGTTCAGACCTTAGACCTTGATTTTTCTTTCTTTCTTTTTTTTAAGATTTAATTTTTAAGTAATCTCTATACCCAATGTCGAGCTCAAACTCACAACTGCAAGATCCAGAGTCACACAGTCCATTGACTGAGCCAGCCAGGTGCCCCATAGAATTTGATTTCTAAGGTCCACTATTGAAGGTTACTAATCCAGGTACTGGGTTTATATCCAGTAAATACTCAACACCTGAAAATATTAACATAGGACTAATATCCTTAATTCATCTAATTGCATTCTTTTAAGCAACTGTTGGAGCTACACTACTGATTATGAAAGAAAATATCCCCTTGGATTTTGCATTTTAAAATGACGGGAGGCAAGAACCAAGAGCACCTTAAAAGTTCTGTTAAATTCAGTAAACATTTAAAAAGATACTTTTCGGGGTGCCTGAGTGGCTCAGCAGGTTAAAGCCTCTGCCTTCAGCCCAGGTCATGATTCCAGGGTCCTGGGATCGAGCCCCGCATCGGGCTCTCTACTCAGTGCAGAGCCTGCTTCTCTCTCTCTCTCTCTCTCTGCCTGCCTGTCTGCCTACTTGTGTTCTCTGTCAAATAAATAAATAAAATTAAAAAAAAAAAAAAGATACTTTTCAACTCCAGGTCCTGTATTTGGCACTGCAAATACAAAGAGAAAAAAAAGATACCATCCATCATTCACCAAGTATGCCTGGGTAACCCAAGCGTTAACAAATAAATCAATTTCATCTGGTAATTTCTCTTTCTACTAGCAAATTTAAAGATACATTCTTCTGCTCTATTAAGTTTCCAATTGAAGGCGGAAGCACAATCCCATATGCATCTGTCCAAAGACATGCCCATTTCTCAGCTGGTTCCCTACTGCAAGGATTTTTTTCTGTGAATTGTGACTTTCCTTGTAAACTGCCTACTACAGAACTTCGGGTGTAAAGGCGCTCAATCTTCCAGCAAAACAGGTACTTTGGGTAGAATCACACCGCGTTTATTTCAAGTCCCTGGAACTGTCTGAAGCTGCTCTAGATTTGTGCTGGGCCCTTGGTGCAGCCAAAGTCGCTTTTCCTGAGGACACCAAAGTTGCCAGGTGCCTCTTAACTAGGAATGAACTGGGATTGGCAACAGTTAGGTGTCTTTCCCGGGCACGCTGGGTTTCAGGTTTCCTGAAGGGCGTCCAGCACTAGGATAATACGAAAGGGGCGGGGTTTAAGATAGGAACCGACCTTCTCGAGGTCCAATGCGACCCCACCAAAGCCGCTGTCTCCAGGTGGTACCCGACTCTAACCAATCGCAAAGGGGATTACATTTGACGCGGCTCCGCCAGCCAATCCGAGGACGCGTCTCAGCCTCCGCCGCCCGCGGGGGTCCCTGCCGGCTGGCAGCAGGTTCCGCAGTCGCGCGTCGGGCGGCTGCGCACACTCCAGAGTGCCCGCAACAAAGCGGTTCTGGGGGAGGTTGGGGCTGTTACCCGCGGCGGGGGCGCCCGCTATTGCGCAGGCGCCTCAGGAAGATCTCTGCCTCGCGCAGAGATCGGGTCGGCCTCGTCCCCAGGGCCCACGAGCGCGGGGTTCCGCCAGTGCTGAGTTCCGCGCGCCGGCTGCAGCGGGTGAGTGCGAGCCTCGCGCGGCCGGCCTTCCGGAGGGAGATGCCACCCCCTCCTGGGTCGCCTGGGGCTTTGGCACTGGAGGTGGTGAGAAACACCCCCCACCCTTCCCCGGCCCCCGGGGCGGTGGCGGGTCGTCCGCGCGGGGACCCGCAGGCGCCGGGAGAGGGCTGGGCTGGGCGAGGAGGAGGGCGGTGTGGGGGGCGGAAAGAGCAGTTGGCAGGTGGTTTGGGACGCGGCGGGGTTGGGGGGGGCGTGCTGTGAAGGGTGCGGAGGGCGTGGGCTGACAGCAGCGGAGGGGGCGAAGGTGGGCAGGGGTGACAGCGAGGGGAGGCGGGCGGCGGGGTGGGCGTTTGCGTCTGTCTCAGTGTTAGATCGGAGCTCGTGGCAATTACATAATCAAATTTAAGAACTAATTTCCTAGAAGACCAAACAGCAAAGATCACATTTAAGTGCTTTTTATAGGCCGGACACCGTGTTAAGCCCTCGACAAACAATGCTTCCTTTTCTCGGTATAGCACTGGGATCATAGCGTCCCATTATACAGATGGGGAAATTCAGGCTCGGAGGAGTGAAGAGTTAGGTTCCACATTGTACGGCTGGTGACAGGCAGATTCAGGTTTACACTGGGTCCGACTCCAGAGTGGTTTTGCCTGACCACCAGGTGATCTGCTGGACCTAAGCCTGAGAACTTACTCCGTGTTCTAGGCAGTCAGCTGCTCCTTTTAATGTCATGGTTTTCTTTTCTTCCTTTTTTTCCTCCCAGAGGTTGTTCCCAGGCTATTTTAAGGAAATTAAGGTCATTTGAAAGCAAAGAGGAAATAGTTTATGTATTTTAGATTAGCTACGAAATATAATTGGGGAGAAATGTTGATGAAAATGCAAGAAGTACGTGAGGGGTTATTTGACTATGTAGAAAGTAAGATGGTGTAGCTGTTTTCAAGATACTAGAAAATTTTGTGTGCACTTGAAAATGGGAGAATTATTTAGAATCCCAACATTTTTAGGACTGAGAAAGTCTTCTAAAGAGTAGTTTTTTTTCCCCTTTGGCGAAAGAAAATAATGATCTACAGGAAACCACCGAAATTTCCCATGTCCACAGGCAATGCTATTTTATTTTAAAGCTGTGTAAAAGTTTCATTATAAATATTTGTGAAGTCTTTAGATGAGGGCTTTTGTATTATTACAAAGTAGATGGCAAGCTAACGGTGACAAATGTCTTTCACCATTTCCTGTAATTGCTGGCCTCTCTCAACTTCACTGGGACTAAGAATGCCACTGGGAACTGCCTAACATGCATTCCATCCAGGTAAAAAAGTCATCCCAGAGGAGGTAGAGCACGTTTTGTCCCCTGAATTGAAGATTACTACCTACTGCTTTTGGTTGCTGTTGGGATAATTGGAGTTATTTTACTATGTAGAAAGTAAGATGGTGTAGCTGTTTTTAAGATACTAGAAAATTTTGTGTGCACTTGAAAATGGGAGAATTATTTAGAATCCCAGTGTTTTTAGGACTGAGAATAGGATAGTCTGCTTTTTTTTTCTTCCCTCCACTATTTTTATTTGTTTGTTTGAAACATTATAGAATTTTTCTCAAAGTTGAGTAATATAACAATTAGTGATTTTCATTCCTTGAAAACTACTTGAGAACTTTTCGCTGGTATTTTGTTTATCAGTTAACACCCACTGTTTGAATGAAACAGAATGCGGTAGACATAGATACATGTGCTGCTAATAAACATGTTCTGGCAGGAAAAGTTTTGGTAATCATTTGGAGTTGTTACTAGTCTTGTTAACTTGCTGTTACTAGACTTGTAAACTTGTGGGGGGCATGAATTAGTAAGTGCATATTGCTTTCTGAGCTTGGCCTGTCACTGGACTTCAGCCCTATCATATGTAAAAAGAAGGGGTTGACCTAAATTTTTTCTAATTATTTTAGGGTTGCACAATAATAGTATTCTGCCTGTTATAATACAGACTTTTTCCTAACATAACAGCTTTGTAACTAGCATTGATAAAAAGAAACTAAATTTGACAGCCTGTTCTGTAACGCTATATATAGGGGTGTGGTGTGTGTGTGTGTGTGTGTGTGTGTGTATCATGTCACAAACACTAAAGCTAACTCTGGGAGAAATTAGATCTGCTCAAAATTAATTGCCCAGTGACTAAATGTGAGCTTAAGTTCTGGGATCATTCTGATTTCAGAGTCTATAATCTTTCCGTTCTGTCTGTGCCTTGAAGCCTAGAGACAAGGATCCTAACAGTGTGCTAATGCATTTCTGAACCACAGGATAAATAGCACATATATTTGAACATAATTTTCATTCAAGATTTAGGGAAGAAAGATTTTGATTTATACGTATTTTGAGAGAGGGTCAGACACAGGTTTTTGTTTTGTTATTGTTTTTGCATTTGGAAGGTGTTATAAAACATTTTCATGTTAAAACACCCAAGTCTATTATGGAATACAAATGTTACATAATTTGGGGCATAAATTGAGACATCAGAGATGTTTCCTGTTTTATGGCAGAGCATTTCAGATGCTTTTAATATTACAATTTCATTCCCTCTTTTTGTTTTTAATATAATAACTTTATTGAGATATAATTCACACTCTGTCCAGTTCACTCACCTAAGTGAACATTAGGGAGTCATAGAACCATCCCCACAGTCGATATGAGAACATTTTCATCGCCCCGGAAACAAACCTCAGACCATTGGAATTTACTCCCCACTTCCCTCCAGCCCTCTGCGCCGAACACTACCAATGTACTTCCATCTCTAATAAATTTGATCTAAAGAGTTATAGGAAAAGAGATCTTTAGTGATTGATTGCCTTCTTTCACTTAGTGTGATGCATCAGGGTCTATCCACTTACAGTGTCTGTTAGCACTTTATTCCTTTTTATTGTCAGATAATACTCCATGCTCTGGGTAGATCACATTTTGTCCATTTTTCATCACCTGATGGGCGTTTGAGTTGTTTCCACTTCTGGGCCCTTATAAAATGCTGCTGTGAACATTTGTGTACAAGTTTTATTTAATGTGAGCATCTGTTTTAATTTCTTTTGGACATATACCTAGTAGTTGAATTTCTAGGTATTATGGTGACTCTGTTTAAACTTTTAAAGAACTGCCAGAATGTTTTCGAGGTGGCTCTCCCATTTTACATTCTCACCAGCACTGGTATAAATGTTTCAATTTCTTTATATCCTCGCTAACTCTTAGTATTGGTCTTTTTGATTCTCTCCATCCTAGTGGGTCTGACGTGTTATTTCATTGTGATTTTCATTTACGTTTCCCTGATGGTGCTGAACATCTTTTTGTGGCCTCATTTGCCCCTTTATATTTTTGGAGAAATGTCTTTTCAGATCCTTTGCTCATTTTTTTAATTGAATTGTTTGACTTTTTAAGTTGTTACATTTTTATACTAATTATAAATAACTCATCAGACGATTTTCAAATATTTTCTCCCGTTCTGTGGGTTGTCTTTTCTCTTTCTTCATGGTATCCTTTAAAGCACCAAAGTTTTTAGTCTCAATGAAGTCCAATTTTATTTATTTATTTGTTTGTTTATTTCTTTTTGGTGCTGTACCTAGGCACCAAAGAAGGCTTTGCCTAACTCAAGGTCATGAAGATTTACTCCTATATTTTCTTCTAAGAGTTTTATAGTTTTAGCTCTAAATTTTGGTTCATGAGCCATTTGTAATTAATTTTGGTGTATGGTGTGAGATGAGGGGTCCAAATTCATTCTCTGGCGTGTGGATATCTGGCTGTCCAGGCACCATTTGTTGAATTGGCTTGGCACTCTGCTGTTCTTAGAGATAACTGTGTTGAAAAAGGTTTGGATATATATGATATTCCATTTGTAGTAATTCCTCAAAGGGCTTAGTGTTAGAAACAAGACTTTTTGGTGTATGGCTCTCAAGCACAGCGTTACAAAGAAGTTTTGGTGTTCTAGAACAGAGTTCATTCACCCTTGTCTTTGTTCTTTCAGGGTGACAGCCTGATTCAGTACTCTGATTATTTATGCCCCTATTGTGAGTATGACATATTTGAAAAGTGTAAAGCCCTCGTCCCCTGATACATGGCACATACATACATTTTTGTAATATAATCTTAAGTTATATTAGCTATGTATTGAATGATACTAAAAAATAACCTAAGAGAATGTTTGAGCCAGACTTCATGCACAGGAGGTAACTTCAGGGTGTTTGGAAGCATACACTATTACTGAAGAGCTCTTAGAGGTCACATATAGGTCATCCAGATAAAGGCCTATTGCCTTTTACATGTCTTTGTGATACATTTGAGGCAGATGGTGATGGAGAAATATGGTAAAAGGAAAGCAAGGTTAGCAAGGATTTTCTGTAACTGTTTTAGTAATGCGTATGTGGGCTGGGCCTGAATACTGCAGGGGCTTGACTGCCAGGCCAAAGTGTTTGTATAGGCTGGGGACTCTTGGAACTTTTTTTTTTAGAGGAGTGTTATGAACAGAGCTACACGGGGGAAGAGTAAGTTGGGAGCAGATACTGGGCAAGAAAGGGGAGGGTGGGTAAGGTGGGAAGGTCAGTTAAGAGACAAGAGGAATTAAGGGCTTTTAGAAGTCTGGCCACGGTAGAGATGGAAACAATGGAGAGCTGCTCAAAATGCAGGTTCCTGGCTTCTACTCTGCTCTGCTTCTACTCTATTCTGGAGTCAGAATTTCCTGGGTGTGAAAACTGGGCCGCCACACTTACAACGGGCTCCCCTCGGTGATTTTTCTGTCTGCTGTGCTGCAGGATGTGATTTGCAAATAGACGTGATGAGGCTGGTGGTGAGGGGCTTCCTCGGGGCAGCTCTGGTGTGAGACAACGGGAAGCCGTCTTAAAGGCTGGGGAACGAAGGCAAGAAGTCTGGAGCTGCGGAGAACGCGTTCACTTTGACCTACCTCAGACTTGTCTTGCCCGCGGGATAGTTTGTGCGGTGAAATTGGTGGGGAAGGTGCCCCAGTTACTGAGGGACCAGGGCAGTACCTAAGACACTTTGTACGAAGTGCCGGGGGAGTACCTTTAAGCTGTGGAACCGCCGACAAGCTGTTTCAGTGGGCTCGTACTGGAGACCAGTACTTGTGTCTGGGAAGGTAGCTGTACCCAGCGACAAAGCAGGGGGTCTGCTCCCTCCAAGCTCCCCCAGAGACCGGCGTGGCCTCCGCACAAGCTCTCGGGTTGCTGGAGCCCGAGTGTGGCTGAACTGGCACCGACCCACTGAGGCAGGAGGTGAATAGTGCCTGAAGACGAGGTCAGGGCACCGAACACGGAGTGAGAAGTGCCGCTCTCTGTCTCGGTTCTGGAGACTGTGTCTGGATGGTGTGTCTTGGTACCGAACAGCCTGGTTACTCTTCTCTTCGGAGAGCAGATTCGGTTTGTCATTCCGTCCTGTTTGGGGTTTCATGGATGGCATCGGCAGCATGTGACGCACGCACCACACTCAGAAGGCAGCTCAAGTCGGGTTAAAGTGGCCGGCTCTTGAGACCTACAGACCCTCACAAACAAATTTCTGTGCCTTTGGTCTTCCCAATTTCAAGTTCCTGGTTCTAAGACGGCCGCAGCTTCAGTCAACTGATGTGTGAATGACTGCACACACAGATCATCTAGCTGGCATGTTTGAAGGAAAGAAAGTCTCCGCCTTCAAGTAATTGTGGTTGAGTTGGGAGAAAGAACACACGATAAGTGGCTCATGCACTTAATCATCATGTCAGTTAGCTTGTGGCCACTTCTGCCTGGACCTCGAGGTTCACACCCCCCACGGCCATACCTTGGCTCTTCCTCTGGAATAATTCACTCACCTCACTCCCACTACAGCCTCACATCCTTGCAGCTTCCCCCAGAAGCTCTAGTCCAGAAAACTCTCTACTTCATGATCTGTAGCCGTTTGAGCTTAGACGCCGTAGTTCAGATTTTAGTCACTCCCTAGTCAGGATCGTCGGCTTCCTTCGCTGTACTTCAGTTTCTCACAGAGTCTCCAGTACACGTTTTGTTCAGGCCCATGCCAGGGTCTCTGAATTGCTAGAGAAAAGCAGTCAGCGGTGTCACTAGGAGTTCATGACACCTGCTGTCCACTTTGACCCCCCCATCCTGCTCTTCCCCTGCACTCTCTCCCCTTCTCCATGTTGGCCATTTCAGACGTTCTCTGTTTCTCAAATCCGAGAACCTTTTGCCACCCTACTCCCTCTCAGTAATTGCCTCTACCTTTTGCAGCACAGAGAATGCAGCTCCCTTCATCTCCAACCCTCAGACCTGTTAGCTTACCTAGCTTTAGGTAGGTAAATCTTCTCGTCTATTACAGTGGAAGATATATCCTGTCCAGCTGAAGTGGGTCATCCTACTTAAATCACCTATCCTGTTTTCTGAAGGACCAAAGATGATAGAGACCAAAGGCAGGGAGATTTATTATGGGAAAGCTGGGGGTTTTTGTTTGTTTGTTTGTTTTTTTAATAATCAGTGGATTGTCCAGAAAGAAAAAAGAAAAAAAAAATCAGAGCGAGCTCTGAGCCTGAGGTATTAGGTAGAATAATTATGTCCTTGATAGTAAAGAGGAAGTTTAAGGAATATGGTGAAGTTCTCAACAGCTGTTGGATTTTTTTCAGAAGTCACTGTGGCAGCCAAGCCCCTGTGGGCTTTGTCTGTCAACCTGTAAATACTGGGCATGTATAGATTGAGGTGGGATCTTTTTCTCAAGTAATATTTGTTTCTTACCCCCCTTTTCCATGCCATATCTTCAACAGGAGTTGGTGGTAAGTCAGCATGGTAGAATTTCCACCACCTATTTCTGTGGTGTAAAAAGAACATAGGTTACCAGTCATTAAACTAGAAAAATAATCGCACTCCCTGGAGCCTCTGAAGGCTGCTATTATTTCTGTTTGTGCCAAAGGATCTTTTTTTTTTTTCCTTCATCTGTTATTAAGGTTTTTTTTGTTTTTATTTTTTTTTAAATTTATTTATTTGATAGACAGAGATCACAAGTGGACAGAGGGGCAGTCAGAAAGAGAGGAAGGGAAGCAGGCTCCCTGTTAAGTAGGGAGCCGGATGCGGGGCTTGATCCCAGAACCCTGGGATCATGACCTGAGCCGAAGGCAGAGGCTTTAACTCACTGAGCCACCCAGGCATCCCTAAAGATTTTAAGTAATCTCTACATTCAACATGGGCACAAACTTGCACCCTGAGATCAAGAGTTGCTTGCTGCACTGACAGAGCCAGTCAGGCGCCCCTGTTCTTATTAAGTCTTTAGAATAATTTCTGCTACTACAGAAAAGCAAGGCAACCAAACAGGAGTTTTTCTGTGGAGTATGAGGGGTCCATACCCCCTTCATTAAGAATGGGGCAGGACATGTATATAGGAAATTGGACAGGGAAAGGCAATTTTTGTTTTTTTCCAATTTTGGCTTTATTCAGTTATCTTTCAGTAAATGACATTATCTTTCAGTAAATGACGTTACCTGATTTTAAGATCATTTAAAGCTGGTATACAAAAATTTGATAAATTTTTGCTTCTCTTCTCCTGATGGCTAAACTTCTGAGCAACAGCACTACCACTTATGAACCGTGTTTTTATGTTTTAGGAACCCTGATTGCTCTCCTTCAACACGTTCATTATGAAGTTATTAGTAATACTTTTATTTTCTGGACTTATAACTTGTTGTGGAGGTAACTCTTCCCATAGCCTGCCATCCAAGCTGCTGCTGGTGTCCTTTGATGGTTTCAGAGCTGACTATCTACAGAACTATGAATTTCCTCATCTCCAGAATTTTATCAAAGAAGGAGTCCTGGTAGAGCATGTTAAAAATGTTTTTATCACAAAAACATTTCCTAACCACTACAGCATTGTGACGGGCTTGTATGAAGAAAGTCATGGCATCGTGGCTAATTCCATGTATGATGTAATCACAAAGAAACATTTTTCTGACTTTGATGACAAGGATCCTTTTTGGTGGAATGAGGCGGTACCTATTTGGGTGACCAATCAGCTTCAGGAAAACAGATCAAGCGCCGCCGCCATGTGGCCTGGTACTGATGTACCCATTCACAATACCACACCTTCCTATTTTATGAATTATAGCTCTTCAGTGTCATTTGAGGAGAGACTAAATAATATTACCATGTGGCTGATGAATTCGAACCCACCAGTTACTTTTGCAACACTCTACTGGGAAGAACCAGATGCAAGTGGCCACAAATATGGACCTGAAGATAAAGAAAACATGTACAGAGTGTTGAAGGAAGTAGATGACCTTATTGGTGAGCTAGTCCACAAACTCAAGGTGCTAGGATTGTGGGAAAATCTCAATGTGATCATTACCAGTGATCATGGGATGACTCAGTGCTCTAAGGACAAACTGATAAACCTGGATCTCTGCATTGATCGCTCAAGCTACACTCTTGTAGATCTGACTCCAGTTGCTGCTGTCCTTCCCAAAATAAGTAAGTAACCTTGTAGCTGAGGGATATTCAAAGGGAGCAATTGAGTTAAGAGAGATGGTTTTGCAAAAGAATACAGTTCTGGCTTTTGTAGTGCAGTACCATATATTCCTACTGGGAATGAGATTATATGTTTACCCCCTTAATTAACAAGTCTTTAAGCAGTTAGCCTAAGACTCATTTTTGGAGAGATTGCTTCCTTGCTTTTGATATATTTCTTAAGTATTCACACTAATTGAAAAAGGAAATTTTTATCCTTAAAAAAATCTTGGATTTTTGTTTGAGATGTATTGTTTATCTATTGATCTTAGAATTAGTAATTAGCAGCAATACATAATTTATATTTACATAGAAAGCTATACATGAAAATGTTCCCTTTTGTATAAAAATCCACCAGAGAGAATCACAAAATGAAAAAAGCGATACGTGAATGCTTGGAAATCTAGGGGTGTGTGTGTGTGTGTGTGTGTCTGTCTGTCTGTCTGTCTGTCCGTCCAACAATATCACATAATTATTGCTCTCTTTTTTTAAGAATTAAAAGTGATTTGATAGATGGCATTGTTCAGGATTTATTTCCAGTTATTCTAGTTAGAAGTTTTTTTTTTTTCCTTATCAGGCAATCATGACTTTCTTCCTTTACTGCTTCCTTTTTCTTCCAGATACAACAGAGGTTTATAACAAACTGAAAGTCTGTAACCCTCACATGACTGTTTATCTCAAAGAAGACATTCCTGCCAGATTTCATTACCAACATAATGATCGAATTCAGCCTATTATTTTGGTTGCTGATGAAGGCTGGACAATTGTGTTAAATAAATCATTACCAAAATGTAAGTATTTAGGATATTTCTATTGTATTCTGGGGATAAATCACACATTGTGACATTGTTCTGTTAACAGCGTACTTTGATTTAGAGGTACTAACACTGTGTAATCAGTTCACTTTTTGATTGGATAATTCTCAGGTTTTCATTCAAAAGCAATTTATAACCACAGTTTTACCCTTAGATGAGGAAGGTAGGTGGCATTAAGGGCAAAGGTGTAGTTGACTGTCTTACCCACACCACAGTTACTGTCAGTAACTTTTCAAGGTTGGTTCTTTTGATTTGTAGAGAATGAGAAAAAAGTAAAGAAACAGAGTAAAAGGGGAGAGATTTGATAGTTCAAATGCTTTTTTAAATTGTATGTGTGTGTTTAAAAAAATTGTCCTAATAACTCAAAGTCTTTCCCCAGTGATGAAATCATTTACCTGAGCGCTATAGCTGTTTGGAACACTAGGCAAAAACCAAAAGGTAAACAAACCGAAATTTACCCAGTAAACAAAGCAGGTGTATCAGAACCTCTCCTAAAGCTTGAGGAGTTGCAGAGGGGAGAGTTACAGGTCTTCCCTGCACCGAACTTGATTGATCCCTATGTTAAATTCAGTTTGAGTACTTTAAAAAACAAACAAACAAACACAAAAAAACTGATTTTGTAGTCTGTAACAGGAGTCAGAGTACTTTTTCTGTAAAAGGCCAGATAGTGAATATGTTAGGCTTTATAGGCCCTCTGGTTTCTCACTCACTCTATTCTGCCTTTGTAGTGGAAAAGCAGCAGTGGACATTATGTAAACTAACACATGCTGGGTGTTGAAATGAAACTTTGTTTACAAAAACAGGTAGAGGGCTGAATTTGATCAGGGGCTATAGTGTGCAGATCCCTGATCTATAGCAAATCAGAAGCTTCAGACAAGGATAAGAATAAAGGTTAATGGAATTTATATGTTATTTTTGCTTATTTACTAACTGTTGAAAACTGAGAAAAGACAGAAAATTTAGAAAAGAGAGAAAAATCTATTAATACAGAAGTGCAGTTTCCCCTTCCAAACTCTTTTCTAGCCCATATACATGTATGTTTTTATATTATTGAAATTATTATGGAAATCCTAAAGTCTATATAATAAAGTGTTATATTCTGTTATTATGTTGATCCCATTCATTATTTCTGTTAAGAAATATTTCAGACATGAGATTAAGGGATTCAGTAACACAAACTAATAGACTCACCACCCCGTCACTTGTACTTTTTTATGAAAGCTGGAGCTTATCAGTGCAACAGGCGTACAGGAAAAGGGAATATTTGCCAAAATAAAGCTAAAAACTGAGGATTTGGTATTGGGGTTCTGTCCGGGACTGGCATGTTTTTCTGTGAGTTTGATTTGGAGTTAGAGGTTGGTGAACTGGTTAGACTTCACATCGACTGCAGGAACCCCTTCTTTAACATTCTCACTGGGCCCTCCAGAGGTCGAGGCAGAGTGAGGCATTCACTGTCAGTAAACCAGGAGTATATTATGTAATCCTCTTTCTTATCACAGGAGCAGTTGATGTAGGTAAGGCTGCAGATGCACTTCTTCCCCATTCACTGGTGTTACTCACTTCTGCTCTCCCCAGTTATTCAGGACCCAGCCACTCTCGTCTAGGCACTAGCGCTCTCTGCACGCACACAGTGCTGGAAGTTGGCGGTTTAGATGAGTGGGGCTGGTGCTGAAAGACAGGTGCATCAGGTGGAGAAATAGTTTTAAAGCCTCGGGTCATGACCACTTGGGAAAAGAGTGTATGTGTGAAACAGGGGACACATGGCTGAGCTGGAAAAAAACAGATAATTTTCTTTCTGGCCCCTGTCAGGTCCAGCTAATCAGTTTTAATGGATGGGAATTACACTGGCAAGAATGAGTATATTTACACTAGAAGCAAGTTGTTTTATAATAGAAAGATCAGTCTTTCTTTTAGGAACTAACCTAATCTTGTTCTTTTTTTCAGTAGGTGACCATGGTTATGACAATTCTTTGTCGAGTATGCATCCGTTTCTAGCTGCCCATGGTCCAGCGTTTCACAAAGGCTACAAACACAGCACAATTAACAGTGTGGATATTTATCCAATGATGTGCCACATCCTGGGATTAAAACCACATCCCAATAACGGAACCTTTGGTCATACTAAGTGTTTGTTAGTTGACCAGTGGTGCATTAATCTCCCGGAAGCCATTGGAATTGTGATTGGTGCGCTCTTGGTCCTAACCACGCTAACATGCCTGATTATAATCATGCAGAATAGACTGTCTGTACCCCGTCCATTTTCCCGACTTCAGCTGCAAGAGGACGACGACGATCCTTTAATTGAGTAGCATGTGCTGGATTTTATAGAGTGTCTTTGATCAGTCGCGATACTGAGGACACAATGGTATTCTAACGATGAAAAATACACCTTGAGAGACAAAGAACTTAGACCAAGCATGCTAGAATTCTTTTGTTTTTCCTAGTGCTTTGTTTTACTGCATCAGCTAATACATAAAACCCTGACCATAGCAAAAATTGCTAGTAAATCAGTAGTTAACACCAACTATTTCTCCAACTAGAAAACTTTTTGTAAGAAAAATAATGCCTCTGCCTTTTTTTTTTGCAATGAAAATTTGACACATTTTTAAATAAAAATCTATCAAAATTTAGTAGGCATGCTTTTCTAATAAATTTTTATATTTGTAACTGAAATAACAGAAATCTTTATGCAATTAGTGGATTTTGTGTATCAGGAAGGAAAAGTTTTCTATATTTTTATATTTAATAACTTTAATAGAGTTTGTATCCAGGTAAACCTATGACATTGGAAGACCTCTGTGAAGGTTAATAAAATTGGTTAAGCAGGCAGAACAGATCTAGCATATGAAGAAATTATTTTAAGAAAAGCTATTATAAGAAAAACAACAAAAACCATGTGATACAAAGCTTGAGTCTTTACCATTGTCTTTAAGATTCCTAAGCTGTTGAAGCCAGGAAAGATATCTTTCAAAGACTGTTGCTATAAGAAATTAAGAAAATGGAAAGAATTACTTTTCTCTGTCTATGCTTAATGCTGTTGTGTAAGTTATTCGTGTGTGTGTAAGTGTGTTTGCATATATGAATGTGTAGACTTCCTGTGACTGACTGAAGCGGTCAGAGCAGCTGGTCTGTGGGCTGACTTCCACATTCCCACGGAACGTGGCTCTCAGCAAAGGGTATATTTGCACTTCATATTTGTTTACTTTCTTATGACTCACAAGCTAAAGTCATAACTTAAGAAAGTTCCTTAGTTTTTGCCACCATGTTTTACTTTCTCATGTTGTTTATTGTAGCCAGAGGTATCCAAGCACTGTAAAAAAAAAAAAAAAAATGTATGACCTGAATACAAATCTGGCTTCAGTTGGGTCGGAATGAGGAAGAGAGATTTTGATATCTATCTTCGGGGCGTTTATGCCTTACTTTTTAGGCAGTAGAGTAAATTTAAAATGGAATTTGGTGTCTTGGATCTTTCCCACTGTTCCTATGTTAAGTGGCAGAGTAAACAAACGCTAAGCACTGTTGACATTGTGTAGCCTGAGTGCTGCCCCTCTGTTTCTCCAGTGTTTGGTTCACAGAAGTTAATTACTCTGCTCTGATTTTTTTTAACATGTATGTCCAGAGCTAAGGATTTGTTGTAAAGAACTGCCATCCTAACTTTGCTGGGTGATACTTTCTAATAATCAGAAGTAATATTCAGAAACTGAGTTGTGGCAGACGAGATTATCTCTGTTAAAGGAAAAATGGTGTTCAAGAACCACCCGTCAGGACTTGAGGCAAACAATTGATAGTGTGGTACTTACAGTTTTGACAGTATAAAATAAGCTAGGTAACTCTTTTACAGATAGAAATACTATCTACGATTAATATGCCACCCAGCTAAGTGGTGATCATCTGTGATGGTAAAGAACAGTGGTGCCAGGAATTGGACATACATTCATCCCATTTGGTCACCACTCATTTTGCGACCTGAGGATTTGGTACCTCTTGTTTCTGGAGTTCTTGAGAAGCATTTCTACAGCCTGCATAAATAGTTCATGCTATTTGGTCATAAGTTGACTGTATTAAGAATAGCACAGTAAATAAATAAAACCAATAGGATTAATTTTGCTTTTTGACAAATTTTATTTTGCCTTTTTCTCATATAAGATTTATCCTAGAAGTTAATAGTTTTTCTGAACAAAATAATAGAAAAATTGTTTGTTTTCAATTTCCATTAAAAATAAAACAAAAACAAAGGACAGTCCCAATTAACACAGTGGACACTTTTTTTTTGAAGTAAGTGAACTAGTAGCAGGACATTTTATCCTCGTCCAATAGAGCTTGGTCCTTGTGGTGCTGTTTCAGTCATTGCCTTAGTATGAGTGGTGGTTATAGGTTTCAGAAATCCATAACGAGCATTGAGCCTGTGAGTGGATTTGGGATGGAAATCCATCCCTATGGATTGAAGAAGGAAGGGATGTCCTGTCCATGTCTTAATCCTTTGAACAAGATATTTACCTTTTTGCCTTGTCTTTCATTCTATTCTCAAAATACTAACTTTAAAATTGTAAAATTTTTTTGTATATATGCTGATGGGACAAAACTATTTATTTAATCCAAAGAGATGTTTATATGTTATTATTTTGAACTTTATGTTATTTCATTTGTATCTTTAAAAAATTATCACTGTTAAAGCCAGTGACTGCCTAGTACACTGAGAAAATCCTTCAGTGAAGCCAGCCTTTACTTTAAGGTTTTGGTGTATATTTTGTTAAATAATTATCCTGACATGTTTTCTGGGTGATGGAAAATATTTGGCTCCAGGAAACACTTACCTGTTTATGACAACAACAGTCAAAGGTAATAGGAAAACTTATTGAGTGGTTTTTGTTAATTCAGTAGGTGAATTCAGAGTAAGTGCATTTACTTATAAAGGACAGTTCTGCTGTTACTAATGGGCAAGTTCTTCTGGTAAACAACAATAGACTTCTAATATAAATTATTTCAATGCTGTGTACTATAGGTTTTGTGATATTGTTTCATTAAGCTTCATACAAGAATTTAAAGATAAAATCTTGACGCATTAAAAGATTACAGATGCATTTGCATTGTTCTTGGGTGTCTCCCTCTCTTGTCCGTATCTGGTAAGCTTTAAGGATGATGGCATTTAATTCCTTTTATTTGGAGGGTTTTACTTCGTTGTGAATATGTAAAGTTATAAATGAAGGATAAAGATAGAAAGTACTGTCACTTAAAATAGTGTGTAAATAAAATGACATGAGTGTGCTTTTAAAGAAATCTGTATGTAGTGCCTTAAGCTGAAGTAAAATATATTTTGACTATATTGTCTGAATTCATAGTTAATGATTTTACTTATGATTAAAACATTTTATGTGAATAAAATATACCACTTTTACTGTAATTATTAAATATAGAATGCAATATTATTGATTTTTTGTCACCCTGCAAAATATATTTACCGTAACTAATGTTGACATGACCCAATAATACTGCAAAAATCCATGTAGGCATTCATTACAAATTTTTAAAAAATCAATATCAAGTATAAAACATTAACAAAATTTTAAGACAGTGGATAAATATGCAATTTAGCATGAGAATATCATTGCAAAGAAAGCCAAGCTAAATTTTGCAGCGCTTCCATAACTATAATTTATTGGTATACAGTAGAAGGGAAGAAGTTTGAAAAAGCAGGCTACAAAAACAGAGGTAAGGGAGGATTATAGCATTTAAACTGTGTTTTGTAAATAGCCATACTAATTGAGTACAGGTTCAAGAAAGTAGAGCAGTGTGATAAATGCATTTCCCATGCTCATACTCAGGGAATACTGCTAGAAACTGTGGGAGAAAACAAAAGAAAAGGTACATTCTTTATTCCGAAGAGAGCTCTGCAACATCTCAGAAGTGGTAAAACATTGTAATAACAAATTATGTCTACTCATCGTTTGACTCTTGCTGCTGAGATCCTTGGATACAGAGCCCTTTTCTAGACCACTTGCTTCTCAAGTTTCCCCAACCTCCTGCTTCCTTGGTGCCTGTCCTTGGGTGTCACTGCAGTCCTCCCTTCCCACAACACAACACACACACACACTGCTTCAGAGAACATGTGAGAATCCAAAGGAGCGTGTTGGGTCCCGTTGAGTTAGGCTTCAGAGGACTGGTTTGATTTTTGGCACAAACCCTTTGGATCTTAATTTTTCATCAGCATTTTCTTCTTTACTTGAATGGTTTAGTTAACATTTTTCAAGAAAAATAGATATTAAGGCCCAAAATCCCCCGCAAACATGCTGGTCATATGTATGTATATGTATATAGTTCTGTATCCTAATGAATGTGTGTGTGCAGCTGGTGGTTGGTGTTGAAACCAATCAGTCCTGTGACTCATGTCTCCTGGCCGCATGATCTAGCAAAGGCAGAGTCCTACCCAAAATTCAAGAGAAACTGCCAGGCAGACCTGTTTTTCCATTTATCTTCTACCTCCACTGCAGAAGCCTGATTTCCACCATTAGTAAACAATCTGGTGAGCTCCTCGGCTACCCATGTTGGAAGGATGGTTTACAGTCGTGTCCAGCTCAGACTGCCCTCCTGTGGTGAAGATCTGAATTGTCAGGCACGCGATCCAGCATGCTCATCTGCCTTGCTTACTTCACTTTCATAGGCCGGGGTGGTGGAAAGGACAATAGAAATTAACCCCAAAGCAAATTCAGACAACCCCACTATACAAACATTTTATAAAATGGTTTCTATTGGTCAGACCCAGACCCATTACTACTGACTTCAAACTTGTTTGAATTTTGCACTGAGGAGATACACAAATTTTTGTGAAGATTTTTTTTTTTTTAAATAGTGAAAGTTGTGTTTTCAGTGAAATGGTGGCAAAGGAATTCAAACCAACCCTTTTGCTGAGGACTAGAAAATCTGGATTCAGTATAAAAGACCTGTGCTAAGGCATTGAGAAATTACCAAGAAAATGAGGTTTCAAAAGGCCACGATTCAGAAGGAGGAAATGGATAAAAGGGCATCTGTAAATTCTGGAAGCCAACATAATAAAAAAAAATGGATAGAAGTGTGGAAGGAGGGACGCCTGGGTGGCTCAGTTGGTTGGACGACTGCCTTCGGCTCAGGTCATGATCCTGGAGTCCCGGGATCGAGTCCCGCATCGGACTCCCAGCTCCATGCGGAGTCTGCTTCTCCCTCTGACCTTCTCCTCGTTCATGCTCTCTCTCACTGTCTCTCTCTCAAGTAAATAAATAAAATCTTTAAAAAAAAAAAAAAAAGTGTGGAAGGAGAGAAAATACAGATGTAAAAAAGGAGAAGCAGAACATTTAAAAATCTTAATAGCCGACCTTATACTGTTTGAGACAAATAAGTTTGAAAATACAGATGAAGTGGATAATTTCCTATGGAAAAAAAATGAATAAAATTGATTTCAGAAGAGAAAGGAAACTAAGACTAATTTCTGAATTAGATTGAACGAATTATAAACTACTGTACAAAAAGTCCAGAATCAAAGGCCAATAATCTTTTTTAGTATGTCTTCCTTAGGTTTAATTATCACTGTTACATTTGCTTCATAAAACATGCTTTAGAAAAAAAGTGAGTTTTTTATTTTAAAATTTTTAATTTAAAAAATGTGGGTTTTTGAGGTGACTATACCATGGATATTAAAACTGATAAAAGTAGCACCCCAAAAACAAAATGGTAGACCAATATAGAATAAGGGGGGAAGCAAAATGGAAAATCAACCATATCAAAACCTAAATGTAAATAGACAATATTTGGATCAAATGGCAAATGGGCAGATTGGATGAAAAAACAAGAGTCAGCTGTTTGTAGTTTATCCTTTGAATCTAAAGGCAGACTGAAAGTAAAAGGATGGGAAATGATACACCACGCAAACTAACTGTGAGACAGCTGGAATGAAGTCGTCTTCAAGACAAGAATTTTCAGAGATAGTGAAGGACATTGCACAATAATAAAAGGACAAATATATCAAGAAGACAACAACTCTAAGTGTTACACCTAAAAGCAGAGCTTAAAAGTTCATGAATCAAAAAGTGATGGAACTCAAGAAAGACTCCATAAAGAAAATTGACAAGTTCAGCACTCCTCTCTTAAATAACAGATACAACAACTAGACCAAGAAAAAAATCAGTAAGGATGTGGAAGACCTGAGTGTGATGTCAACCACATACACTTACTTGACATTTAGAGATTACAACCCCAACCACGGGAGACGTACTCTTCTCAAGTGCACACACAATCATCACCAAGATAGATCATATGCAGGACAACAAAACAAGTCTCAGTAAATAATCTCCAAGAATTGCAGTCTTAGGAAGGATGTTTTCTGATCACAATGGAATTAAAATAGCTTCAATAACAGTAAGATCTAGAGAAGCCTTGAATATTTTCTATGAGACAATACACTTCTAAATCGCTACCAAATTCTGTAGAATGCAGCTGATGCCATATTTGGATGGAAATTTATAACCTCAAATGCTTGTCTTTGAGAGAAAGGTTCAATACCAATGGTTTAAGCTTCCACTTTGGAAAGGTAGTAAGATGAAGAAAATAATCCAAAGTAAGTAAAAGGAAATAATAAAGATAAAATCAAAATCAATGAAAGAGAAAAGACAAAAATTAAGAAAATCAAATTTTGGCATTATAAGTCTTAATAAAATTGATAAGTCCCTAACAAGATTAAGGGGGGGAGAGGGAGAACAAACTAGCAAGATGAGTAATAAAAGAGGGGTCATCACTTACAGATTCTACACTTACAAAAGGGTAACAAGAGAATATTATGACAATAAGTTTGACAGTTAAGGTAAAATGAACAAATTCCTTGAAAAATACAACTTAACCAAAACTTATACAAAATCAAATAAAAAACCTTAATAGCCTTATTTATGCTATCACAAAAATTAATTTGTTATCAAAAATGTCGCCACAGAGAAAACTCGTAAATCCAGTTGATTTCACTGATTAGTTACATTTAAGGAGGAAATTATTTTACCCAAATTTACGGAAAATAAAGAAGAAAGGAACATACATCCAAACTGGTTTAGGAGACCAGTATAACACTGACCAAAATCTGATAAAGATGTTTAAAGAAAACCATAGAATAATATCTCTATGAAAAAAATTATTTAGCAAAACACTGAATTGAGTTTACCAGTATTTTAGAAGGACAAAACATCAACAAGTGGGATTTATTCCAGAAGGGCACCATTAGTTTGATATTTGAAAAATCAGTGTTATCCTCTATATTAATAGGGAAAACAAGAGCATGTTAATAAATGTGGAAAAAGCATTTGCCAAAATTCAACACCTATTTATTATTTTTTAAAAAAACCAACTCACCACATCCGGAAGAGAACTTCAAGCTGGTATATACACCATAAGCCTACAGCCAGTATCATACTGAATCATAACATAATATAGTAAACCTACAGTTAATACACTGAGTGGGGAAATGCTCAGTGTTTTTCTCCTATAATCAGGAGAAAGGCAAGGCTGTCCACTGTCATCACTTTTTATTTAACATTGCCCTGGAGGTGTTAGCCACTAGGTAACACAGGAAAAAGGAATCAGATAAGATTCAAAAAACAGGGCGCCTGGGTGGCTCAGTGGGTTAAGCCGCTGCCTTCGGCTCAGGTCGTGATCTCAGGGTCCTGGGATCGAGTCCCGCATCGGGCTCTCTGCTCAGCCGGGAGCCGGCTTCCCTCTCTCTCTCTCTGTCTGCCTCTCCATCTACTTGTGATTTCTCTCTGTCAAATAAATAAATAAATAATCTTTAAAAAAAAAAAAAGATTCAAAAAACAATGAAACTGTCATATCCACAGATGACATGATTTCACACACAGAAAATCCAAAGGAATCAGACAAACTAGAAGCTTGCCCAAATTGCTGGATTCAATATATATGATCAATATATAAAAATCAATTGTATTTCTATGTATCCCCAGAAAATGAAAATTTAAAACGGGTATCACTTATACTGGTATCAAGCAGCATGAAATATCTCAGGATTCGTCTAATAAAGGATCTGCAGAATTTTGCATGGTAAATTATAGCATTGAGCGGAATTAAGAAAGACCAGAATAGGGGTACCTGGGTGGCTCAGTCAGTTAAGCTCCTGCTTTCGGCTCAGGTCATGATCTTAGGGTCCTGGGATCCAGCCCCTGCTCAGCGAGGAGTCTCCTTCTCCCTCTGCCTCTGCCCCCCACTCATGCCCTCTGTCTCTCAAATAAATAAATAAATTCTTAAAAAAAAAAAAAAAAGACCAACATAGTAGAAGGCTCTGTCATGTTTCTAGGTTGAAAGATTCAACATTGTAAAGATGTCAGTTCTCCTCAAACTGGTCATCGCATCCAAGCAATCCCAGATGAGTTTTATTTATTTTTTATGGAATTGTATAAGCAGACTCAGAATGATGCAGAAATAAATGTAAAGGGCCAAGACAGTCTTCACGACACCATGATAGGACTTATTCCATTGGAGATCAAGAACTATTGTAAAGTTGTGATATTTCAGTCAGTATGGTGTTGACACAAGGATAGACAGAGATGAAAAGAACTGAGGACCTTGCATAAAATGACGAATCCATACAGGTGTGGGTGTATCAGACATTTCTCATGCCTTAAACCCACTCAACCTACCCCTTACCTCCAGTATCATCCCAGTGCGAACCAGCTTCCCCTAGATACAGCCTGAGGATGTATAGCCTTGTTCTTCCTGGCCCAGACACCGCAGCCCTGGGTGCCTATGAGGTCACATTTGGCAGAAGGTTCAACATCCAACTAACATGAGTGCTGAAAGGGGGAAACAGAAATTGGATGAAAGGAGATTAGTAACTAAAACGAACTCTGAAAATCGGCTTTACTGTGAAAGAGATAGGAGACTTTCCAATAAAAAAGTCTTTGAGTGACAAGGGAAGTATCTTAACAACTGCAAAATTCCAAGGAACTGAGGGCTTTAAAAGAAATATTATGAAAGTGGAGGAGGGTGGGGAGGAGGGCGGGAAGGAGAGGGAGGGGGAGGGGGGGAGTGACATAAATTGTCCTAAGACTTCTCAATAGCAGCCCTGCGGGAAGACAGTGGAATGATATCAACTAGGAGCTATGAATACATTTTCTTGTATAGTTTCTCACTTTTCCAGGTGTTTTGTTATTGTTTTTGTTTCATATCCCCCTACCTGTCATGGACTGAACTATGTCCCCTCAACATTCATTCTGAGCATTTAGATTCACATCTGATCCAATCCTGGGTCCTGCTGCCGGCTGACATTCCTATGTCCATGCCTATCAATCATCACAGCTGTCAAGGGGGTTGGATGGTCCCTAAGATCCTTGTTAAGTAGGGGAGGTTGAACGGTCCCTAAGATGCTTCCCGGCTGTAGAGATTCTCAAGTCTGTCCCCCTTAATGAACCAACTCGAAGAGCTAGTACCCCCATCAGATTTTCTAGAGATAATAGGTTCTTGCAAGAAACCAACATTAATAGGATCCTAGTTTTACCTGAAGAGGTCAGAGAGCATTTTGAAAGCAGGTTTAAATTTCAACGTCAGGTGGCAAAGGGAGAAGAAATTGCAAAATGTACAGTGAAGACAAATCTTATCAATTAACAGATGGTACAAAATAGTTGATGAGTGATGTTCAGCAAAAATGGTGGCGAGGGAGGGAGGTACTCCATTCCTCTGGCCTTAAAAAAATTCTCACAATTAGTAAGATCAGCTAGCCTAAATTTTATTTCTATGTGCAATTTCTGTTCAGTGCATACAAAGCTTGAGGGTGCAGACACGCAGATAAAACAAAAAAGCTCTCAAGGTATGATGAAATTTCCCAGTGAAGTTTAAAATTTTACTTTCCTTCAGGCAAATTCTCCTGCATTTTACAGGAAACTAAGTACGTGTAAATAAAAGAAACTTTGCAATAATCCAATATCCAGATCATAATTTTAATGGTTTCATCAATGGTATAGCATGTGCTTTCCTCTTACCACTGAGGCAGTTCTAAAGTGAATTTAATGCAACAGATTTTAAATGTACAGACAGAATTTGAACAGGAATGCGTTTAAAAAGACCAATTTCATCTTTCGGTTATTACACTGGCATCTCAATAATGTGGGTAAAGCTCATGGCTATGCAGCAAGCCAACGGGAGCGGCCACCAAGGATTCTCAAATGTCTCATTCAGAGTTCAGACTTCTTGAGTTTGCCATCTACCATCTAACTTCTCAGCTTTTTAATGTCAGAGCAGGTCCACGAATTCCATTCTGTTTGATTAACAGGCTTTGTAATGAAATGAGATTTGAGTGCTAACCTTCTTTATGGTATCATTTAAAAAATAACCCCATTCACTTTATTTTAGGGAGCACTTAAATTCAACTATATTTCTGAAGGTAAAACTACTTTTGTTCTTTACATCTGCTTTATCTTTCTTTCTAGAACACCTACACTATTTTATCTAATCATTAGCCAGCTGTTGCATTAACACCACAAAATCACAATATCATCTATTGGCCACCTGTCTATATAAACTTTTTTTTTTTTTTTCAAAGAAAGCAGTTCTTTCCAAGCTTTTCTCTTTTCTCTAAGAAACGACAAGTAAACCCTAGGTCCCCCCAGCTTGACTCCTTCAGAAATCTAAAGCACAGATTTGATGATTGAAATGAGAAGAGCTGAGTGACCAAGCAGATGTCCATGAACCTGATTTCAGCTTTGATCCCCGAGCACCCAGGGCTCGATCATGAACCGAGGCTATGATCTCCACTCCCTTTGTTTCAATACCTGTCCCTGCTACGAGCTATTTCACTGGTTTCTGCCACAAGGCACCCTTCAGTGTTGCTCTGGGGAAGACGGGTACATCTCAGACAAGGTCCCACCTAACTTTCCTTCCCTGGCTCCACACAGTCCCACTGGAGGACCGCGTGGTCTGTTTTACCCAACATAGTTGGTGACTATGGATCCGCAAATGCTCAAGGCTTCGAGGACCTTCTGCTCTCTTACTACTTGTTACCAGAAAGAAAACAAACACTGTTGTATCTTATGTGATTTTTTAATGTGATTCATAGTGATTTAGCTTTCAAAGAAGCAAGTAAGCACAGAACAAGAAGAAAAGCTTATTGCTGGGATGATCACCGATGGCTTCTGCTCACAGCGGGCCAGGGCCAGACTACACAGGAAGGACACGGGTATCATGGTGTCTTTGTTATTAAAGAACCAGAGCAAAAGGACTCCTCAGAAAATAGCCATCATGAATTTCATGATAGAAATGGGATGTTTAGGAGTCTGTCAGTACTTGAACCTTTTATTTTTTTTTAAAGAAAATAAAATGAAAACCCATGTCTTTTAGAAAGAAATATGAGAAGGAATGCCCACAGATGCACCCCACTGTTGGGAATGCATCTCTCCAAAATTCGATGTACAAAAGTTATCATGTTTAATTTTCAACAGTTTTGACTTTTTTTTTTTTTGCACTCCTGAGTTTAAGGAGACAGATTCTGGCATTTTTCAGGAATTATAAGATATTTCATTCTGTGTGACCACCAAATAACAAGTAGTCTGTAATGTGGGCAGAAAACAATTTGTGTATTTCAGCCAAATTACAAGACATAATCAGCAATAAAGTGCATTTCATATAAAAGTACCCATGAGGAGAGTAATTTAAAGTGTAATACATAAGGTACTTTAAACAGTGCAAAGCCATTAAATATATACATTATAGGTGCCATGTCCAAATACAGCAAGATTTTATCTACCCTACGCCAGAGAGAATAACAGAATCATATGTCTCCCACTTTAATCCTTTGTAGGTATGTGTCTGTGCCTATCTATGTACATAACTGCCTAACGATCTGTGCAAATGTCTGAAACTGGTTTCCTAGAATCTGAAACCCTTAAATACTGAAGTAAGTATACCATCTCCACTTCGAAGTAGCATTAGGCTTGTAATAATGGCTGAGCGATTTCAGCCTGCACATCTGGTAAGGCAGATATGTGACTGCGAATTAAATGTTTAACGAAAATCACAAAGAATACAATCACCAAAATGCTGCCGAGAGACACCCCTAAGAAATAAGCATAGGACTCCTCGCTCTCATCGTCTCCAGGCTTGACGCTCCCGTGGAGGAGTGTGGGACCCGGCGTGGGAGGAAGCGCTCCTGGGCTTGTTGAACGGAGCAGATCCTGGACGTTCCTGAAGGATCCGTTGTGAGGCATGCCCGTGATGTTAAGCAGATAGCAGAGCAGTGGGTACAGGTCTGTGGAGCTCATGGCTTCCTGCGTGAAATTCTTTCTGAAGGCAGGACCATGGGCTAAAAATACCGGATGCATGTCTGCTAATGCATTATCGTAACCATGGTTGCCTACTGGAAAGAGAACATGGATGAGTAAGTTAGCCCCCGCTCCCAGGGCACGACAACGAGAATGACGGTTGTATCGTCCAATTCTGAACTTAAGTGCAAAGTTTAACTTGTTCATATTTTAAAAGAAAAGAATCTTTTATGATTAATCTCTACTGTGGTCAACATCACCGTCCACTTTAGAAAATGAAAAGTCAAACTGATGACAAATCTTTCTCGCAGGCAGAAGCAACCTGAAACAGTAGAGGAGGAGGGGTAAAGAGCAAAACCGAACCCAAGTCAGGGGAAAAGGAAAGCATTTTTTCTTCTTTTTTTCTTTTTTTCTGGTGGCCGGTAAACTAATATTCGGTAAGTACTTTTTAGGTAACCTACTTTGTTCCAATTATGTTCTAAAGATAAAGGGATAAAGCGGCTCTCAGTCATTAATAGAGTAAATTCACCATTACCAATTACCAGTTGTGGGGAAAACAAAAGACACCACAAAAATCACACCCCTAGCGACAGCTACAACCCGCTGTGGAAAACTTAATGTCAGGACCTTTATGGGTAAAACCTTGATACGGGTGATTCAGATCAAAATACAATTTAGCCCTGTGAGCTCGTGTGGCTACAAAGAAAGTAAAAAGCCTTAGAAGTCTTCTGATTTATCAGGATATGTAAACACTGAAGCATGACAACTCCTGTATAATAAACACTGCATTTTATGCTGTTGTTATTATTTTTTAAGTAGACTCCACGCCCAGCGTGGAGCCCAATGCAGGGCTCAAACTCACAACCCTGAGATCAAGACCTGAGCTGAGATCAAAAGCTTGACACTTAACTTACTGAGCCACCCATGGGCCTACAGGAAACCTATTTTGAGAAGCACTGCTTTTGGACATTAGGACTTCATTCTCTGTGGAACTCAGGTTGAGAAGGAATATGCTGGCCAACATGTAATTATTTGTTGAAGAAATAATTATTTCATATATTTATTTGTTGAATAAATAACCACATTGAACATAACAGGAGCGTTATTAAGACCTTCTAGCAAAAACAGGCCTGACCAATCTGTTGCGTAAGTGTAGTTCACCACACCAAAATCTCAAGAGAGCCCCTCAGACTCACATTACTTATAAAGGACAAATCTCCGAGACAGTTCTTTTTTGAGCAACCCCGCTACCACAAGAGCTATCTGCACAGTACATGAGAATCTGAACATGTAAAGGCAGCAATTATTCTCTGGGCCAAAGAAATTTTTTTTGAAAGAAATTATCTCTAAGATTTTATTTATTTGAGGGCACCCTGGGTGGCTCAGTCAATTAAGCGACTGCCTTCAGCTCAGGTCATGATCCGGGAGTCCTGGGATGGAGTTCTGCATCGGGCTCCCAGCTCCATGGGGCGTCTGCTTCTCCCACTTCTCCCTCTGACCTTCTCCCCTCTCATGCTCACTCTCACTCCCTCTCTCAAATAAATAAATAAAATATTTAAAAAAAAAGATTTTATTTGAGAGAGAAAGAGAGCATGCGTGCCACACAAGTGGGTTAGGTGCAGAGGGGGAGGGAGAAGCAGACTCCCCACTGAGCAGGGAGTCCAATGTGGGGCTTGACCCTAGGACCCTGGGATCATGACCTGAGCAGAAGGCAGATGCTGAATTGACTGAGCCACCCAGGTGCCCTGAAAGAAATTATTTTTAAAGGCTTTCTTAAAACAGATCTCCTGGTGTGAGTAAGTAAGCTTACAGATCATCATCCATGTGTAAAACCTTTAAGAACGAGACACCAGGCACCTGTATACACCTGCCACTGTGATTCCCGTATGTACTACAGATGCCACAGTCAGGCAACTGCTTTTCCTTTGGTCAACAAATATGATAGAACCCAATTCTACCTCAAGGGACATCTTTGTACATCTCAGGTAGATCAAGGACCAAGCCTGAAGAAAGCATTCCTGTGTAGTTTTGATACAATGTAGTTCCTTCATTATCCAAGTAAAAGAGGAAAAACAACTCCCTGGGAATTGATCAGTGGCCATGTTAATATCTATGTCCACCAGGAAAGCAGCAGGCCAGCAAGGTAGTTCACTGGAGGGAAGTTCTAAGAGCTGAGAAGCCTCCTCCAGATGGCAAGGGATTAGGAACAGTCCCTAGGCCGCAGCTGGAGGGACAGAAGGTGGTGTTGCCAGAGCCCAAAGGCTAGGGCTGCCCGGTAGGAGACGAAGCTGTAGGAAGAGCTGTCCAGAGGGAGCTGGGACCACAGAGGAAATGAAGTCACCATCACAGACACCACCTAAGATGGAGGATAAGCGGGACAAATATCCTGGCTTCTTCCCAACTCCTGCCTCTCAAACTCCTGTGGGTGTCTTCTATTATTTTGGCCACATATAACCAGAAACACGTTGGCAAAGGAGCCTGGGAAAGTAGTCGTTAGAAGTCAATCAGCAGCAGGACAAAGCAGAGCAGGGAGAGGGAAGGTAGTTGAGCAAATATGCACATGAGGCGCTCATTACAGAGCAGTAAAAGCCCATGGACGGCTTTTCCGTTTGACTAACTTGCTAGAAGCTATATAAGAGAAAAATTACATGTTAAGGATGGCAGAAAGCCCCTTCTTTTGCATGTCTGAATTTCAAATGGGACATCCATTATATTAAAAATTCAGTGGAAATAGCTCCAAAACTCTATCACTAGGGGTTAGAAAAATACATTTTCGTATATGGTCCTCCAGGCCATACGCTCTTCTTTTCAGAATAGTTTCCCAGGTAGAAAACAAAGTTGGCCTGTATTTGGTAGAGCCAGAAGGGCAAAGAAAACTAGAAAGCTAACAACAGCAAATAAAAACAGAGATTACGTTCTTATGAAATTAGAACATGAAACAGATGCAGAAAAAAACATTCAATCTGTAAATTTCCAATTAGGTTTTTCTCAAGAACATGATGGCTATAATTAGCTGTCCGGGTCACTCTGCATACCTTTGGTCTGATGACTTCCAGCGAAATGCCTGTTTAGGGGCAAGTCCCAAGGATCTTTGCTTTGCTATTCATATAGGACTCCGGTTAGTTATCTGATTAATAAATACTGCTCTATTACGCACAGTCTCCACTCCAACAAACAGTGACGCAGAATGGGAAGAAACGGTGTAATATACTCACACAGGAAGTTATCGGACTTATTCTGCAGAATATACCACCCCTCGTCAGCCACGGCTATGATGGGTTGAATTCGACGGTTGTACTTGTAATGCCATCTTTCTGGAAGCTCTTCTCTTTTGTAAACAGTAAGATTAGGATGAGCATGAGCTAGGGCTTCATAGACTTCATCAAATTTACCTCAAAGAGGAAGGATACGGAGAGGGACTCAGAACCAGGCACTCACTGTTAACAATTAAAGAAACCACCCTGGCAACATTTCTTCCTCGCCAACAACACCCCGGGGAGGTAAACCAACACTGTGCAGAACACAAGGAAATACAGCCAGATACTTGAAGACTCTCTCTTATCCCTTGAGCAAAGAATCTTGAGGGGCAAACAGAAATGACCCATCTCCTGCTGTACGTAAATTCACTTAACAGAACTGAGAGGACATTAGATAGAACCAGAAATCTCTAATGTAAAAAGACTTAACTACACACTTCCCCTCCCCGCAGCTGTTGACACTAAGGAAAATGTCTACACAAACAAAAACAAAGAGCTAAGTTCTGATAGTTAAGCACACCAAGGAGAGAGAATCTCTGAGAGGAGGGCGAGGCAGCCCTTGGGGGGAAATCGGAGGGGGAGAGGGACCAGGAGAGACTGTGGACTCAGAAACAAACTGAGGGTTTTTTTTGGGGGGGGGGGTTGGGTGAGCCTGGTGGTGGGTATTAAGGAGGGCACGTACTGCATGGAGCACTGGGTGTGAAGCATAAGCAATGAATCTTGGGACACTGAAAAAACAAAATAAAATTAAAAAAAAAAAAAAGATAGGAAGGGCAAACTGGAGGTGAAACACAGCTTGTGAAACAGGAAAATTCTTTAACCCCTGGAGGCGTGGCAAAAGCACTCCCTGGAACTTCAAACGCAGTGTCTTTAATCCTTTTGTTTTTCAAATCCTTTATTGGGGGTTCCTCCCTGCCTCCCAACACCCCCAACACAGGACACATTCCAATTTTATAAGGAAAACTGAAGAGTTAATGTGATTTCCACAAACAACAAAAGACTTGTTATTTTATACTGAATTTGTTAAAAGGTTCATGTGCAAGTGCACACGTATATTTTAACATTCGCTGTTTCATATGATCCTCTTGATTCCCTTGAGAGGTATGTAAGGCTCATATGTGAGGTATTCAGCTTTCCAAAATCTGTCCTCTCACCGGATATCTAGAGTTAATCTAGATGGTGATAAAAAGGAAGTCAGAAGTCTGAGTCTCCCTCTGCACATCCTTCGTGATCTGGTGAAGTTAAACTTGAACTAGTTCACTTGTCTTTAAAACAGCAGTAACACTTAGGTGACAAGGTTGGTAGAGGCTTTGAGAAAAGGTTTGTAAGAAGTTCAATGTATTGTTATGACTTCCTCATTTATAGACAGGGAAAAGAAATCTTCAGCTGGACCACTGCTTTCTCCTTCCTATACAGCACTGTCTCCCTATTAAGCAGGTCCTACAAAAGGATCCACAGAAGGCTAAATTTAGGGCTTCCATAAAATCACTGTAATTGCATGTGAATTCTATGTCTCTTTCCATCTCAATTTTCCTCAGAAAGGAGGCTGTAGCTTTCATCATATTTGGTGGTTCCAAGATGGTTCAATCCATCTACCGTAAATACAGAGAGAACATCAATTTCAAAGTCTTGGGAAAAGTGAAAAATTACAGACTGAGAAAAGAGATTTTGTCTTTTCAGAGACTAAGGATTAAGCCCTAGAAAACTACCATGACACAGGCAAGCCTATGAAGACATAGAAACAAAAATACCCCCCTCAGCTGCACTGGGCACATCCAGCTCCGGCCCCAGATCACCACTCGGTCAGACTTACCTTCTTTTGGCAAGATGGCCGCTACTGGAGATTGGTCAATCAGGACATAGTGGTCTTTATCCAGATACTCATCAAGTTCTATGATCCTTTCCTCAGAACACTGGGTCATTCCATGATCACTTGTGATGATTAGGTTCAGAACGTTCCACAACTTGGCCTTTTTCAGCATTTGTATGAGATATCCCAACTTGTTGTCGATATCCGAAATGACAGGCCCCATGAGCGGACTCTCGGGTCCCACACTGTGGCCCATATCATCGGGGTCTTCCCAATAAAGAAGACCAAGATTTATGGGCTCTTTTGACGTAAACCACTCGATAATTTTGGCAACTCTATCTTCAAATGACACAGACTCATTGTAAGGCATATAATGAGTAGGAAAGCTATTATGTATTTTTACGTCGGTTCCAGGCCACATGGCTGCACCACTAGAATGTCCCGCCCTCTGATTTGTGATCCATATTGGCGTTGCTTCTTCCCAAAACTCAGAATCATAAATAGTCATGTTATCCAAGGAGAAAGACTTATTCAGAATAGGATCAAACATGTCATTTGCAACAATCCCATGATTTTCTGCAAAGAGGCCAGTTACCAAAGTATAATGGTTAGGGTAGGTCTTTGTAATAAAAATATTAGTAACTTGCTTCACATGAACACCATACTTCATAACATAATGAAAATGGGGTGTTGGAACTCTATACAAGTAATCCCAACGGAATCCATCAAATGAAACCAGTAGAACCTTTTGCTGGTCTGGTTGGAGAGAAAATGTAACGGACAGTATTAACGCAGCAAGTATGAAGGACACCCAGAGGAGTTTGGAAGTCATTTTCAAAGTATTTGATCAGCTCAGTGTAAGATAATCTGTATAGAAAACATATAGAAGTTAATAACAATTTTTTTTTTTTGGTATACCTTACCCAAAACTGACAGTAGCAGTACTTAGTAATAGCAGTTATGTCATAAATCACAGCCTGGAAGAATTATGTTGTTCCACCTTAAGTAAGAGACCTGGGGCTTCCTGCATAATAAAGCTAAGAAATTCAGTTGCATTTTAGAAACTGCTACTTTCGAAGAATTTATCAAAACATTTCTCGAAGTACTTATTTAAGTAACCCCCCCAAATATCATTTTAAAATGTTATAATTTACTTTTGAGAAAACCAAAAACTTTTCAGAAACTTTTGCAGGGGACCCAGACTTCTGACTTTTGGCCTGTAAAGTTTATGTAATCTAATTAATATCTGTGAAAGTATTTATCATTATGGTTAGACCAACTACAGGAACCTAGAAACAAGCAAGTACCATCAGCAAATCCAATAAAAATGCTTAAAAAAACCCACACACGTCTATTTTTCAAAGCCAAAGTCTTATATTTAGGGATGTTACTCGAGAAATGAGAAAAAAGATAAACTTGGTTTTTTGAAGTGACATAAAATTTGTGATACTCAAATATGCTTGTGTAGTGTAATTTGCATTCATTTATTTCATAATTAAAGCATAGCCTTTGTTATTCTAAAACAGTTTCTGTTGAACAGAAACATAATTCTGAAATCTGGTGTTGACTTTCTGTGAGCTGAAATTCATCAATATTTAATCTTTGTGATATGTGTGGAAAAAGCACTTGCCAGGATTAAAGACTCCCTTTGGATCAAGGTTGTTGGTCAGTTGTTCTATTTTTTTTTTTTTAATCTGCTTATATGTCTAAAAAGTTTTTATTCTATTCAAGAAAGCTAACAAAAGGCAGTATGGATAAACAACACATATGTAAATTTTGTGAACTCTAATTGGGCTTGCAAATTAAGCAAGGATTTTTGGTTCTCTATTCTTGTCCATTCTTGCGTGAAGGTATTTGTAAGTCCACCAAAACCTGGATCTATCCACACTCTTGAGCCAAGAAATCTCCTGAATTCAGCCTTTGATGCCTTGTTAACTTGAATATGCTGAAGATATTTTAAACCTCAAAAACAGATCCTGTCTTGTCTTGCTGGCTATATTAGAGGTATAGGAAAGTAAAAACAGCTTGGCATGCTTGCCTTGCTTTCAGATACACTAATTTTTAACTATGATTTCACTGTACCTAGAACATTACTTAAACTGAAACTGCAGTAGGTATCGGTCTCCAGACAATGGTTCAAAAATTTAAATTTAAAAACTATTTCTCAAATGGCAATAATGTTTCTAATTCTGGAAGGAACATTTAAAAACCAGTTCCAATAATGAACTCCAACTGTATTTACTAACATAAATAGCTGAGGATGCTGTTTCCTCCCCCTTTTCCCCCTTCACCTTCCTCACACAAGCTGTTATGAAACAAATATAATTTAAGGCTAAAAAAAAAAAATCAACTACATGAAATGCCTGATTTTCCTCTAAGTAAATGAATTCAGCAACTGTGGTAAGCAGGAAAGAACTGCTTTCCTGGACAGAAGAAAATAAATGCTGTGTTGTCTACAGCTTAGGAATGTTTGGTAAGAACACTCAACATTATCACATCGATGACATAAAGCAATAAACAAAGAGGTGGGGGTGGGGATGAAAGAAATAGCAGATTTCGTTCTTTTCCATGCACAAACTGCTGCACGGTGCAGTGGAATCCCTAGTTCTCCGTCCAGATTTCACCGGGCTGCTTTCCAGGTTCTCCTCCCCTCTAATCCTTCCCCCACAGGCTGCCTTGCAAATAGAGGGAAGGGGCGCCAACAAACGCGGAGAAGAAAGTGGAGGAGGAGTCGGTGGGTTTAGAGGGACTCGACGTCGAGAGAAAGAAGTAGTGCCCTATCTTCCCCCCTGGGATTCCAACCTAGTCACTGGGAAGGGTCCGGGCGTTGAAAACTTTAGCCATTCGCTGACCTCCCGCCTACCGAGGCCGGCAGGTGCCCCCACGTGAGCTGTGCGCGCGTGCAAGGAAAGAGGGGCTGGTCTGAGGGGACCACAGGAGCCGTGTGGGTTCTCGGGAGGCAAGCAGCCCACTCCCCTGGTCTCTTACCCTTGCAGTGATCCGGACGGCCCGCATGGGGTTGGGACAAGAAGATGGTGAGTCAGGGGCTGGGGGGGCCCACGGAGACCCGGGGGCAATAGCGGGGAGGTGGCGGAAGCGAGAATTGCCCCTTGAACTTGCAGCCGCTCACCTGCACGCAGCCTCGGCGCAGAGCACCTGACCAGCACCTCCTCCTGGCCGCAAGTCCCGCCTCTTGCCTCCTATTGGCTACGGTAGGATGGTGCCCTCCTCTGGGCCTGCCAAACCAAAGCCGGGCTCTAGGAGTCGCTGCACCGCCTGCCAATCAGCGGGCCCGGGGGCGAGGGGGTGGCGGGCACTGCCTGCGTCTGGAGGGTGGAGGGGGCGCAGCCTGCGGGAGCGGAGGGTCGCGGGGTGGTCGCGGGGGTCGTGGAGGCAGACACCCAGGCTGTATCCTCGCTGAGGTCTCATCTTTGCCTGGTCACACACTGTCCTGCGGTGTGGCATTTTCTTGCCGGTTGCTTGTGTTGTCGTCAGTGATGTAGGAAGATTAGAAAGAGCTACCCCCCAGTGGTTTGTCAACCCTCAACTGTTTCGGTTAACAGGACTTTCTTATCTCTCAAGGTTTTTTGGTTACTCTGTTTTTTCTTATCAAAAATTGGCTCCATACCCTGGGTTTTGCTCTGAGGAACACTCGAACGCCCCAGAAAGTCGATGGGACAATGACATTTTAACTCTTTATTAGCTGGTGTGACCTGCTTTACCTTAGAAAAGTCTGATTTAGGAGGGTTTAATTCAGTCCGTTCTGCAGCCGCGGTGTTGCAGGTTTTTGCAGTATGAGGTCTCTGTGGTAGCTGAAACTGCTCGAAATCAACCAAGCCAGGTTCAGGAGTAGGTTAATTTGCACGGGGGGTGTGGGAGAGCCGGTAGAGGCTCACCAGCTACTCTGATGGTTTCATCTAGACTCCAGAATCTGCTTCTAGCTTTGTTTCTAAATATGCAGTCAGGCTACAAGCATTAGGTCTCATTTCTCTCTCAGGAAGTCTTCTGGTTTGTTAGTGGTTGTGTTTGTGTGTGGGCAAGTACATGGTTTGTCAGTTTGATCTCAACGATACCATACATTGTAACAATGACCTTGAGCTCCCTGGAAGGATTTCTTCATCTACAGGGTCCCCAGGCCTAATTCCTACCGCCCTGCAATGGAAAATAATCTATGCTTGGCTGTTACAAGTTAAGTTTCAACATCTAGTTAGCCCATAAAACAGAGCAAACCAGTGGCTTGGGATCCTCTCTGGACCTCCCGCTCCCTAGCTCCCTGTCTAGAGTACTGGAACTGTAATATGAATAGAGATCCTTGCTGATATTTAAACAAGGCAAACATTTTGGCCATGGTTTTTTCTCTTTCTCTCAACTTCTTGTGAAAGGACAGCCCCTACCCCAATTGCTCCCTTCTGATTGCACCATACCCTCCCCAAGGGCATCTGGGCACTCTTCCGTGGCCTTTTATTTGTAGTTACTTGAGCTTATGGTTCTCCACATGTGCGTTGGGGATTGGAGTGGCTGGTTTCCGTGTTTAGCCAGACCCAGCGACAGTGAAGTTGTACAGATTGTTCCAAGTTCCTTAAGCTCTGTCCTTTGAAGTTGCCCAAGCTTGGAACGGGGTGGTCCGATATTATAAGTCCTTGTCTCCCCTCACTGCCCCCCACCAACCCTGCATTGTTCCAGATGCTCAAAGAACAGTGCATGCTGACTAGCAAGCAGGAGGAGTGAAAAACCAGACTTTTATCTGGGTCGCTGAACAATTTTGGACTCAATTTAGGTGATGACACTTGGCCTTACCCTACAAACTTGGTATGAAATGGGTGAATGTGCTCACCAGCTACCCTAGAGACATAGGCTTGGTACAGCTGTTCCTCCACAGCACATGATACGGAAAATGACTCAGGAGAGGCTCAGCGAGAGCCAGAGACTCCTCCCAGATCTTCATATAACGACATGTGGTGTTCGACTGGAGCAGTAGGCTTGTTGTATAGCTCATGCAATAATGGGAAACAAAATCAGGCTCTTTCATAGTATAAATAGAAGAATGATTGTTAAAAAAAATAAAAATAAAGGAACTCCTGCTTACATCTATCTGTACCATGTCTCCTGCCCTGTTGTCCCATCTCCTGTCCTGTTGTAACAACCACTCAGCACATCATGGTGGCATAAGCTGCAACCTGTTACTGACTACTGACTTTTATTAACGGACTTTTCCTTTATTTTCTGTTATTGAGTTCATATAATCACCATCGAGCTAGTAATATGTTTCTGAATAATGGAGTACAAGAAGAATCAACTTCTTTCATGAATTTTGGAGTGGGAAGGGGGGGGTCCCTTTGCGTGCCTAAAGAAGTCTGATAGGGATTTGAGGGCTGGATTATTTTCTTCCTCAGGAGCTGGAAGAGGCTTGTGCAAAAACTGAAATGTGACATGTACTTTATGAAATAGCCAAGACTGGCTTTGCCGCAGAAGCTGTGTTTTCAAAAAACTAGTCTCTGTCCTGTGGCAGGGGAAATGAACATACTATTTTGCAATCAGAAAAAAAAAGCCTGTAAGGTTGCAGTATGGGTTATACCACAAAAACTACCAAACAAAAACAAAGTCTATCTCATGATCTTTTAGAGAACAGTCTGCAAAATGTGGGTCTCACATATTCAATAGCCATAGGTTAGAAACAGCTGGGACTCTTGTTCTCGACTGACCTTGATTCTTGATTAAGAAAATAGGTCTTCACTAATTTGGATTTACTAACAGAAGGTCAGCTTGATGAGTACAAAGTTACATTATAGATTATTCAAGATTTAGTCCAAGTGGTTTATAGTTGTTAG